>NC_140363.1:8210000-8542500 GCF_054491055.1 Hypomesus nipponensis
CAGATCATTAAATATATAAAGTAATGGCAAACAGGTGTGAGATTGTGGTTGTTCGAGATCCGCTTTGCCTAGCCTTGAATGTAGACGAGAGAAGGCGGTAGCAGGGGGAGAGAAGTGAAAAACTTAAAGTCGGACAGTCAGTAATCAACAAGTCGTTTCCAATCATAAAGTTGGCTTGGGTTGGCGGTGGAGAGCAACTGCAGCGCCTGACTCGGCCGCTCTCGTGAGATTGTTGTGGTTCGCATCACCGTGACAATCGGTGACATCTCAACGCGTCAGACCACATTTCTACCTGGCGTGCAACTAAGCCAAGCGGTGATTGGTGCTACATCCACCTGGCTGATCTCAAACAAGCCTAACGTGTTCCAAATTTCTACAAGCTTCAGAGCAGACCTCACTTAAGAATTAAATGAAACGACCTGCACACGGAAAGTCACGTAACAGCCAACCAACAAAAGACATAATGTAATTTGGATGTTAGGCACTGATCAATCCAATGGCTTCAAATAATTGAGATGTGGTTTTGAATGGTTTCCATAAAAAAGGGCCATTCAATATTCAAGTGAGCAAGCTGAAATTGCGTCGAATAAAACAATGTAGGAGGGTAGTGTGCTATCAGTGTTAGCTGAAGTCAGTTCGCCTTGCTTATCTGACAGGTTTCCATTGCATTTTATAGGCCAACCTCCTTCATCAAAGCGATTAAGCAATTACGCTGATTATGCTGCGCTAAAGAAATGGGGAAGCGCCCTTGAGTATTAAGTACTAAGCATTCTGCGAGATAACAGTTGATTTTGTGCTGGATGAGAATGAAGCTTGTTTTCTTTCATCCCTGACCTATTGGTACAGGTTGTCAATTTAGTTTTCCTTGCGAGCAAAAGGGGGAGTCTAGGTGTTTTGGCAATGACACCGTTTAATTTGGGTCTTTTATCATTTTGATGGGCTATAGGCCTATTGTTTACACTCTTTACTGAGGCATTGCCTTATTAGACACCACTCCACAGAGAATCCAACTTTCAAGATCAGATGCCAGCTTAGTTTTTCTAGGGGGAAGATGAGATAGCCTATGATTTTGTCTTACTAATTAGATGTAAGTCCCATGTAAGTATATGAAGAACTGCAAAGTGAACCTTTATGTCAAAATAATCCCTTGACCTGTGTTCTATCTATTTATATGTCAACTGTTGAATAATCGAATTAAATCGGAATGCCTTGGCGCTGTAGGAATCGCTAAGCTTTTCCTCACCAATCGAAACCCGATACCACAGTGCCACCAATCTGCGCAAATCATGTAGTTACTATTGTGATTTGTTTGAAAAATAAAGACTGTCACGTTTTGTCTAAAATATACCGTGAAACTTTTTATGACAAACAGCAAAGTACGCCTGAATTGGTGCAGTAAGAAGCCAACTTTTTCCAACTGTTAATGACCGTCGAAGATGTCCTTATCCTCAACAAGACGTTTATATGCGCGGGCGTATCTGTCCACCCGTGTGGAGACAGAAGAAAGAACATGATTGTTAGAGGATGAGAGATGAAGGTACTGAAATTTTACCTCGGGAGGATATCTCAAGGAAGAGACGGGGGTCAGCTGCTCGTATTGCGGCGGTGTACTTGTCTTCTGTTCCGGGAACCTGAGCCTTCTTTTCGGGCATGAGTCGGACTCTGAGTCGCCCTCCTTCAGCACCTAACCACCATTCCAAAATACGTGTAAGGTCCATTTCCAAGAAAAATGCAGGGGTTTCCTCGTAGACAGCTAGTCCCCCGCATCCTGTTCTGACTATTTCCTCCCCAATTTCCACGACGACTTGATTCGATTTTCGACTGGCTTTTGTCAAGCCTAAATTCAGAACTTTGGACAGCGGCCGTTTGAAGCGAGAGGGGAGCTGTCCAGCATTAGATGAATTCCCTTTGTTCACCACTGTACTATCGATTTCTGCCAACTTTGGGTCAACAAAAGTTGAAATTGTTTTTTGTAAGGGTATGCAGTGCATTCTTAAGTTAGCACGCACCGTGTAGCAACCGTTAACAGTCAGACATTCACCGTTGAGTGGCCGTTTAATAAACTCTGCCAAGTAATACCTCAAAAGAGAAGGGACAGCAAAATCCACGGCGAGATTTTTCCTCTTAAGTCTCGAGTTGTATGTTTGGTTGGAGTCCTTTTTACCTATAGCATCAGCGCTGCTGTTGAGGAGACCAGCGGTGGAAAGCGCAAGCCCTGCGGTGGTCCTTTGCGAGGCGCACTGCAGCTCAAATAAAAATGCCGCAGACCAAATAAACAAGTAAAATATCCTGGTCGTCATGCTTAAATAAAATAATTTCCCTATTGAGGCTGCTTCTCCGCTTTCTTAGGTTTCACAGACACAGCACAAAATCAAAGACTGAATCGATGATCATGCGGCTTCTGAGGCTCTCGCTTGTGCTCACCCACGGCAAAAGGAGGGGGGACTATTGCCTCACATTGGTGATAGTGTTGGCTGATACTATCCTTCGTGAAATCGGGAAAGTGGCATCCTTTTCCCAAAAATTATGTAATTTGTTAAGGGGTTGTTCCAAACGACTCGCACTTTCGGCCTCTGATTGATATGCCAGTCGGGTCTGCTGCAAAGGTTCTAAAAGCCTCCTTACACAGTTGTGGTGGTACAAGTAGCCGTTTTATCAGCAAAGAGATTTCGTGACGTTTTCTTTTTTCAAGCTCTAACTATCCACTGGCCGGTATACAATTTCTTACTCCTTTGGAAGTGGGCTAGACAATGTGGTCTGTCCACCGCTGAAGCTTTGATTCACATTCGGAGTTTTAAAGATGTCCAGCATAACGTGGAACTTTAAAATGCAACGATAGATTCACTTCGGTTATCGATCATCGTCTTTCCATCATCTGTGCAGGCAGTGAAGTTGTACTGCCATTCCACAATTCAACGTATCCATCCGACAGATGTGGTTTTAGATGGGTTTTTACCGCGCGTTTTTGTGCGTCATCTCGTTCCTTGCAAACTCACTTATAGCGTTGCAGTGACGTCAATAAAGCAGTTATTCCAAAGATACACGTGTGCACGATTAAACGGTGAACGAAGGAGTCTTCTGTCGTTGAACGCCTTATGGGTACACGACAGGGAGCAATAGACCAAACCCTGGGCACACTCGTTGTCGAGCGTAATTGTTATGGCACCTGCGGCTCTGCACAGTGTTCCGGAATTAGTTTCTTAATGAATTTCGATGAATCATCAACCCTTTGCCCGGAAATAATTAGGCCTAAATTACCGTTCTCCAACACCCTAGTTGTTTGTCTTCTAATTGTTGAGTTTGTTAAGCCAAGTGTTTGGGAATATCACCTCAATATGTCGTTATAGTCTAGTAGCCAATGTGATCTCTCAGAAGGATAACTTCTTGTTGCAAAAACTGATGCCAGCTCTACAGTTGCTAGCTCAAGCGTGTATTTTTTCTCTCGCTCTCTATTGCTCTATCTCGCTCTCTCTCGCTTTCCCTCTCCCTCTCTCTCTTTCTCTCTCTCTTACACACACACACACGCACACGCCATCTCTCCCTCTCCAGATTGATTTACCATTTGTCAGTAGTAGCATGTAGCCAAAAATTTTAATCAAATGTAAACTGAATCTGTTGAGTACGCACTATAATTTCAACATGTAAAGCTTTTTTTTAAATAAATTCTGATAAAATGACCATCGAAATTAATCGTTGATCCTCATCCATGAACGCTAGATGGCACTGTTATACACAAAAAAGTATTTACATGATCTGTCTCTATGACCAATTAATTTAAGCTCTTATAGTTTATAGCTTTGAACTTTTTAACCATAAAACATAATCACTCTTACAAAATGAAAACCTATTTGATAACTGTATTAATTTTTGTATTTAATGACAAGTGACAGTCTAGCTAAATGTAAATTAATCTTATTAATTAAGTGACATTGTGGCATCCGGCTTGCGTCTTGATCTCAGCAACATCAGACTTTATCAACAATTAATTTGACAATAGCCAAAGTTACACAGTCAAGAAGCCTTTCGGTATCTCCAGTTATTCAGTAAGTACACACACAGTATTGAAATGCAAAGACTTAAACTCGCCACTGCCAATTTTGTTCCAATACTGTAATATCTATACTTTATTATCTACTTTTAATACAATTACTTTGATGCCAACAGTCAGTACATAGGCAGTATGTGACAGAGGAGCATTTAATGTGGTTAATGACAATCATGAATTCAAGAGATGAAATTATGTAGGTCCTTCGCACACTTCTGAGCCTTAGTAAAGAATTAAGTGATCCCTCCACTACCTTTAATTAGAAAAAATCAATGGCACTATAAATAGAGCATTATATCATTAATCCATTCGAGCTAATATCCAACCAGCATTCTCTTTCATTAGAGTATCTAATTTGTACATTTCCCCCACAACAGGTCATGGAGAAGTTGGTATCCATATGGCTCTTCTGGGTTTGGGATTATCATCCACAAACCCATGCATTACCCAGAGGGGCTTTAGGTGGGATTGTGGGAAATGTATTTGTCTTCCTTTGTAGGCTGTAGGCTACATGGGCTCCACCTCTGTCTTTATCTGACTTTGCTCTACAATCCAATCTTTTTGTACTGGTTTTAAAGGGGAAAGGGCAATGTTGCTCATGTTTGTTTGTGTGTGTGTGTTTGCATGTGCTTGCGTGAGTGTGCGTCTGGCATGCACACACACACAGGCACCCCACACATGAACACACAAACACACATAGAATCCCATCAGAACACATCTGCCTCTTCGGTCTCTGTAGCTGTCTGTACTGTTGCAGATATAAGGAAACAAAATCTGTAGCTCACGTTCACTACAAGCATAGTCTCTTTAGCCCTGCATACACCCCACCAACTCTGAATATTGACTATGACCAGAGTCAAGTTATTTTACTCAGAGACTATGGAATCACAAGGAAGGATGAGGGGGTGTGTGTGTAAGAGTGATGGGGTGGGGGGGCGGGTTGGGGGTGGACATGGATACACTGAACTTCATTTATCATCTATATGTACACCTAGCCACATTCACACCCACAGGAGGACCAGGGGAATGTGTTTCCCCCCTTGAACCCCATTTTAATCTATTGTGCATTAATACCTGGATATCTGATGCCGTATCAACACAACTTAGACTGCTTATCAAGGTATGCCCATGGTAGGCTAAGTAGCATTAACATACCCTTATATAAGCCCTGTAGAATCAGTCATCATCTAGGATTGTTAAGAAGAGATTAAAGTTTAAACCAGAAGTAAATGAAATTGATTTTTAAGTGTTGCTACACCAACTCAGGCATGTAACCACTAAAAACGTCCATTCTTAAATGGAATAATTGTTCTTAAAGGGAACCTTACTTTATGTGCATGTTTGTAATGCAAATTAATGTCTATGAATGCTTCATTGATTGTTGCTGTTTTGTAATGTACCTTGGGGATGTTCTCTTAGGATCTGACCACACTGCCAACAGCTTGGCCTATCAGTACACTTGCTGCTTATGTGTAGGTGCTTTGAAACCTATTCTAGACTGTTTAAAAAATAATGAACACAGGCCGTTTGATTGGACCGTGCCATCTCCTGAGCTCTAAGTCCCCTAGCATCCATTTTCAATAAATAATTTGGTTTCAGAAGAATGGAGTGCATTTCCTGCTATGATTTGGGGTCTGTTCGACTCTCAAGCACCTTTAGAGCTCCTTGCACCTTGTACATGGTTCCAAGAAGGACAAAAGAGATGGATGGAGGAGATGCCGTATGAGGTTGATAAATGAGAGGTGTGTATGTTCTCAGAAACAAATCATCACCCACCCCACCACATCAATGACACGTGGTGAAGCATATAAATCAGCCCTCCACTTCCTCACCATCATCACCAAGAGCAACCCCAACCCACCTCCCCGTGCCAGTCGTACTCTTCCAGTTTCCAAATCTAGTCACTTCTCCAACGTGTCATACCACTAGACCTGGAGGGGAGTGTTTGATTGCAGAAGTTTTCCCCTGAGCGTCAGTCCGCCCCTCTCATCCTCCAGCCCCCTTTTTTACGTGCGACATGTGCAGTGTGTGATTGAGGAGGGGGCATGTGAGTCTTGCAAGCTCACCCCATGCATTTTACATTGGCCAGGGGACCACCCTGCCTCACCTTAGCATTCATGCCTCACACTCTTTTTTCTGTTTGTTCCATGAATCAAATGCCAGCCAACCAAACTCTAATGTGTGTGTGTTTGTCTGTGTGTCTCTGTGCGTGTGTCTGTGTCTATGTCTGTGCCAGTGTGCATGTGTGTGTTCGTGTACATGCATGGGAAAGAAGTACAAAAGATCTCCCATGCAGAGAGAGGGGCGTTCCACTGCTTTCTATTGACAGCTGTAATAAGCATACAGAGCGGTCATTGAATACCATGGGCTCATGTGTAGGGGTGTGAACTAAGATAAGTGCAGATTCCCTGGGTAGGCAACTTGAAAAGTGACAGTCTGTAAATTCACTCCACTGAGTCCTCTGCAAAGCCAATTTAATATAATGCATTGTGTGCCTGGATGGGAATCCAACTTTCTGTGTCCTTGGTCACACTACAAGCAATCTGTGGGGAATGAGTCACACATTAGAACATAATTGTCATCATCGTTAGCGTACTCTTAGGTATCACTGTCAACCATAAACGGGATACCATTTCTAAATCAAATGCTACTGGTTGTGATTGCGTAAAGTAAAAGCTGCAACCTATGTCTACAGTGTGAACATAAATATAGGAAAAGTTGAAATGTCAATGGTTGAACTAGAGAGAGGGAATTTCTCTCAAAGCACCAATGAGTTGCTAATTAGCAATGATGGAAAGGGGGAGGGAGAAGTGCGTGTGGGAGGGGTGTGTGTGTGTGTTGGGGCGGGGGGGGTTGTAGGAACGTGGTCAAAGGAGGAGATGGCAAAGTTTGAGGATTTTGTGACCTATATTTGGGCCTTTCCCCCCTTCCCTTTTGTTTTGTGTTGTTTGTTCATTTGCTGGTTAATTGGCAACAAGGGGAAACTATTGAGGACTGTGAGGAGGCTGGCCGGTAACGGTGACTGCAGACTGGAGTGAGCCAACCTACATTACGCTTGAGGGACTGTAACAAGGTCAAAACAAGTAGGCGCTACCTGTCAGTCAGGATCGTGGTCAGTGGGGCAAACCCTGTGCAAAAGACTGGAAAAACGCCCATTCATTTGTATCTATCTAATAAAGTATTTTGTATAATGACCCTTCCTGGTTTTCTGTGTGGGACGACAAACCTATAGTTATTTATTAGAAACGACAATGTAGTTTCACATCATTACTGTTTAACACGTTTTACAAGTTATCAAACAGAAGAAGCATGGTAAAAGTTGGGCTTTCCACTGGAAGTAGACATCTGAAATCAGATGTGATTACCTTACCTTCACCTTCTGGTTGAATATTTTAAAAGGAATCAATTGTCTCCTGTCGTTTCCCCCTTGTGTTTGGTTTAAATATATATATAATCAAATGGATGAGCTGACCACTTCCTAAGAATTTCATTCCAACTTGAAAATGATATTTTGCAACCCCGACCCACTATCTAAAGAAAAATAATTTGAGGGTTAAATGAGGAAACAGAAACTTGGTACACCTCAGTTCCACACCAAAGTTTTCAAACTCACAAATATCTCCTTGTACGCTCATTGATTAAACACCCCCATCTCGCGTGCTGCTACAAGATGAGGTCTCACCGGTTTCAAAGCTTGTGAACGTAGCTCTCTCTTTCCTGTATATAGACTCAACTCATTGTGGAAAAAGGATGCTCTTCGAAAGCCAGCTCACAATTCCTATATGACTGTTGAGCCGCAGAGTAGTAAGAGTACTAGACATACACTGCGCATGTACTAACCTTTAGGAATCTCCTGCACACATTCTCAACACTTTATAGGTGGGGCTCAGACGGCTGAACAGTTAGGGAGTCGGACTATTAATCAGAAGGTTGTTCGATTCCCGGTCGCCAAAATGACGTTGTGTCCTTGGGCAAGGCACTTCACCCTACTTGCCTCGGAGGGAATGTCCCTGTACTTACTGTAAGTCGCTCTGGATAAGAGCGTCTGCTAAATGTAAATGTAATATTTGGAGGACTGAGCACCCTGCCATATTGTGAAAGCACAATACCTGACTTAAGCTTTGCTGCAATGATACAACTGATATCCTCCTATGTTATGCGCAGATGGTAGCTGGGAATAACAACTAGTTTGTGAACTTGTATTCCTTGTATTACATCAATATCAGATTCAAATATTAATCATCTGGAAACCATTAGTCAGCTCTCTCCATCAAGTTTGTTTTGATTGGACAGAAGGGACAAACTGATATCATCAAATTGGCCCTCAATTAGTTAAGATTCAACCTGCCAGTAAGTAATGGGCCACTGGGTTTAGACGTTTAATGCAACAATTGATGGATTTCCAATCTAGGAGCAGAGCAATTCGGCAGTAAGCAAGCGCCGATTCAATTTACTTCACGGACCAGGCTTCTCCAAGGGAAAGAGAAATGGATGGGCGAGGTAGAACGCAGAGTCATGGGCACAAGATGATTTTTCACAGCTTGGTTGTCAATATGACCCCTTCCTCCAACAGGACACTGGAGTTGTAAATGACACAAGGGGGAGAGTCGGAGATGATACAGAGCAAGACTCACATTTAGTTCTCTGACATACTTCATGAGGTGGGAACCACAGTAAATTTTCTCTGTTTGGTAAATGGTCTACACAGGCCGTGCAGTGCATGAAATGATATATGAACGCACATGGGAGCAATAATTCTAAACATAGAGTTGAAACTTGTATTCTAATTTCAAACCAGATATGTGCTATCAAATAGAAAGGAATTTGAAGTATTGTTTCTACATCCCACAAATGTAATGACAAGCAATAACAACTTGAACAAAAATTTGATATCCAGATAATTACAATTTCTTACTCAAGGTTTCATAAATATTGGCACCCCTTTTAGTACTGTATAATGGTCAATGGTCAATAATGGAGAAAATATGATCAACATAATTTTAACATATCCTAACATCTACTCATTGCAACAAATACAAGCATGGATTTGTTGACTCTTTGACAACATTTTTGTCTCAATAAGTTTAAAATTGAATGCCATTTTAGATGTTCTGGTAGTATCTTACTGAAAACCTAATTTTTAGCAGAACCTAATGAATTAATTTTCACATTTCATAGTGTTTACTGTATTTTTCACCTGGTCTCTCTCTCTCTTTCTGTCTCTTCCTCTTTCTCTCCCTCCCTCCCCTTTTCTCCTCATCTTCCTCACTCTGTCTCTCTCTCTCATTATTTCTGTCATTCTCTCTCCTCTCCATTCTGTCTCTCTTTCTTACAGCAAGTTGCAGTTTGACTATTCAGTTTGTGCAAAGGAATATATATTGCGGTTTATTTTCATTTTCCTATATTCCTTACTACAACAGCAACAACAACAACCGCTGCACAGACATGCAGCACATTGCAAATATAAATCCTAGCGTCTGTCGCACGCAGAAATGAAAAGAAATCCTGAATGAATATGTGAAGCCATGGATAAATGTTTTTTGAATTTGACCTTCATGCCTGTATCTTGTTCTATCCAAATATATGAGACAACCAAACCAGACAAACACACCTTAACAGTTCTTGTAAAACAATCTGTCTGCAGCCATACACTTACGTAACCAAGTCGATTTCTACCTCTGCCCTTCTCTCAGTCTCTGTGTTTGTCCCCCAACTTGATATGTTATGCTTAGAAAAGCCAAAAGTCGGTCCATGTCCATGTTTCATGTTTATTTCCTATGCAACAGTGCATACTATTGTATGGAAGAATTCTAATTAGACAGCACTTGCTTGCAGTCTTGCCCCAACAGACTACCATTCTGACAACAACCTTTTCCCCCAGCTTCGCCCAAAGCTGGCCACCTGGATGATATTTGGCATTGCAGAACCGTCCTGCTTATTATTTGCTACAAACAGACACCATGAGAAACAAACACATGCAAACAGATGTGCATGCACGCACTCCCAACACTTTCATGAAGGGGTTGGATATCTCTCACAGATATTACAGTAACTGTCCATGTTGTCCCTGCCAGAAATTTCCTTCAAAATATATGAATCAAAAAAGAACAATGAGAAATG
Source organism: Hypomesus nipponensis (assembly GCF_054491055.1). Classification (NCBI taxonomy): domain Eukaryota; kingdom Metazoa; phylum Chordata; class Actinopteri; order Osmeriformes; family Osmeridae; genus Hypomesus; species Hypomesus nipponensis. Next base: position 8,220,166 of record NC_140363.1, read on the forward strand.
TATGATATCGTTGGGTTAATTGTTGCCTCCAATGGTTCCTTAAAGAAAAGTTTGTGGCGTATGGGTGGCGTATGTTTGTGTGTCGTGTCTCTGGAATTTAGCATTGTCAGAGAGCCACACCTACTGGTCCAATGCTAATTGCCCTCCCCCTTCCTCCCCCTTCCTCCCCCTTCTCCTGTCCTCGTCAGCAAGCTTTGAAGATATCCCAGGAGGCGGTGGTAGTTTTAACCAGAGCCCCTTGTTAGCATTCGCGATAGCAGACAGCCAGACATCAACAGCAGTGCAGGAGGAAGCTCTGCCTGTATCTCTCCCTGGCTCTTTCTTTGACTCTCTCTCTCTCTCTTTCTTTCTCGCTCTGTGCACTGCGGTTGTGCATGTCAAACAGTCCTAGAGGCCCAAAAAGGGAGGAGCAGGCCAGAGGAATTAAACGACAGGATTAATCCTTGTCCTTTAAAGATCGCTCTGTTAGAAAAAGGAACCACATTTGACTGAGACAACCAAAAAAAAGGAATGTGATGTGTTACAATCTCTTGCTTATTACTGATAGTTTAACTAAGAGAGATAGACAAAAGTAATGTTTTTTCAAAGTGGGCTGGGGTTGTTGGGGAGATGCTGTGAGGACAGTTTCCCAATAGTGTTGAATCATCTTTGAGCAAGTGATAGTTCTCAAAGATATTCATTTGCCTGCAGGGGCAGTTTCATAATCCTATTTCCTTCTGTGCTGGCACCTCATCTTTCTCCCTCTAATGTGAGTCATATGGTTTTATTACTCTCTCTCTCTCCATCTCTCTCCCCATCTCTCAGTTTCTCCATCTCTCAGTTTCTCATACACACACACCATTTCTGGCCCTCACTGCTCTGTCTCTCGACTTTGTGTATTTTCATTGGAGCATACACACAGAGACACACCACACACATACAGAAATGAACACCTGCTGTGTTTCAACCCCATGACTGGCTTTGCACTGATAGGCTTTGTAATTGAATATTCCAAACCTCTGGTACTTACATTTGTCTAATTATTTTTTAACCAAAATTAATTTTACTGAAACGTTTCTCAGTCTGTTTTGTGGCCTTTCTGCCAGGGGCGCTGTAACGGGAGGGAAGATTAGGATGATTTTAAGGGTCACTGGTCAGACAGGGGGCCTGGCAGAACCCCATATTTTCCTAAATAGATTTTGGGGGCTGGAGTACAAATTAGCCAGGGGGCCCTGAACCACTAGCGGCGCCCCTGCTTGCTGCACTGACTTCTTTGGACAGTTTTTTTTTTTCCCAAAGCGGTTGGAAAAAAAGTTTCTGCCAAGAACTGAAAGCAATTTGAAAGTCCATTAACCATTGTTACTTAATTTAATTTAGTTATATCACCCTTTGATCATATTTACATGGTACTTTATGCATTGACAGCCAGCAGTTTGGCAACATCTCTGCCTGTCATTCTTGATGAAAATCTTGGGGATGTGGAAAGATGAAGTTCCAAGTAGTGATGGACCACACTTGTAATATTACAGGGTTCCTCTGTCAAAATGACAAATGTTTAAAATTGGGATATCCAAGCAGAACAAAGAGTGTGATGGCTAAGGGGTTACATGAATGTGATAATAACATGTATTTGGACGTGTATATTAAATCCCAATACATAGTGATTACTTGTTAATTGGAACCTTCTAGTTTTGCTTTTGTAACTGTGATTCAAGCCTTGGTGCCAGAGAGAAAAATTGAGGTAATTCAGCAAACTGTCAGAAAGCCTAAATCTTAAAACACAGAGAAAGTAGGTTTGCCTGAGCCCAGGAGTCATCCTCCTCCCTAGCTAATTTGTCAACACGAAATGCGAGAGTGAATAGACTTAATGAAGCACGATGTACACTCGTTGTACATTAGCCTACCTGTCCCCAAAGGTAGGAGCAATTAAACCATCTGCAAACAAGAAGCTATGAACTCCAGTTGGGACGAGAAGCAGTGAGAATTACGCCTGTCTGTGGGCCGTCCCATCAGCAATTAACCAGTCACCTTCCCAAGGTAGTCATTTGGGGGGTTTTTATGTAGAGAAAGGCAATTTTCTGACAAGCTGTATATTACAAAGTTTGTCGGTTTCATTTGTTGTACTGTGTGTTTGTTTCTGAACATTCTTACTTTTGTGAGTGACATTCTTCTGGTTTTGTCATATTGTGTCAAATTAAATGAGAAAGAAAAGAAAATACAATAAAAGAAAAGTCCACTGTGTAATGTGTACTTTTCTGGTACAAACTTTAATGACAGTGGTAACAGATTGTACAGACATGTTCAAGAGGATATCGATGGTTGTCGTTTGTATTTATTGGGCCATTGTGAAATCACAGATTGAAAAATCTTCTCATCAAAAGTTGTATGTTTTGATGACGGTGGTCAATTGGTGTGGTCAAATTGTGTTTTTGTTTTGCTTGTGATAAAGAAGAAGGCTCTAGGAAATACAAAAAGACAGTCAGACAGACCATTATGTCCTCCAAGAGCCCCTTCACTCCTTTCCATCTTAAAGCTTCATAGTGCATAGCTCCTCTCTACTGTGCAAATGATTCTTGCTTTTGGAGGCCACTTATGTTTTCAAATCAATTATTCGTGTTGGTATAACCTTCAATTCATTTTCTTGAACGTGTCATCCGCCAACCAACAGAAGGTCTATTGTGGTAGGAAACCTATACTCTGACGTTTAAAACCATTGAATGTCAATTGAAGGCTTCAGAAATGCTACATGAGATTCTACTGGGGGATGTGAGGGTTTAACGTTGGCTGGCAGAGGGGCAGGCAGACGCATTTCAGCATGATCCCTGCTTAGCCTTGCTAGCAGCCGAGCCATCGTATCAGTCACATCGCATCTCCCCCCCCAGGAGCAGCAGTAAACATAACTGGGCTTTGGCAGTGCTCAACATTCCCTCTGACAGGGAAGAAGAGAGGAGGCAGCCGGGTTCCTCTCTGTTGGGCTATCACTGGGATGTTCACTGCAAGGGCATGATTTGAGGTTTCTAGACTGTGGTTTTTGGACAAGGATTTGCGAAGGTTTGACGTGTCTTTTTTCAAACATCTTATTTGAAATAGCCCAAGTAAACATTAAAGAGCAGCATTATAAAGCGGTAGTTGGTTTTCTTAGATGTCCAAGTAAATTACGCAAATTTCTGAAAAGACAGGAAGAGATATCAGGACAGAATGAGATAATGGGAATTTTTATCTATTTGTCTATATGTCATTTTCTGAATATATTTATCATTTATTATTTCAATCCATCAGTGATCAACATTTTAGTTTAGTTTTTGCATTAAAAAGATATCGCATTTTACATTTCACAGAAAGCAGTAAAGTTTTTGTCAGTTGAATTGGAAATAAATCAAATTTAAACATTTTCACTACCAAAAATAAAATGATTCAGTCTTAAAATGTTCACATTACAAGCCTCCTGTCAAGCAAGCTGTCTCTGAGTAATGCTGACGTTTTTGCTAAACATGACATTTTGTTACACTGTTGTTTACATTGAATGCCAGTAAAATGGAAACAGTTTTTACACGTATGTACAATAACCATGTAAAATAACAATAGGTAGCAAATCAATGCTGGCCTGGCTTAGTGAAACTATTACAATATTGCACACTGACAATCTCTTCTCCTACATAGATGGTCCTTCCATGAATTATTTTCTGCTGTTTACCCATTAATTGTCAACCATATCGTGGGGCATATTCACGTAACAGCAACTTTTAGTGGTACTCAGTCATACACACAGTCATAGAGCAGCAAGGCATCATGTGTGGATGCAATGTGTTGAAGGTTAATTCAGTCACCTGCTAGATAAATTTGTTTAATGTCAATTGGCAACACCCTTAGTGTTCTATCTAGAACTTTGGAAGGTCCTGAATATTTTTCAAGGCTATGTCTGACCAGTAGCATATTTCAGAATCAACAAATACATAAATGAAAACTAACCCTAAAAACTAAACACTAATACGTTGACAACCTGAGACAGTTATATTTGGTAGTAGACAGCAGCACCACATTCAATAATTACCAGGCACAGAGAAAATCTCATGCTAATTTATACTAATCCAGGCTGGAATTTTTTTTAGATTTTGTTCAGTTAAGCCACTGTATCTCTAGAGCAGTCAGGCTTTACATTCAAAGCTAGTCAAGACAACTTGAGACTGTGGACGAAAAATTAAAAAGCCGTGTAGGCTTTAAAACTTTGTATGTTTTGAATATGTAAAGTGGGAATTAAATTAAGTTAAAACGGATACCCAGTGACCTTAACTGAGAATGGAGGATTTGTTTAATTTTACAGTCGTGTTTAGGCTTAAAGATCATGTAGAGACACTGAGATGTCTTCAATTTGTTAACGCAGGTCAAAGCACAACTCAAGAACTTCTACACGCTAAGCTATCAGAGGTGATCCAAGTTTAGCCCTAACCAATCTGCTCTCTGCACCTATAATTGTTTTTCGCTTCCCACTTTCATGTATTGATTTGGCCATCTTGAAACGGGTGACATGCCCACATACACACCATTCCTGTCCGCATATCACCATCTCTCTGTAGTACATCAGAGGGCATGAAAATTTCATTAGCTCCCTGAACACCTGGACAAACAAAGCCTGGCTACATGACTACTCGAAACCTTACAGAAGAGAGAAAGAGAGAAAGAGAGAGAGAGAGAGAGAGAGAGAGAGAGAGAGAGAGAGAGAGAGAGAGAGAGAGAGAGAGAATGTTAGTCTGACTAACAACATAGATTGGATGAGGAAGGGGGGGAGCACGATCCAGATTAGCAGAGATGTTGGCAGACATAGATTAAAAGCGTAATTATTTTATTAACCTCTAGCCCTTATCATGCCAACATTGAAATCAACTGAGACTGTTAAGGTTGAATGTTGGTGTGAGTTGATGGAAAGAGTAGAGTTGTGGGGATTGGTGTATAGATATTACTCAGTATACCCATTTAAGTTTTCAATCATCTATTATCTTCCATTTGCCAATTACTTGTGTCACTCTTACTAGGAAATTCATGACATCCTGGCTCTTCTGTGACTGATGGATTTGTTTATCTTCATTGCACTTTAGTCAACATCACTGTCATCTAATCCACCAAAATGTTCAAGTACATGACAATGTCCACAATAAAACTTTTCAAGATAGAACTTTTGGCATAGTTCTAATACAAAACAAATGCATTTTAGTGAAAATAAATCACATAAATAATCCACATTACCAGTCCACATACTGACACTGATTCTGTGTACCCTTGCAAATGTATTATTTTAGCTGTTTAGGAAGTTTTTAATATCCAATAAATTGTACAGGGATGACATTCAACCCTGACCCCCAAGAAATAATGTATTCATTTGAAGGACCATCCAAGTGGAGACCTTATTTGAGAGTAACTACAGTGGGGGAGATGTAGTGATTTGTATTGTGGTTTCATATAATTCACATTAAATTCAATTCATATTCATGGGCCATCTATATCAATATAATCTGTAAAGAACTGATGTCCATTCAATAAGTAGTTTAAAAGTGCAAAGTTGTCTATTGAACAAAAGTGGAAGTAGGCCTAACACAGGCAGGTAATCAAACTTTTCACTTTAGCATTAGCGTCAGACTCCCGTATATAGGGTGATCTCATTTCCGGTAACATCACTCGTAAGGTCACATTTACATGTACACATTACATGACATTTTCTATTACATTTTGACTACATTGAACATGTGTTGGTAAAATTGTCATATGGGTTGTTTTGAATTCAGAATGTTTTCAATATCATAAATTACATCAGAATCATCATATATATGTTGAGAAATGTATTCTTATAGCTGTCCAAATAAGAAGGTCTTACTAAAACTAATGAGTACTTTCTACAGTAGGTAAAAGGTTTGACTGACATGTTCCACTGCCATTTTCGAAACCTTTTAATGGTGCACAAATTAAAATATGTGCTTCACATGTACATGTGTACCACAATGGAACGAAAGTACAGTGTAGATTTGAACCAAAGGCATTTTTGTAGTTGGATAGGACATCTGGTTGTTCCACTATTCTTGAAAAGTCTTAATGTTTGATGAGAAGCAGTCCCATTAGGCTTTCATATTTTCAGATATTGAACATCAAATAATATCAAACTGAATTTCACAGAAAAAGGGTGAATGTGTGGGTGTTTGTGTGTAAGTCTGTGTGTCAAAGAGAGGAAGAAAGAACATACAGTACACAGGCATGCATGGTTTGTTTGAAATAATGAATTCTAAACAGCAGCTATTCATCCAACCACACTAGATCAAAGCCCTGCAGTTGAGGCAAAGGTTTTAGGTGCCTAAGAGGAATAATCAGTGCCCCAGTAAAGTCCGAAATGGTACCCAGCACTTCCAATACTCCAAAACTGGTCCAAAATTGTATTAAATTATGAAAAAAAGGTTAGAAGTTTAAAATCAGTCAATATGTTCAACTGATTCCTGTTTATTGCCTTGATACTGCCATGCTCATTTTATAAACAATGTGATTCACTGGAAACACTGGAAATCTCAACAAACAACGTCCTCGCCAATAACAACATACAGTACAGTGCTGTGCAAATCAATACGTATTTTTGTGTGTAAATATTGTTTGTCAATAATGTTGGTCCCTAAAACATATTTTTGGTTTAGCTTTACATTTCTTTATTTCTGAAGGCATTTTTGCTGTACTTTTCTTCTGTAGTTTAGCACAGGACTGTATGTTGGAGTAAGATACTTTCACTTCTCAAAACCTGCAATTTTACTTGGTTAATGTTATTTTAATATAGATACAGTAGCTATATAAAGGTTTATATTGTCTCATTGAAGCATCATAAAAGAAAATCCATTGACATTGCCACTTATGCATCCACCAAAAACTCTGAACCCCCATCTCACACTTTTAGAGATTTAATGTTTCACTCCAGAGCACAAGTTTTATTAACCCGGAGACCTATGAGTGCAACTAAGGACAACAATGAGTCAACAATGAGTCAACAATGAGTCAACAATGAGCCCTGTGATATAGACTTATTTACGTCACCACATAACTATCCATGACTCTTTGAGTCTACTTAATCTCTGAACAATTGTGTTCTCTATACCCACTCCTCTCTGAGCTATCATTACGTAAATTGTTTCCTGTTAATATCTTACCAAGAGTTTCTTTCGACCGGTATTGTCTCATATTTTTGTTTTGTAGTTGCTTGGGACCTATGCGTGTCACATTGAACGTTGAATGCAAATTAAATTGTATATTCTATATTTATTAGCTCCCTCATTGCCCCTATTTTGCCATTCATTTTCTGTTCTTAAAAAACGTTTAAAGCAGGCACTGTGAGGCTGAATTTTTTAGGTCTCGAGAGTGGGTCTGGCAGTGTCGAGGGGGCTCTGACACTGACAGCCCCAGCCAAAGAGAAACTGACGGAAACGAAGAGCTATGTTTCCCCTGTTGTTATATATTGCAATATCTTGGTATCTTTGATGTTCCTTTCGCAGAGAGGCAAGGGGGGAGAGAGAAAATGGAGGGGATAGATTTTCCAACAAGGCAACCAGAGCACTGTCCAATTACCTTTGAGGTACCTGCCTGGGTTATTTATAGTGTGATAGGAAGTGGGAGAAAGAAAACACAGTATCGAAAATTTGTTTTTGTTTTTTTTATGGCACACCGCCGACTCATCACCACAGAAAAGAGAGGGTATGCCTTTCCCCTGGATGCCATGTTCGAGTGAGAGCATTACTGTTCATTACCAGGGACACGAGGAACCCAGAGTTTGCCCCTTCTCAATCCTGAGAGGGCCTTCATACATCTGCCAGTTTGTTCCTACCACCCCCTTTCTCCCCACTCCACACTATTGCCTATCAACCTACTCCGGAGTGATACTTTTTATGAAAGCTAACATGGGGAGCTTAAATTGGTTTAATCATACAGATAATTCAATCAGATCAGTGGGCAGCCTCTGGAAATCACTGCTGTTAGAGCTCTAAGTAAGCTCATTTTAGTAATTAGATAGTATGGACTTATATACCTGTCACCTATTTTGGAGTCCTCACTGGCTGTGAAAGCATAGTAAAAGTATGTAGCTCGCTTGGACAACAATAGTCAATTGCAAGGAGGTGACAATGACAATAACATGATCTGTAGGTAGACTTTGAATTTGACTGTGATTTTGAACTGTAGAGGGTGCATTTGTCATTTGTTTCAATGACGTTTGAAACATGGTCCAAGAGGGAATGTACACCCTCCTTGACTGCAGAAGACAGACAGCCAATGTGAAAGATGGCTGATGAGTATGGGTGTGCATGGTGGCTGCGTGGGTAGTGTAGGGTTGATGAAACGCTCTGTTTATTAGAGAGAACAGGCATTAATCACTCCTAGCGTGGGCCCGGGGGCCAATAACCCAAGGAGGCACCTGAGGTGCTCTGGCTCTGATTAGGTGTGTGTATATGTGGTGTGTGTGTGTATGTGGTGTGTGTATATGTGGTGTGTGTGTCGCTGTGTGATGTTGCCAGGGTAATTAGCATGCCAGCAATTTTTATCAATTCATTTAAAGTATAAACACACGTCGAGTGACATCCTCTTTAGTGACTAACTCTGGTAGGGCTGAAGGTCTAAAAAGAATGTTTTGCAACAGTTGGAACATAAAGGACGCTGTGTCAACGAACCCCAGGAAATCTATTTCCTTAGTGTCAAACTACTCCATATTAACACACTTGAATGATAGTTACCACTGATGGGTCATATTTGGCAGAACGCCCAGAAGTCTAACTTTCTACAATGTTTCAACCATGCTCTCTATTATCTCCTCAAAGATATGACCCTAACTACCCCTACCTTGCCTACCTACCTGAAGTTAGATTTGATTAACTTAAATTAATTAGGGGACAGGTGTAGTAATCCAAACATATTTTAATAAATAAGGAAGTTTGCTTTGTAAACCTACTATTAGACTCTTGTCCCCTGGAGGGTATAGTTCCTTATTCTGACAGCAGCTAAGAAATTTGATCAACACCATGACTGGTGGATATATCATTGTCCTGGAGGCAAGTCGTCATCATGAATAGAGAAAAAAACCAAGTGTCTTGCCAGCATGCCAAGTCTCCTGGCCCGGGAATCAAAAGGTGCTATCTGCCAGAATGTTTGGTGTCAGCAGTTTTTCTGTATAACACCAGTCTCACAGATCACCCCAGATCAAGACATGGCTCTAACTGAAAGGTTTATATCGGATGAAGGCGATTGGGGAGAAAACAGTGGGTGGAGAGTTGCTATCTCAGCACGCCAGACCTCTGTGAAGGTGTGTGTTTCAAAGAAAACAGACACAGTAATGATAGCTTCACTGTTGTTGCTGTTGTTTGTATCCTTTGGTTCAGTCCAGTCCCAAGCCATTGAATTTCACACTTTTCAAGATTTATTTTCAACACATGCAAGTTGACAGTTAGTTGCTGAACAAGGGCTCGCTTTAACAGGCAGGGGGAATAAAATGTGTGAGTTTCTGAGAAAACACTTCAGTCAGAGGGATGGCTGTTGGAACGTACAGCTGTCTGTCAGGGTGCAATGTTTTCAGATTTATATCGATATCCCTATTGCAATCATGATTAGCCTGAATGCTTTATATGACTCAAGTGTTGATAGTGTATTGGTTTGTATGACAGAGTTTTGTGGGTGGCTGGTGTGCGTTGCCAGGAGCGCCGCCAGGAATTTTGGGCCCCATAAAAAAAAAGAAAATTTCTATACGTGTATACGCTTCTATACGTAATTTTTGGGGCCCTTGTCAGTCAGGGGCCCTTGGAATTGTCCTAACTTTTCCCCCCTATACGGCGCCCCTGTGCTTTGCTGTCATGATTTTCAGAGTGTTACATACAAAATAATTTCCAATACAAATTGAAAAAAACTACATTAACAAAAACAAAATGTTGATATTTGGAAGTCAACACAACAGAATTCAATGAAAGATAGAAATGTAAATCATAATAGTGTCTGGAGACATACTGGCAACACAAGGAATTTCATTACTCTTCAGATCACCGCCTCTGACAAAGATAGACCCAGTCCCACAACACACCACTGAAGCAAAATATAGCCACTGTCAAACACAATCAGTCTTGAATTTGCAGTGTTTGATTGTTCTCAATCTCACAAACCTCGGCAATTATGGCACAGATACAAGAAGGGAGGGAAGAGTTCCAGTGTGGAGCTCCCCAGGGAAAACCTTAAACTGTAGCGGTTAATCCTGTCAGAGTCATCCCGGATAAGCACATTATAATTCAGTTAAATCCATGAAAGAGATGCCACACTCCCTTCACATCTTCATATCATTTTCAGCTCCAGTATGAGCTGTGTCGTAATGGCATCTTTGTGGGAGGGTTCCTTTGAGTCAGAGAAGGTGGAAATTATTTGTCAGTATTTTTGGAGTATGATGTGATTACCAGCCGAAGAACAAGTGGTCATAAAGTGCAGCGCTTCCTCCTCATCATCGTCCATTAGTCCCGTTGGCCTTGAGGCTTGAGACTTCCTGGGAAGTCTCAAGTATCTATCAATTCCTCTTTTTCTCTGCTCACACACATTTCAGTCCCCTACTGAAAGCTAGCTTTTATCCTTCTTTGATTTCCTCACCGTACTTCTTTACCTGCCTCCTCTTCATGTCTGCTGCAATGAAACTAACCTAGAAACAAATTTCTGTCATTTTAGGAAACTGAATGCACTTCTGTGTTACATCCTTTAACTCTTAAAATGTTAGATAATGAGTTTGTTCTTCAACTCCCCCAAGACCTACATCTGAGAATCCAGTAGTGATATGTGGTCAAGATTTCTTGCCCACATATGTGGTGTCTCATCAAGTGAAATATTTTAAAATAAATATCGATGTTAATTATCGGATCATTTAGCAATCATTCCATTTAGTTCAATCAGTATGGCAAACCAGTGAAAGATGAACACGAAGAGTGTAGTGTTGTTGTGTGTATTCCATATTCACCTGTTCTTATCATAGGAAATGTCTGACACCTTTTGAGACCATCTTTTTTACAACTATTGTATTTGTTAGTGAACTGGAACACTTCACAGACCTGATGACTTTACACTGCATGAAAGTGAAGGTCTACTCCTTCATTTGACATTGCTCTGTTCGCAATTCCCAAGTTATTTGTTCAAAAGCTTTGAAAAGTTTGTTCTTGAAGTACATTCAATGCTATGAGGACCAGGTCATGTTCTCACTGACAAGGTAAAAGTAACTGATTCAACTAATTCAAAGAAAAACAGAGTCAAATGGATATATATTAATTTCATATGATGCACTTGAACTAGTCTACCCAATGCAACAAAACAAAAGAAACATGTCGTAACATTCAGACATTGACAGCGCAATCACACCTGAAATAATTTCAAGTACTGATCATATTAGTCCCACCCATGTTTGATACACTTTACAAACAAGATAAAATCTTTTGCAAAGGTTTGCCTACAGGTTTAACTTTCGATGGATTGGCAACCCTCACCAGCTCAAATTTCTGTGGAATTCAGACATTTCTGGCAGCAGAGAGCGGACACATCCCTGTGTAGTATCGTCTGAATGAGACCTGTCAAACTTAGTTTGTGTGCAGTGCCGTCTTGCCTACAGCCAAGAATCTGTCCAGGAAAAAGTACTCATGAATGTTTGATATACTCTCTCTATATCACTCTGGGCTGACCATAGTGCGGTTTTGTCTGAATGGGAACTTTTCAATTTTTGGGGGATAGAGTTTTCTTGGAGGAAGGGGTATATATTATAATAATAGCTACAAGTAAGTACGTTTTTGACTGTATTCCTATTTTGTTCCCTGACTAGGTTTCTGTAAGGAAAGTACACTGTCTTCAGTTGATATGCTGAATACAGTTTTCAAAAAGAAATATTTAATTAAAGGGAGGATGAAAGGCAGCAGTAAACATTTAGGTTCTCATGGTCAACTTTAACCCCTGTACTGGTGGCCTGGCTCCATCCCTTTAGTTTTACAGAGTAAAAAAAAAGTTGTAGCCAGTGGTTGTTTTCTAACAAGGCTTATGTAAGAAGCAGCACTGACTGCAATTTTTTTCACTTCCTCTTGAAGTGACGCATGATGTCCGCTATTCTCAAAAGTAATTTTGTTTGAACTAATGAGCAGCCAGAGGAGTGGTTCCACGGTTGGTTTTTAAACAGCTTTGATGAATGACTCCTGTCCCAATGGCTCACGTTGTCATTAGCTTGACATCAGATAGAAGTGAAGTCCTAAAGAAAATGGAAAATTGATTTACCACAATTTTTACCCGGAGCATATAGTTCATCCCTGTAATCCAATGCGACATTGCACAGAGCTAGTAAGAAAATGCCAACTGTGTATTCTGCCTGACAGCCGTGTGGAAAGACACCATTTTAATCAGTGATTATGCTCACATTTCACCATGGCGCATTGGACGTAATAGAATCTGAAAGACATAAACACAGTCTCGAATCTCAATTACATTTTATTGGGATTAGCTGAAAGGCCAATGTTGTTCGGTTCATAAAGAGAATCCCATTCCGCTCCCACATTAACTAATTACAACATTTTGGGTCTTGATGAAGGCTTTATAAATCTTTGATAAGGTTACACACAGATTATTCATAAACCATCAAGTGATGAGTGTCACATACGAGCATCTACTGTCTCCCAGATTATCAGCATCCTTTATAGAAAATCCTATTGTGACACCTATGCAGCCTTTATCAGTAGGCTTTTAATTAATGGTTTATTAAGCCTTTAAAATGGTTGCACCCCCAAAGTGTGTTTTAACACAAAGAGTTACAGCCAAATTTGCACTTAGGCCAAACAATGACAGCCTAATAACTAAATATTCCCCTTTGTTGTTTCACATTTCAGAGGCTACACACTATATCTAGTTTTTGTGAAAGGCATTTTCTGCTTATTCAAAGCTTTAACAACAGTGACATCTTGTGGCATTTCAAAGAAAAGAAAACAAGTTTGCAGGGCACCTACATTAAAAGACAAGCACATCCATAACAAAGGATTACTCATCAAGCAGGCTACTGAGTGAGAGAAGCTGATTCAAGATTCAATGAGCAATCAAAGTCTCCATTCAGCGCGAAGGGCCAATATTCTCAAGTCTAGTCAGATCGCAGTTGAAATTCTTCAAACGCAAAATGTTCACAATGTGAAGTGAACACACACAAGTAGAGAGAATAAAACACATGTAGCACATGCCAAGATCAACATATAAAGTGGTCCCAATATTAAAACCCATTCACATCATTTTAAGCTTTTACTTGTCTTACATATTGTCTTTATATTTTGCATGTTAAAATAAATGGCTTGCACTAAATAGTCTATGTTGTTCTTATTCTCCACTTGGTTTAGTAGAATACAATGTGGAGCAAAACTGGAACAGCCACTATCTTATTTGCATTCATAATATTACCGGCGTCTCCTGGGTCTAGCTGAACCACAATTTTAAATGTCTATCAATCCAGCATTTGCTTCTCTTTGGGGTTCTTGACACTATCCATCTAGTAAGTTCCTCAGTAACACTTTAAATAGTAGTAGCCACCAAAACCATGACCTCCATTTCAATCAACCATCTACTGTAGAATATAGAAGTTAAAATGTTGCTTTTTCACAAATATTCATAAGATGGTCAACATAAAAAGGCTGTAACCCTTTCTGTCAAGTGTGTGTGAAAGAGCTTGCGTGCTATCATAGAAAGTATATCCTTTCAGTGTTACACTGCCAAGAGGTGATCCATTGACAAGTCAAGTGACAGTGTAAGAACACTGAGAATGTTCCTTACTCAGGGTCTATTTAGCAGTATAACCACTTTCAAAAGGTGCCCCTGTCCACTTGTCATTATTTTTAACAGAACTTTTGGAAAGTCACCAACAGGAATGTGCATGGTCACAATGAACTAGGTTAATCAACTATCCTTTGCCTTTAACCATAGGTCTCCTCAGTGAGGCTAGGCCACCTCCAAAGAAGGAAAAGTTCAAAAAGGATGTTGAGTCATGCCTCATACTACTGAAGCAGGATCACATTATTCAGGGTTCTTGACTCCAAAATTAAATGATTGGCTGTTTCAATAGGGTTTAAGTGACTGAAAGTTGTTTAATTAGTTTGCATCTACCAAAACACAAACTCTGGGGTTTTCATTTCATGTAGGACAACTGGGCCTCTTGCATAAGTATCTCCAAATGTCAGTTTATGTTCTAGGTTATATTTCTGTAAAATAATTATAATGGCTTAACCAAAAACCATATCTGGTCCAAGCAGATGTAAATGATCGGAAATCCCAAAAGTAAAATGGTCGAACTACTAAGGATAATTTAAGGAGTCCTTAAAAAAGAGCTTGGCCTATGTTGCCCCAGTATTTATATTGTTAAGACACAGACCATTTGGTACACCCATTTATTGACCTTACTCAGCAAAGTCGGTATTTCGTAAATAGCCCCTTTGGCTATGAGATTGAGGCAGCAGATTGGGTGACGGACCACATAATAATGCATGAGGGAGAGAAGAGGACAATAAAGGAACAGAGGGAGAGGACAAACAATATCCAGGTTCAGGTGGGAGGATAGACTGAATTTCCTTTAATCCAGAGGCTTCTGGGAGATGCCGTATGGGGAAGGGGGAGAAGCTCATACAAACACTGCACTGTACATACAGATTTACATTGCGCATGGACATGATCTACAGTCATGCCAGGCCAGCCCACCTCAAGAACAAGCAGTGAGGGGGATATTCTGTACACTACAGTCAACGGTACAGAAATCAACCCAACCATCCCAATTCTCCAAACCCTTGTTCTAAAGTGTGCACTTGTGAAGTCCTCCCTCATTCACGTTCAAAGCTATGGAGTCAGACTTAGATTCACAATTACTTACACCTGGCTTTCCCACTGGAGTTTAAGAGAAGAGCAGTAGTACACTTTCAGATAAAGGGGTGTAGAAACTGGGAACCAAAACAGATGGAAAAATCAGGAAGAAGTTGCATGGATTTGAGCCCAAGACGCAGCTTTTCAAAATGGCGGGTTCTCTGGATGTTTTGGGTTTGAAGTGTGTCCACCAAGTCAACGGCCATAAAGCCCTGCAACCACAAGTATGCTGTCCTTTGCTTGCGTTTTCCTAAAACAATTTTTTTGTTGTTTGTTCTGATACAATAAAATCAAAAGCATGAAAATAAAATGAAAGTATATATATAATAATCTTTCAGGTCCATTTCTGTCTCCACATTATTTGTGTTTTGATTGGCTTCTTTAAATCTTATTCCTCTTCGCTCTCGTTCTCTGGTTCCATGTCCGAATCACCATTTTCTTTCAATTCCGTCCTTCCGTCTTCGTCCACGTCTTTTCCCGCCTTGTCCTCCTCCATAGCCTCCTCGTCTTCCCAGTTCTGGATGACATGAGAATAATGTTCATAACAACCCAACTATAACATATAGTTTTTTCATGAAGTGGCAGCAAGGCTCTGTAAATTGAGGTTTTTAACTATAAAGCAGAGCATCCAATTACTCAGCAAGTCCATTATTGTCATGAACACGCAGTAGTCTGACTTACATCAGAGTCCTCGTCAGGAAGACCCTCATCACCAGAGGCCTCTTCATCGGATGATTCTATAAAGTGGGAGGAAAAATCTAATTAGTGAGGAGCACCAGACACTTATTCCACCACAAGTTCTACCACAAACCACATACAGGGATAGAAATAAAAAAGGGCAGGACAACGTGAGGAGGAAGCCCCCTCCCACAGAGGTGTGGTCACTGCACCTGATTGATTGACCGGAGTGAGGTGGCTGAGCGGTTAGGGCATGGGGCTAGTAATCTGAAGGTTCCTAGTTCGATTCCCGGCTGGGGCATTGACGTTGTGTCCTTGGGCAAGGCACGTCACCCTACTTGCCTCGGGGAGAATGTCCCTGTACTTACTGCAAGTCGCTCTGGATCAGAGCGTCTACTTAATGACTAAAATGTAAAATAAGTAACAGGCATTAAACCCCAGTGACAGTTACTGCCCTTCATCTGGTGAAAACACAGAGCACGTGTCTGCTGCCTTCCAGCCTCCTCCCCATGCCACTGTGGTCATGTTTGGCAAACTCTACATCAGACACCTTTTGTAGAAAGGTCCTTCCGGGTTGCCAGCCAGCAGGAACCCAACACTCTGGAAGCTCTACAACACCTCTTTTATGAACTACCCTTTATGAACACGCGTCAACAGAACCCTTGGCAAGCCAAGAACCTTTTGGAAATCGCTGCCGAGCCTAACCATTTCATAATGACCAATTTTCTATACAGTTCAATAAAAGCGATTTATAGTGCAGGGTCTTGTTGTTCCCCCAAAAGGGGAGGATACTTAATGACTGAACGCTGCCTGTTCAGTTGCCAAGCAACAGGGAGTCGCGTTTGCGTGAAGTGCATCAGCAAGTCTGACTGTGGGAAATGCAAATTTGCCTATGTATCTATCCAGGTTAACACACATTTAAGAAGGCAGAGATTTGTTTCAACAAATTTAACTTTTCTTTAGATACATATAGGAGGCATTTTGGTAACCTTACAGTTGAATTGTAATGCTCAAACACCACTATCACCCTAACATGAACAGTGAATGTGTATACACACCATCGACAAGTAGGGATGGTCATAATGATCAATAACCGATCGTCGATCAATTAAGAATTTCATCGATGACATTATTTGTTCATCGATAAAACTAATGAGTGTTCCGTTGCGTAGTGTGCAAGTCTTAAAGGAATGCAATGGATTTCGCCATGTGGCAGGATTTAAACATTTTACCAAACAAAGTCAATGTTTGGAGAAAAAAAACGCCACAAGCCTACTCAGTAACCAGCGAGTTTCCATGTATTTCAAAAGTAAACATGAAGAGGTCATGGCAAAGTGTAGCGTGAGACCATTTTGAATTAAAAATTACTTTGTTCACTGCCAACACTACAAAGCTAAGTATAAATACAACTCCTCCACGACTCAAATGATGTACCACTTGAAGAACGTACATCATTGATAAGGTAACGAGGAGAGGGAAAGGTCAATGGCACTTACCCTCCTCATATACCAGCTTGGCAGTGTGGTCCACATCTGTGACTGTGTTGCTACTGTCAGTTGTCGCCACCTGGTGGAGAATCAAGAGAGTTAAGCGGTTGTTCCAAGTGAGCTTTTAAATGATAGATTTTAGTATTCATTTCGAGGATTATTCAAACAGAAGGTAACCTTATGAATGGAAACGGAAAAATGCTTAACAAAATACAACGAAAGATGAATGATGCAAAAACACAAAGTGGTGATGTTTTATTCCCAGTTCTTCACATTTTACCAACTTATAAAAGTATTTAATACAAATTCCCAATCCTCCATTTTTGGAGAAGCCATAGTATATAAGCAGCAGTGAGTCAGCCAACCCTCAACACTGCACTCTTTAAATCCTTCTGAACATTCAGATGACAGCTTGTTTCAACAAAAAGTTGACATTTTGCATGCTTGACTCATTGAT
This sequence comes from Hypomesus nipponensis, assembly GCF_054491055.1. Lineage (NCBI taxonomy): Eukaryota > Metazoa > Chordata > Actinopteri > Osmeriformes > Osmeridae > Hypomesus > Hypomesus nipponensis. The sequence continues at coordinate 8,237,656 of NC_140363.1, forward strand.
CTTTTAACCATATTTTCATGGGTGTGTAAAAAAACAATTGTGACTTGATCATCCCAATGCTTTGGCACTGCATGCTGACAGGGGCAGACATACCTGTGTTGTAAACAAGAACAGTTTGCCGTGTAGCTTGGTCAGCTTGTGGAACATCTTCACTCTGCACTCGATCATGTGGTACAGCACGCCCAACTGGGACACCAAATCTGGCAACTGTTTTAGAAAAACATGGATCAGTAAAATCAAGTATAATAGGAAGCTGCCCAGCTCCACGCCCTTAGTAGGCAGCGGTGCATCATGTCAAAGCCCTGTCTTGAGCTCAACTGTGTGTCGACCGTTCAGCTAGCTGTGTGAATGCCAAATGAAGGTCACTTTAGGATCATTTTCTACCATTGTTGTATGACATGGGAATTTCAAAAACAGTGGGTGGGATAGTTCTTGCATGCATTCTCCCAGCCTTAACATCAATCACATCAAACTAAAAAAGTCCTGGTTTGAATCGGACCATAACCATTTCAATAAAGCTGTCTGATCAGAAGGCCCATCACTTTGACCAGACCCAAAAACTGGTGAGACAGAATATGGCCTTTATTGGAGTGAAAACTAAAAACTGAGGATAAAAAACCACATGGACTGCTGTTCCCACAACTCACCGAGGCCAAGTAGGAGGTGTGGTGTATGAGAACAGCCTTCAGCCACCGTACCATGAGCACTGCCCTGTAAAGCAAGACAAATCAGATGCAAGCATGAGAAATATTTCCAATGTACAGTGGAATTACAGTACAATTCTGTTTCAATTCCAGTATCTGGGGTTTAAGCTTTAGGAGCCAATCATGGCAAAAAAAGTAAACTGCAACTTACATGTATGGATGTCCTTGCAGTCTTTTGGTGATCTTAGGAAGGAATGGACAGAGGAGGTTTAGAAACATTGTAATGATGTCTAGCTGTTTTTTCCAAATTCAAAAGCATAAGTCACCAAAATATGCATTTCTCTGGTTTTCATTGCGTGTCCTCAGAAAACTCACCTCCTCGACCAATGGCAAGACAGCGGGTAGGGGTAACCGAGAAACCGTTTTCTTTATAAACAGCTCCTTCCGAGTCTGGAACACTTTCTGTAGGAGGAGAAGAGACATGCACAACAAACAATTGGTATCTGTGCAGACGTCCTTCCACTTCCGAAATAACCAGGTTAGTTATGTCAAGATAGTGTCCCCATGTCGCACTCACGTTAAGGATTTGAATATCCTTGCTTTCTAGCCCCTGCACGAGCAACACGGCAAAGTTGTCAGTTTGTAGAGAAGAGGTCCCCTTGGTAGTACCGGATACAGACAGGTCGATCTCTCCCAGTCGCTCTTCTATGGACATCTGGGGGAGTTCCAAGTTTGAGAAGGGTTTAGTGCTAGGACTAATGTCTAGTGCCCTCGACTGACATTGAGAACCATAGTAACAGTAAGTATGGTGACAGGTGGCCAGGGCTATGCCTTTGTTTTAACTTGTGTGGATGTGCATGGTTCAATGTAGGGAATAAAATTGCAAAGTCAGCAGGCCACACCGTTTCTGCTGTCACAACTTTGGACAAGCTGAAAAGAGCGTGCACAGTTCATACTGCTCAACTCCTCCCTTTTGATGCAGCAGTTCACCACTGTTACCTCTCTGGTGTCGCTGCCCTTTTTCCTCTTCTCTGATGCCACTGGAGCAACTTTTAAAGGTGCCTTATGACCAGGAAGTCCAGGGACAAGAAGTTTGCTCTTTGCGTTGACAATAGGAGTTTTAACCTGAAAGAGAAGAACTTTAATGGACCAAGCTTTCTTTGAGAACAGGCAGACAAGGACATGCAAGGACATGCTTGTTGCTGGGTGTTACCTTGGATATGCTGGTTTCCACAGAGAGGGATATGGTGGTCTTGACATCTCGAGTCAGGCAGATGTGTCTCTCTTCTGTGTCAATCTCCTACAGGCCAGAGTAAAGAAATAGTCAGGGGCAACATCATTACCATGAAATATGTTTCTTCACTACACACCTAGGGAATTATCAATGCCTAATGGCCGTAATGTAATCAAGACGACCTAAACCGAGAGCAAGACTAGACTGTATGAGACCTAGACTAGCAATTTGATGGGTCCAGTCCAAGGCGAGACAAAGACCAGATCATTTTCTGACTCCCAACACTGAATTAACAATAAGGTAACTTATTGTTAATATTTAGAAAGTCAGGACCGGTATACATAATACAGCTAACATTGATGTAACGTAACAGCATTACCCATCTACTGCATTAACTTTCTTGGGGTGTGGCTAAGGGTGGTCGGTGATAATGACAGGCCTTAAGTTTTAAATTAGAAATAGGTCAATCACTGTTTGCATTTGAAGATTACATTTTTACAACCAATCACAGTTAACAAAAGAATTGGACAATGCAATTTAGTGATATCCCTGCAAGACTGTTGTGGTCTTGAATTAAAATCTAGACCGAGAACGAGTCAGCGGTCAATTCCGAGACCAGACCTTCAAAAAGCAGTCTCAAGACGGGTAGTGTTGCAGTACTCAACCGAAGGCAAAGCAGAGTACTGAACCCAAAGTCAACCAAGACAAGTCTAGAGAACAATACAACGTGAACACCCTGCTTGCGAAAAAACAGGACTCTGACTCGTCTCTCATCTCCCGCCGTTTGGCAGGCAGGCACACACCACGCCGTCTCCTCACCGTCCTCTCCATGACAGGCTGCAGGTGGCTTCCGTAGGCCAGGAGCAGACTCCGAGTGCCTACGCCTAGGGCGGCTGCCAGCAGGGGGACAGGCACCGGGGAGTCCTCCACTCCAGAGATCTGAACCGTGCAGGAGGGAGAAAGGGGCTTCTTGCAGGGTCTGAAAGGAGATGGAAAGAGAATTAGAACAATTTTGAAAACAGTCATTCTATTCATTGAAAACACAGCTTCTATGCTCATAAGCCATTTCAGATCGTCAATATGAGCTTCTTTCTGGGCACAATGACTGCACCTGTGCACCAAGGGCCACTTGTCTGAAGCCACTTTTTTCAACAGACAAAATGTCTGCATTGAAGGCAATGTACAGGACACCTGGTGATGGGAGAAGATTCCAGAAAGTACTCACCCATTAAGAAAGTGCTCGAACAGATGCAGCTGCCCATCTTTACACACCACCGCCAGTCTCACTGCCTGGAAACGGGAAACAAAAGAAACAGGGAGAAGAAGGATGAGAGAAATGTTCTGGTGTTGCTCCTCAGGCTCAGCATTGTCTAGCCAAAGGACATTGCTGCTACTACCAGACTCATACCTCTTCCTTGTTGTTGGAGGTGAAGAGATCAATGTGTTGAGGCTCGTCGGTCAGCGTAAAGGACACCACTGAGTTCTTGTCCTTACCGTCATCGCGGACTTGCCTGGTGGGGGCAGAAACGGACAACTGTGAAAAAGTAGCCATCATCATGTCCACAATCCCCAGATGTCGACTAACAGGACAAACACGTTTGTATTGCTGTCGCTATTCAGACGTTTGACAAGTTCATACTGGCCAAATGTCAGTCAACCTTTTAAAAGAATCTCGAAAAGACTCAAAATAGCTAAACTTTCTGGTCTATTATCTATAATAGGAAATGTTGATCTGATAAAATGGTGTCAAGAATGTAGATTGTAATAGTATTTAGTAAGAAGCATCGTCTTAACATTTGGAACTTTGTACTTGAAATGCTTAACTGTGGCGTAGCCTGCATTGTTTAAGGGGTGCAAAGAATAAAAACACTTATCAAACCACAGGCCTTGAACAAGAAACAGGAGGATGGAGGCCAGATCAACTCAAAACCAACGGGAGAAATTATTCATGCAAAGATTTCTTTGTTACCGTTTTAAAAGTATCGATTTGGCACTGGTATCATAAAAACCCAAACGATACTCAACCCTACACATGGCACAACCACTTTTAGGTTTGTAGTTGATCAATTAAAACTAGAGGTTAGTAATTAAGCATGAGCAAGAATGCACTGAAAGAGCTTTTGAGCCCAATCTATTCCCAATAACATTAGACTTAGGACTGTATTATCTGAGCCAAGATTTGTTTGCTGCCCACACTCACCAAACACTGAGGAGTCTGTCATGGGCCGCTCCAGACAGGAAGTAGAGACTGTTGCTCTCGGGAGGCCTCGTGGTAGCAAAGCGCAGGGTCGTCACAGCGGTGGAGTGACCAGTGAATTTCTGAAGAGGCGCACAGAGGTGGTAACCGGTTAGAGGAAAGAGGACATTGTGGACCCTTGGTATGAACTCATTTCAAGGGCTGCTTGAAATGCCTATATGCCTACACAAAACGATGACAACTTCACTGAAATAATGCATGTTCTTCCGAAATAAAATGCTTGTCCCAGGTTTCTAAAGGACAAAAGACCGTTTCATGACATGCAAGTGCCCGACAAAGGCTTAATGACCATTATCTTGCGTCATACCCTACATTCACTCTTAGTAGGCCCCCCCACTCACCCGGTACAACTCCTTGGTCTCTAGGTCCCACATCTTGATGATGTGTCCAGCTGAGAGCAGCAGCTTGCCATCTGGGCTCACACACAGACTGGTTACCGATGCACGGTCTGCCTTCCACTTACTGTGGACAAACACAGACATGAGCCTCAACAAATAAGCTGTTATCTGGGGTTATAATATCACTTTATAGAAATTACTTTACCATTTTAACATTTGCCTTCCCCTGTCCTTAACAATAAGCAGAGAGTCTCAAAATAACATGCAAATGCTTAAGATATAGGCAAACTTTTTTGATGATTAGTAAGTAACTTAGTGTGCATGTCTACTTGCAGCAAAAAACTGACAGAGGTACGTAGTAGCAAGACCATCTCTGTATAGCCAGACTTCTCATGGATATGCATGTTTATTTAGCTTTCAGGCCTCAATATCTGCCATTTAACCATTAGTGAGTCTGTGCAACATCATTGCTATATTCTTCTACACTTTAAGGCAAACAATGTTCCCCTCACACCACACACAAACTCACCAACGCGTCTTGCCCGTCTGCAGGTCCCACTCTACAATGTGCGTGTCATCTGAGCCGCTGTACAACAGACTACCCTCAGGTTGCCACTGCACACAGTTGACGCCTCCACTGTGACCGCCATCCTTGGGAAGAACAACGTTTTGAACTCAGAATTAATGAAATTACTAGAAGCAATAACTGGACAGCAAAATAACTAGATAATACCAGATAAAAATCATCAATAAAAAAGGCGAGCACAGCGTTTGTTCAATTGTATGGACAGAATGAGCATCTCTTCGTTACAAATCAATTTCACAAGAGATGTAGCTATAGCAGTATGGACTTATGATGTGTCAATCCAATTGTGACATCAATCTTACCAGTGTGCAATGCAGAGCACCTTTCAATGTGCTGTAGATGATAACAGTGCCCGCTGCCGTACCCAGTGCCAACAGGTCTGCTTTTTCTTCCACCTGACCTGCCTCAGATTTCCTCTTCTTTCTCTGAGGTCCCTCCTGCAACATTACAGTTAATATGCCATTGACAAAATGTATACTACATGTTCAGTGAATGCAAACTGTGAAAATAGGATTAAGTTGAATGAATACTCAAGACATGCCAGACTAAATGCATTCATAGCTGTTGTCTTAAGGTGGATGTTGAAGGTCTAATACATGTCCACTAATGAGTAAACTAACGCACCAAGGCCAAATCTGACATTTAATTTTTAGTAGGCTCATGTACAGGGAACCTTAAGTAATCCATAACTAGCAAATGAAGCAAACAAACGTTAAAGTACATAGCAAGCTGCCATGTTGGCCACATTTATCGGCTGTGGTAATTCCTTATCTCCTCTTCGCAATTATTTAAAAATGTATATTAAATATGTTTATTATTTCCGAATATATTAACATGAATCGAGTACTAGAAAACATCTAATAAACTTAGATGTGCTGGTATCATCTGTAACTTAATTTAGTTGCTATTTGCAAAATCAAGTGCACAATGAATTAATAGGAATTTGTGTGTAAGTGAGGTAATGACTAGTAGTACTTTGTAGGTACTTTTAGAGCATTATTCATCTGAAATTCTATTAAACATACGCGTGTGCGTCACTCTCTAGCGTGGCTAACATTAGCTAGCTAGCTGACTGGGCAGCTCGCGAAGTTGTCAATTTACTTTGGAGGTTTGTTTTATTTCCTTATGAATCGATAGGTTCGATACGTTTTTACAGTCACAGTATTAAGAATCACTTAAATGAACACCACGCAATTTGTTTCGTGGCATGCATAGTGAAAGAGTCCTCATGGTGGGGTATTTTCCGACCATGTGCGACAAACATGTGCGTCCAGGAAGATAGATGTCGCTTGCGCTAGGGCCCAGATACGCAGCTATCACATACACAACCAGACACAAAGGACAACTATAGAAGATTTGATAGTGTCAGTGTTATTACTGTATATCTATATCCAAATGTTTTGCACACTTATCGGTGTTATTTTGCAGCATGATTTGTAAGGCCTAAGTAATTCCATTGCTCCACCAACATTACCTTGGCCGTTCGGCATGGTCCCCAAGCTATGCAGGTACAAGTGGCACTCAAATGGGCTGAAGGCACGTATTCTTGGTGAAATGTTTTACTCTCTGTGTTCCAAATACGAAGTCTGCCATCCTGGGCACACAACGCCAAATATTGTCGTGATTTTGGTGAGAAAGCGCAGGGTAGCCCCAAAGACGAACTACCACTATCGGCCGCCATTACTGAAACACTACTTGCCTCTGCGTGATTAGTGAAGAACCACGTGTTATCGTCCACGAAGCAGGCGCGTTGGCACTTCGGCTCCATCTCCTCATTGGCTAGTATCAATAAATGTGGGCGTGATTAGGTGCGTTCATCTGGGTAAAACTGGGCGGAATTGCAAATGAATAGATGTTTTAGTTTGAGGAAAATGACTGAACTTACAATATATCTAATTTGATCAATAAAATAGTATTTGAAATAATATGCAGTTTATCCTACGCGGCATTTTATATTCCCAGCCCATTTGTTGCTTGCTCAATGCGTTCATACCCATGCAACCTGAGGAGGGCAGCATTACGCAGCTGTAACCAGCCTACTGCACATTTTAAAGGAAGAAGATATGTTTGTCGCTCAGAAAAAAACGTCACAGAACATGTGTTTGTTTCTAGCATGGCGACCTTCGTATCCAATGCTGTGGATGTAGCTGAATTGTGTGTCTAGTACCGGGCTGTATTAAGATATGAACTGTACTGCACTCACGGACGTGGTGTAATTCTTTAAGGGATGCATCATTTCTGTCTATGCATTTATCTGTAGATTATCGTAAAGTAGTTTTTTTCCAAGTCAGCTTATGGACTACAGTGTCAGGACTTGTTGTGCAAGGAACCATTGAACAGGCTCATCACCCGTTACCACTTTACGTTGCGTAAACTAGTAAACTACCATTACACCTTGCACTCATGTCTGTAAACGTGCCGATGGGAGCGTCCCTCTTAATGCAAAGAGTGGTGCGGACATGCACAACCAATATAGCCCAGCAGAGATACAGACCACTACATTCCAAAGTCAAACTCTCTAATTGGACGTTGAATACAAGAACATTTGGGACGAGTCCTGTGTGGGCGAATAACAATGGGAGCAACAAAAACACCTCTGATCCGTCTTCGCCAAACCTTATGCAGACTTCCAGACCAGGGTCACAGTTCGGGAGGAGGCGACCTCTATCGCCACTTGAGAGGATAAGCCAGCTGTTGCCCCAAGATGCATTGAGCTCCGAAGTTGCACAGCTAAGAGAGCACAAACAGGATGAAGATGAGAAACCCACTGAAATGTATCCTCAGGAAGATTGTAACATATTGGACGTCTTTGTTACAGATGCCCAGCGGGCACAGGGCGGGGATGGAAGTACAGAGACCCAAATCGAAGACAGATTAGGAATGAAACAGGAACCGCCCACCAAGTACAATGTAGCAGAACCGAGTAGTTTGGAGCTTCCAGAAAATGAGGCGTGTTCAGGTGATTTGGGATTATCAGCATCCACCCTGCCTGGGGAGCGTTCAATGTCTTTTGGTGAGGCGCTTATAGCCGAGTATCGTAAGAAGGGGCGGGTGGAGTTCAGGAAGATGTTCCAGCTTCAGAACGGTGTGCGTCTGCAGAGCAGCTGGGGCACCATTTCCCACAATGAGCTCATGGGTTGCCCCCCCGGATTGTACAAACGCACCACGCTTGGGATACCTATCCTCATACGCCGGCCCAGTCTGGAGGAATTTGTGCTGAACATGCGGAGAGGACCTGCTATTGCCTACCCAAAGGTATGATTTGCTTAATTACAATCTATGAAAGACTAGTCAAATTCACCCAGATCAAGAGTTAGCAGAAAGAGTGTGGTTTAAGAGCCCACCATCAGTTGACCACTGTCACTGCAGGGTTCAAAATGACCTATGACTCATTGGGGTGGGGGGGGGGGGGGGGTTGCTATCTTAATCGTATCTTCTCTCCTTTTTAATGTTATGACCCCCCCCCCCCCCCCCCTCCCAGAACCATTTAGAATCCTGTGTCATTGGATTGGTTTCCTCAACAAGACTGTTTACTGCTAAAGCCCATATACTCTCAATCCTAGTCCCTTCTAGTAATATTGTTTCCAAATACCAGCAATCTTCTTTTTAACTTTTCTTGCACATCTCTCTCCAGGATGCTAGCGAAATGCTGATGATGATGGATGTCACAGAGGGAGACTGTGTGTTGGAGTCAGGCTCTGGGTCTGGGGCCATGTCTCTCTTCCTGTCGAGAGCCGGTATGCACAGCATCCATGTTTCATCATGAATGATAGTTTATGAAAGTGGATTTGTTTGGCAACGTTATATGGCTGATATATCTTTGCAATGTCTCTCCAGCAATGCATTTTCTAGCATTTTCACACAAAAACACATTGTGAAACTTGTAAAAACAGGTCTAAAACACATTATAGGCCTATGCCATTTGGTAAAGGGACAGTCAGGACTTCAGTCTGTGCAATAGGTACGGCCCCATGGATAGCTTATGTGTCTTTCACAGCTGTGTCTCAATGTACCCCTCTCTCTTCAGTGGGGTCCAAGGGTAGTGTGGTGAGTGTTGAGATCAGGGAGGACCACCATAAAAGAGCCGTCCTTAACTACAAGCGCTGGCGAGCGTCCTGGATGCAGAGGAGGGGGGAGGAGTGGCCGGATAACGTCCACTTCTACAACACTGACCTCCAGACGGCCTCTTCTCTTCTTGCTGGACGGGGATTTCACTCTGTAAGGCCGGGTTTTCTTTTTTAAGTCATGTTTCATGTCGTTCAGGAATACATGTCGTGCTGTGTATTTCTGTGCTGTTTTATGTAGCACCATGGCCCTGTAGGAACGTTTTTTCATTCCAGTCATTTGTTTGCACCTGCACACAAGTTTGAAAAACTGCACAGAATAAAATGACCACCATCTTAGCATTTGCCGGGACAAGTTTAAAACTTGCCAGGCTTTAACAGTTGAGTTATTATCTTTCAGATTGCTCTGGATATAATAAGTCCACAAATAGTTTTACCCACTGTGACTCCCCACCTCCATTCTGGGGCTGTGTGCGCTGTGTACCTTGCCAAGTAAGTAACTAAATGTACTCAAATCTTTCTTTCAAAATACAGACTAGCTGTATTTTGAGTCTAAATGATTGTGATTTTTTTTATATTGCATCTTTTTATGTTGGGACTCAGTATAACACAGGTTATCGATTTGCTGGAGGGTGTAAGATGCTCAGCTCTCCCCCTCCTGTGTGAGCGCATCATCGAGGTACAGGTCAGAGATTGGATTTTGGCCCCAGCCATCCAGAAAGACGGACAGTTTTGCACCAGGAAAGCTCCTCCTCCACTTGCAGGACAGGAGATAAAGGGAGAGAGGTCGGATGAAGAAAATGAAGGTGACTCTTCAGTGTCTAATATATTTGATTCTTTGTTTTACATTTGTAAGAGATTTGCCTAATAAACTATTTGGCAAAATGATTATATCTTACCATATGCATGTTTCCTCACCTTTCAGAGATGAGTGATACAAAAAATCCACCATTTGGAAGTATCCCCTACATTGCCCGACCACACCCAGAACAAACTAGCCACACAGGTCAGTGAATGTGTCCAATATCACGTCCTCCATGCACTTATTTACCAGGGGTTAACATTGTTTTACAACAATCTTTTATGCTTTCAGCATTCCTCGTGAAACTCAGGAAGTGTGAGTAGGTGTTCTACCTGTGAGGCCTGTCACTGAAGAATTTTATTGCAAATTAATTGTATGTATACTAGTCTACTAGTAAATTATTTTGACTTTCTATATTAAAATGTATATTTACCGTCTAAAGTGTCATGATGTTTGCTTTGTACTGTATATACTATGTCAATACACAAACACATTACATGGATAATGTAGGAAGATTTTTTATCCAGCCTTTAATAGAACTCTTTACTTACATGAACAAGGATGTAAAAAAACATCAACCCTAGTAGTATGGCATTACTGTTGTAGGGTTACCATTTATGCACAGTTGATTTTCAATCAACAGTTAATTCTTACACAATCTCCAGTGCTTTTTTGGTAAAAAAAAAGGTGCTCAAAACAGTAAATAAATACAAATACAGTATTAAACGTGTACTAAAAACAATGTGCACCTAACATAAGATGTTCCTTTTTCAGAACAATCCATGTGTTTTTAGACAATTCACTATATTAACAGCCAATGAAGGAATGGCTTCATACAGCTTCATGAAGATTTTTTATAGTCGTACTGGTGTTGTAAAAATATGAATGTACACAGAATAAGAGAAAGTAATACAATGCTCCTGAGATTCTTAGGAATTTTCTTTAGAAATAAATTACACACACAAACCTTTTTGAACCTGAGGAGTGTGCTGGTTACATATCAAATCTAACTGTACACACACTTCTGAATATGTACACAATCATGTACTTTAGAACTGACCAGACTGGGAAATTTAGGTTTTACAGCAAATTTGACTTTCTACTCCTCATTGATCCAGTCCATGGAAGCGTCATTTCCAGCCCCACAGTCAGACTCATACCCTGAGGGACAGAGGACTGGTGTTATAGCTGAGGTGACGTGAAACAAACAAGCTCAAGAACATTTTGCTTGAGTCATTAGTCAACTTCACAACTAGTTTTCTGGAATTCTCTTCACATTTACAACTCAAATAGTGGAATAAGAAAGGCAAGTTACATGTTTGACACTAGGTGTCACCAGTGCTTAAACCAATCCAGAGAGCAGATCATTCTGTAGAGCTGTGATTTTTCAGTGTACACATTCACTTGATACATTAAGCATGGTATATATAATGTATTAGAGAAGTTCTGTATATATACTGTATTTCTTAAACAGGAATATTTCAAATTCCAGAAGCACAGAAAAAAAAATAATAATATGAATACCGGACACTAAAAGGCTAAACGTGCTAAAAAAAAGGAGGCCTCTCTGAGCACAGCAACACTTACTCGGGGCTTCCTCAGCACAGCAGCAGGGGCGCTGGGACTGGGTTTTGGTCTTGGGGCCAGCCCTGCAGGAAACAGCCTGGACCCTAGGAGGAGTTGTCTCCAGGGAGAAAGCAAGGGCAAAGGGAAGCGGGGAGGACATGGAGGGGGAAGAGGGTGTCCCTGAGGTAGATGAGGACAGGCCCAGGCTGGAGGTATGGGCACAGAGGGCACAGGGGGCTGGGGAGGCAGAAGGTCCGCGGGGCATGTGGACTGGTGCCCGTTCTCCGTACTGTCTCCTGGCACCACTGTGGTGCTCTGCTCGTTCTCGCTGCCAGATGAAATGAGTGGGTACAATGCCCATGACCTTGAGTGACACACACAAACAGTCATCACAACTCATTTCAGGCAAGTCGCGAATATTCCTCACTTCTTAAAGACCAACTTCCAAAAAAAGACCATCTTTCTTTATACACGTTACCAGGATGCAAACTAGTGATGTACCTATCGTGATGCAGGCTCATGGTGCATCAATGGCGAGCTAGTTTTGGAGGCCTGTGGTACTGTGAGACTGCTGGCAGAGACTTAGTCATAGCCTACCTCCTCACAGCAGCGATGACTGACAGCAGCCCTGTACTCAATGCGTGCCCATAGTTTGTCTCTTTGCTTGAGGAAACGGGGGAAGTGCTTCCTCCAGCTCTTCCCCAGTGCCCAGGGAAAGATCTCGTACTTGCTTTCCTCTTCATCCTCCTCCATGGTGTTCGCGAGGTAACTGGAGAGTAGTCATGACAAGATCTGTTTGGTTAACCCATGTGTTGCAATTATGATGCAGTATGTGTAGGTTACTTAGCAACTTTTAAGACATGAAAAACTTCTTATTGACTTACAGTGCAATAAAAAAGTTCATTCGGTTGTGCTCACTGATGCTGAAGCGAGCTCGTTTAAAGTAGACAAAAGTCATGGCCAGTAGGTACTGAAAAATGTGAGCACCGAAATGTTAAAAGTGAGAAATAATGTAATGTATTGTTAAACAGTGGTGCATTTTACAGAACATATTTAACCCAAGAGATTCACCTTATCCGTGATTTTACAACAGCAGTCCATCCACAGAAAGTCTTGTATCAAATCGTCTTCTGTGTGTTAAAAAGCAAGTAAATGTGTTTTACTTGAGATTAAGGTGTGTGTAATGATGCAAGTGACAACTTAATTTCATTAGCTATTTTGACCAACCAAAAACTCTGAAGAAAGCTGCCATCTCTTCTCGCTGTATCACAAGTGTTGGGCCCCAGGATAGCTTGGTCAAAGAGACCTCTTCTTGTCGCCGACTAGGTTGACTCTTGCCAGGCGGCCCCTGGGCTTCTTCGACGTTGGATCTCTTCAGTCGAAGCCCTCTCTTGATCTGGAGGGTGTGTGCAGTGTTGGCTTTGATTCGGACAGTGACAGAAGGGGGAGTCTGACACCACCTATGTTTGTGTTTCATCATGCTTCTTCAGCTGTGATATCTAGCTGAATTTTCTATAAGTGACAAAAACATACACTGTTATCCATCCTGATGGCTTAAGTTCAAGAGACTAAGAAAGCTGCTTACATACTGTACACCAACTCTGGGTACAATAATAGTCGGTCTAACTAGTTATGCCAGAAAATGTGGACAATCCATACGCCATGCTGCTTGATAATCTACGTACAAAACAGTTATACCAGCTGACCAGTATAATCGAAACAGTTTTCTTACCCAAAATTGCTTGATAGCTGGCTAACTAGCACTGGCTAGCTAGCACTGTGGTAAAAGTTTCCTCACACACAGATCATCAAAATCAATAACGTCGACAGCAGGCACTAACTACCTACTTTGTAATTAGCTAGAGGTACTTTGTAATTAGAACTAGAAGAAGTAATGAAGGAGAAAGTTTCGCTGTTAAAAGCTATCTCAACACATTTTTTAACCATTGGTAAAATGTTAAATCAATGTGTACAAAGCCCTCGTGCCCACACAAGACAAAACACAACCGCTCAGCCTCAGACTGATTAATGAAAGGGAGCGCGCTTCATGACAATGGGTGTAGTTAAGTGCTCGTTTTCTGACGCCTAATGACGATGTCGCTAATTAAAAACAAAAAGTACTTTATATGAGTTATGGTTTGTGAAGAAAAAAAACAAATAAAGGCAATTCTAATACACAACCCTGCACTTTTGCTGGTTTTCTGTGATTATGTGAGTGGACCTTACCTCTCAATAGTGGGATTTGAACAGTTTTGGATATTAATATTGATATGGTAGCCTACAACAATAGGCAGTGAGAGTAAAGCAGGTTCATTTGTCGGTTACGTTGGTGGTCAAGTTACAACTAACTACTTGTCTGTAAGTGCCACTCAACAGTCCATTGCATTTATTGTATGTTGACAATAAGTTTGTAAACAGCATATTTAGCTAATACATTTAGAAGGTGCCTTCGTGATCTTACACAGGCAAGAACAACAACGACTTCAATCGTTTCCAATGAGAGTAGAACCCATCCAACTGCACGTCCTTTCGTGGAACACATGGAACACAACTCATCAGAAGTATTGAACAACTGTGCAAAAATATTGCTTTGAAGAACTATGGATGTGACTGAAAAGTAATAATTTGATCAAATAAACAGCACTTTGTGAAAATATTAACAGAAAATATGTTTGATTATAACAGTTTTCTGATCATTCTGTTTGTTAGCAAACAGTTTCTATAATTGTTTCAATCCATTTATGTACTTACAATTAAATAGATTATGGAATGGTCAGATAGCAAGGTTGTACAATTAGTAATTTCTCAAAATACAAATGTCAGGCATTGACAACTAGTCATGATGGAGCATGGCCATAAGTGCTTGTCTTCAATATTAAATGATTTAGAGGTCAGCTGACCTAGAAGGATACAGCTTATTGGAGCGACTTAATTTTAATGAGGTGTGATGGTGGTGTGCACAGTGCACAATAGCTGGTCAAATTCCAAACTCTGCACCTGTGTCACCAGTTTACATTCTTTAATCATTGACAACACCCAACGACCTGCACACAGTTGTATACTCAGAGATAGCCTATAGGGCCTATATTTTTTCGCCATATATTTTTGCCTTTTAGATTAGGGTTAGTAGTAGTGAACAGTAGTTTTCATACACAGATTGCTTTACTAAAGTGGGTTTGATTTAGAGTGATGTTGGCAGCAACCTAGGCTTTGGACTCCAGTTTGAATGTATAAAGACAACATCCATTTATGTTTCCCAGAGTTCATGTGTTCAGTTGTTTTCAGTTGGCAAAAACTGTCAGGGATGGGTAATATTTTTCTTGTCTTTGGGCAAGAACTTTGATGCCTTTTTCTATGTTTAGAGTTAATAAATGGTTCCAAACATTGAAAGCATCATCCACGGATCTCTGCGGTAACAGAAAAGAAAGTGTCAATTAGGGATTTGTAATCTCAGTTGTAAAGATATCAATTTTCAAATGTGGATGGGACTGATTGTGCGGTCAATGGCCATTCAATTAAAATGTAGGCCTATTAATAACAAAATGGGGGGCAGTTTAGTCGTTTTCATGTAGGTAGGTTATAATGAAACCTACGCCCTGAATGTACATAATAACCCATCACGAAGATAAAACCTGCTGTAATTGTAATGCTTTACTTTGAGGTCAAAGTTCCACACGCGTCTATTAATCGTAACCTACACTAGGCTACTATACTACACTACCCAGACGGCAGCGTTGTCACAGTTGCACACGATTGGCTGACCCACCCACTCCCCTTATGCGTGCTTCCTGAAACATTTAAGGCGTAATGCGTTGCCATTATTCACTGCAAGTGTTTTCAAGTGACACTTCTAGGACAGCAAATACAAAGACAGACTCGGTAAAAGTACGCCATGGTATTTAATCAAAGCAGGTGCTTCCGCCTCATTGAAGGATCTGGAAATGTCGTGGCCTTGTCATCGCAGCTTGGGAAACTATTCGCACAAGGCACAAAAACGAGGATGCAGCGATGGTATTCCAGTGCTACGCAAAAGGAGAACGAACTTGTCTCTCTGACTGATCCAAGCACAGCCAACTTCAGTGTCGCAACAAACAAAAGCGACACAGAGGTAAATCATTTCAAGATTAGTTGAAATTGAGAACATTTAAATAAGCCTACTCAGTCTATGTTTCAAGTTAAGAGAGAATTGTTGACCACTGACGGTCACTGCGAAGCTTAACCCTGAGTCGAGCCAATCGTTTTTGACAAATAGGCTAGCCTAGTAGGCTATAGCCTGAACCTTGCACATGCCTTGTTTTGACAGCAGATCATTGTTGAGACTGCAAGGTTGAGTCCAATGTAAAGATGAAGAGAGTTCGTGCTATAAAAACTCTTGAAATATGAAGTTGTCAGCAAATGTATCGGGGTTTATATGTTTGTTTTTTTTGGCTTTCAGTTTAAAGCCGGGGGGTCTAACCAATTTAGGCTATGACATGTCACCGTAAGATATCCAAGACTTTTAGGGCCATATTTTCCGAGATACGGCAAGGTGGACGGATTCGCGGAATTTGCATAATCATCAACTGTAAAACCTGAAATAGGGTATTGCAGGTCCCATAATTTAACGGAAATTTATGAAAATAATCTAAACTGGGACCAAGTGTAACCTAGCCTAATCGAAATAATTCCGTAGTCTTAATTGTAAAAGTCAGGCTGGTAGCCTAGGCCTAGAGAAAATTATACTGTTTTCAATTGGGGCGATTTGAGAGGGGTCGGTCGTGCGTGGGACCCTTACGTCACCTCACAATAGGCTGCACTTTTTGAAACACTAGTGCAGTGCCCGTGCCATGTACGTGATGTTCGTGTCTGTGTTGCAGCCGTTGATTACAATGTCGGTTTAAATTTAATTGAAGTTTGTGCCCACCGGCAAAATCTTTCCACAGTTCGATTAAATGCATTGACAACTATTTCAGGTTTTGTAGGCTACAACAGCAATAGGCTATCGATGGCGACAGAGGTATTGTTAATGTGTAGTCCTATAAGACCATATAGGCCTACTATATGTGTGTGCGCGCGTGCCTAAGTCTTAAAGGCACAAATGACAATGTTAAAAAGTAAAGCAAAATTCTTTGAGAAATAATTAAATGAAGCCTTCTCGCTTTACTGTTTACATCCAGGACTTGACTATCCGAGGAGGGCGAAGGAGACGCATAAGTGAGGATGTCTTGCCCTTCTCCGCGTTTCTTACCGACAGTTTTGATCGAAGGCACAGCTACCTGCGCATCTCACTGACGGAGAAATGCAACCTTCGCTGTAAGTTCTGATGCTCAGGGGCTGTAAAGGGGAAAATAAAAAAAGCTGTAAAAGGTTTATAGTTAAAGGGAATTAGGCTTAATTAGTGAAAAAATAATTTAGAAGAATCATTTCTAGTGTTTTACCAGATAAAGTCTATCTATTAAGTTAAGTAGAAACCTTCATTTTTGTTATTGTATTTTTGTATTTAACTTGGGATTATAGCACCATCACATTCTTCCAACCCTGAACTGTTTAAACCTCCTATATAGTTTGTCAGTTGAGTCATGATTCCACTACTTCATTGGACAAACTCCACAACTAATTTGTTTGTTAACTGTCTGGATATGTGCCTATTTCCCCTCACTCATTAGGTCAGTACTGCATGCCAGAGGAGGGGGTCAAACTCACCCCACGGGCCAAACTCCTGTCCACCTCGGAGGTGTTGACCTTGGCCCGCCTGTTTGTACGGGAGGGGGTCGAGAAGATTCGCCTCACCGGAGGGGAACCCCTCATCCGACCTGATGTCCTGGACATCATCGGTAAGATGGGGTAAGGAAGTTGGGAATAATGGAGAAAAGGGAGCACATGGTTGGGAGGGTGGGGTGGGGATTTTTGGTCTGTTGGTCAGGTGGTGTGTTAGGGTTACGGTTAGGGTTCCCATAATGAATTACACCATTCCCCAATGTTGTTGAGAAGCACTTTTTATCATATATGCTAGAAGAAGTCCTGATAGCAACCAACAGTAAAACTAAATCAATTGATGTCTGTGGGCATCACAGGATTGTGATAAACACAACCAATCATTAAGGTCTGACCGGCACTAATGATTGGACGGCATTCGGACCGAATGCAATGCAGTGTTTCCTGCAGAAAATGTGTTTGTCAAGGTGGAATGGTGAGATTTACTGATGGACAGGGGGTGGGGGGAATGGTGGTTCTCCTCCAAAAACGAAGTTCTCTGGAGAAGTGAGACTGCCGTTGGAATGAAAGGGAGAAAACTGGCGGAAACACGGCAAATATCGCTAATAAAAAGAAACAACATAGTCAAGGCGGTAGGCGTGGGTTGTTAAGGCGGCCGCCTTAACTGCAAAGTGCTGGGGGAAACCCTGCAATGATTGGTTGGACGGTCTACTTGACTGTACCTCTCGGCAGTAGTCAGGCAGCACGTTCATGTGTTTCGGAGGAGTAACTTTCAAGGGAGGGGCTGGGATATTTTGCTGATTATTTTACAATGAATGGTTTATGAGAAGGTTATGTTGCTGCATGGGTTCCTATGGATTTGTTGGGGGCTAGTTTAAGTCATGTTTTATTTCTTGCTTCCCTAAGTGATGACTTGTGTGGCAGGACAGCTGAATCTGTCTTTTCTTTATACTGTGTTATCATTCTCTGATATATTTTACTCTAGCTGGAATAAATCATTATGTACAGAGCCAAATTCAAACCCTTAGGCTTGTACAAACTCCCCGATAATGGACTCTGACTCCTACCGAGAAATTGAAATGTTATGGAAGCCTAGCATGTTGCATTTTCCGTAGACAAATGATCCATATCACTGTCTCACCCTCCATGCATTCCCCCAATTTGATGTACTTTGTGTGAGGGGTGAATGGATTCTCAATGCTGCAACGGCATGGTTGATCCTGATACACAGTGTTCCGCCATGTCTTTCTCTTTGGCATGTAACTGCACCGATTGAATAGTTAGAGTGGGTAAACATGGGCATGTCATCAGTGGAAAGAGGGAAATGGTTCTTGATGTTACCAGATCCAATCCAAGTCAAGGCACATCATTGGTCATGGCTCAAAAGCATATCCTCTGTGTGTAAAAGCCAATGTTCTGACAGGAAGGAGGTATCTGAGAACAGCCTCGCCACTGGTCATGTGCAGATCACCAGTATCCCTCCCTCCTACCTCACAGTCACAAATACCATTCAAAGTAGATCCTTAAAGTGGTGATTAGTGTGAAGTGGTACTAATAAAGTGTACCACGTTCAGTGTTCTTTTAGTTGTTTCTAGCTTAGAAATAGATTACAAAGTTTCTTGAGGCTCCTACTTCCTCTTAATAAACACAACGGTTTGGAGTCAACACTTACTGAAAACACTGGAGCACGCGTCCTCTTGCACTTTGCTTGTATCTTACGTCTTCCATTCCCTGCTTGTCTCTTCAAATGGTTCAATCATCTGTCTTTGTCTAACTGTACAGCTGAGATGAGGAGGTTGCCTGGTCTGAAGACCATTGCTGTGACCACCAATGGTATGAACTTGGCCAAGCAACTTCCCAAACTGAAGGACGCTGGGCTCGACCTGCTTAACATCAGCCTGGACACTCTGGTGCCAGCGAAGTTTGAGTTTATCGTCAGAAGGAAAGGTAGGCACACTGTTGGATGGGATAGAGACCTGCCAAAGCTGTATTTGGGATGTATTAACACATATTTATCTTTAGGTAAGAGGTTTACAAATGATTTAAAATATAATAGTTTAGGAAGGATAGTGATTGCGCTGTCCCCTATGAGCCGAAATGAATGGCTTGCAGAGGACATTTTGTGTCAAAGGGAAAGGAGGGGGGTTCAGGGAAGCACGTGCATGAGAGTAAAGGACAGATGGACTGAGACGGCTTATAAGGAGAGAAGCCGCAGCAGTGCAGGAAATGGTGTTGGAGCCGGATCTCTTACACTAGGCTTTCACTGTTTGGTTCAGCAATCTTACCGTCAAGAAGGACCTATAGGGTTTATCAAATGGGCCACTTGCTCACAACTATTGATATATCAATAGTAATATTAATTATAATAACTTTATTTTGTAATGGGTTTTAGCAGATGTGATTTTGCATTTTTTACATAGTCACAACATACTCAATCCTTAAATTGACACCTTTCAAACACCGAGGGATCTTTACATAACTGAAAGTGGACACTTTGTATTATCTGCTAAATATTAATGGCTTTAAGTGTTAATAAGTAGATTGGAGCTGTTAAAAATGAATAACATGCATAAAAGCTGTTCAAGATTATTACAGATTAGGCTCTCAAGCTATCTTATGACATAAAAGACTACCTTTACATCAAGTAATCAGAATCAGAAAGGGTTTCATTTGCCATGAAAGTTTGCACAGACAAGGAATTTACTTTGGCAGGAATTTCACACACCACCCATATTAAACACCAGCAACAGTGACTCAGCAGTTTTGAATTACTCTGAGCTCAGTTCAGACCTTTTTTCTCTATTTTAATTTACTTTTATCACTTGCATTGCACATTGTTGCCCCCTGTTCAAGTCTGAACGTTGTCAAGTCATTGTTGGGTTCCTTTCACACGACAGGGTTCCACAAGGTCATGGAGGGCATCGACAAAGCCATTGAGATGGGATACAACCCTGTGAAGGTAACAACCCATTTTTGCAATTATCCTATTTCTGGGATCATTTTATTGGATTGAGGATCAGTGGCTACCTATTTAAAGTCCTGTAGGGAAGGGTGATACAGATGGGAAATAAGCTGTACTCTAATGGTTCACATTTGAAAGCCTTTCAGGAGAGGTGTGTGAATACCCAAGTTATGTTTGGGACCATGCTCCAATGTTCCTTTCTCTATGTTGCAAAACACAATTTGTCTAAACCCTCTTTGGTTGCTGCTTTTCATTGCCCTCTGCAGGTCAACTGTGTTGTAATGCGGGGTCTCAATGATGATGAGCTGCTAGACTTTGTGTCCCTCACAGAGAAAAAACCTCTTGAAGTACGCTTCATTGAGTACATGCCTTTTGATGGTAAGGACACCATCTCTTAAAGCTGCAATAGGTAACACAAATTACCAGTAATTAAAATAAGAAACAGCAAAACTTCCATGCTAGCCTTCCGGGTTTGATTGACGATGGTTTCACAAAATACGACAAGACATGTGTCTGAACAATATTCTCAGGCCTCATATAGTTCTTGAGAGCGTGGACATGCTCTCAGTTCAGAACATGAACATTGAAACGAGGTGGGCGAGCAGTCAGAGATACAATATGTTACAATTATTTCTAATTTGCCTATCACTTCTGCCTTTTCATTTTATGAAGTGTTCTTTATTCCCTGTAAGTGAAAATGCAGCACAGTAGGCCATAAATGGGACAAAACCTTTAATGTAATTCTTCAATTACACTTTAATAGTGGAATCCTTTTTTCAAATGCATGCACACACTGATCTGTGCCTTTTGATAAAGTACACATTAAATGTACTTAAATTAACTATTGATTATGCTCAAACAGGTAACAAATGGAATTTCAAGAAGATGGTGAGCTACCAAGAGATGCTGGACCACATAAGGCAGCAGTGGCCCTCCCTGAAACAGCTTCCCGTTGGACACACAGAAACAGCCAAGGTTAGACCCCCGTTCCCCCACCCCTATCATATATTGTTTCATAGACAATCTGAATTATTAATCCACACGTATCTAATACCTTCATGGCACCCAAATGTAGTATTCTAAATGCATAGTCCTCCCAAGAACCAATTACACTGACAGGCCATGCATTTTGGTGGGCTTACAGTGCTGCCAAGCTAATTGGTTTCCCCCCTTCTTTTCGTTTGATTGACTCTTTATTTCTTTTTCATCTCCATTTTTCTTTTCTCATACAGACATTCAAAGTTCCAGGCTTCCAAGGCCACATAGGCTTCATCACCTCCATGTCGGACCACTTCTGTGGCTCCTGCAATCGGCTACGCATCACTGCTGACGGAAACCTAAAGGTGAATGCAACACAGACAACGTTTATATGCACACTCAAAGATAGGATGCATGTCCTTCATTTGTCGCCAGGGCAAGGTCCAAGGAGTGCAGAAATGAAAGACATTTCTGTAAATGTAACTGTTGTTGCGACAGGTTACATTTTAGACATTCTAATTGTTGGGAGGCATGACAGGTGATGGAGTATAAGCCAAACAGAAGTCAGTCTTAGTCATTTGCAAAAATCACACAAAGTAACTCTGGAAATTGACATTCTTGAGGTAGGCCCAGCTACATATACAAGACTTATCAAAGAGGACACAGATAACAACACCGAACATGTTGTTAACTTGTAACAGAAGCAAACATTACACTTATGTCCCTTTTCCCAACTCCATTCAGTAGGCTGGACAGGCTACCAAGTAAACGAGTAACCCCTCCCAAAGAGCTGGGTTTGCATTTGAAGCGGAGAGTTATTTGAAGACGTAGTAGATAGTACCCAATTGCTGTGAAAGTACCAAGTCAATGAAGTGAATCGCCAAGCACAAGTTCAAGACAAAATGTACGTATTTATTATAGATCTATAAGGTGCAGTTGTCTGATACACTCAAGTTGAGCATCTCAGAAGACTGGACAAAGAATACAGGAACAAAGGGCATTTAAATAGTATCACAATATGGGAGGGGTTTACTCTCATAAGAAACATCAGGGAGATGACAATCAACATAGCCTTTGCAAGCACAGAAAGAGGACGCTGCATGCTAGATAGCCTTTGTTTCGCCTTTAGAATAGGGCTCCTAGAAATGGCCCTGACGTTCCATGTTCTCCTGAGCTAATATAGCAGGGTATAGTTCAAACATTGTTTATTATATTCAGAGCATTCCAAACAGTATAAAGTAATCATTAGTTGTAATCTTCAATTATTGTTAACTGATCAGTGGTTAAGGACAGATCTCTTCATATTTGACTGAAGTCGAGAACAATAGGGACATATTAGCATTTTCCTATTGTAAATAAAGTCATGTCATGATATGAGAATGGAGCTTACCATATTCTACACATAAACGGCCATGTATATGAACAAAACTTGCCTGAAGGTCTGAATGACAGAACTTGTTCAAGGGAGCCCCTGCGACATCTGAGCAATATCACAAATCTTATACCTGCGTGATTTTGAAAATCTGGATACTAATTGATAAAACGCTCCTCTAAGAAAAGTCATGAAAGGTGTCCTGGGATTTCATCAAGTGCAAAGATTTTATTCCATTCTTTTTTTTAACACATTGTATAATTCCGCACATGAAGTTGAAATATGGACTTATAAAAGTTAGATATCACAATATATACCTCTCCTCTTTCGACAGGTATGTTTATTTGGGAACTCTGAGGTGTCTCTGCGGGACTGTCTGCGTTCCGGGGCATCTGAAGACGAACTGCTGGAGATCATTGGTGCTGCTGTGGGCAGGAAGAAGAAGCAACATGCAGGTGCAGCCCCTTGCTTTTTATCATGGCTGGCTATGGAGGCCTACAGAGCTATTAAAATACCACTTGTGCCACCCGACTTTATTATTTATAGTGAAGTAGTACAAATGGTGGGATTCAAAAAAGAATTATTCAAAGGGACCAGGGTCATTTTTATCCATTTGTCCAGCATTCACTTTTCTGTTAAATGTGCTGATTTGATGGACAAAGGAAAAGTTACTACATTGGTTCTATAGCACACTATTTCAGTCAAGATTAATTATTTGCATTTGGTGCTTGTTTACACTGAATATCCAGAATGAACAAAACTGATAATGAAATAAAAATGTAATAAAATGGCAGTACAGTGGCAAAATCCATGAAAGCTTTCCCACTCTGCATCAGTTTGCGTCAAATGCAAAGGTAGTCAGCCGCTACAATGTTTCCTTTAAATAGTTCTCTCTCTTTTACTGTCCGCAGGCATGTTCAGTATCTCCCAGATGAAGAACAGACCCATGATCCTCATCGGTGGGTGATGTGGCTGTACGTAACACATTAACGCCAATCTTTCCCCTTTTTTTTGTGTTGACAATTTCCCAAAACAAATGACAATGTTATTGGATGGAATTCATTAAAATGCCAAACCCCAATTTAGTCTTCTTGCTTGTATATGTTAGTGATCCTTGCAGGCTCCACAAATCTTTGCACTTACCATTTTTATAAATGTTCTTCCCATCTTGCAGGCACATCATGCCAAAAAACCCTGACCCTACCCGTGAGCCAAGAAACCCAGGGGGACACTATCCCCATCTCCTATCTCCGTGATATAGCAGTCCTCACTTCACCCATGGCTGCTGAACTGTCCCAGTCCTTTGGGATGGGTGTTCAACACAGTGGGAACACACTGTGCCTTTCAGACTGTCCTGTTTCAACAGGAGTGCCTGATGTCAGCTGCTCAGGATCCCACAAGAGGTCCTTTGTTGTAAAGAAAAACCTTTTTGAGGAAGTCAAGGAATATACAAGAGCCCCCTTTTGTGAGAACAAGATTGACAACAAACCACACATCCCTTTTTCTCAAATGAAGACCCCTGACCACAACACACACACATATGTATTAAGTCAAAATCACAGTGAGTTCCACAAGTACACACTAGCCAAACGTCCTACCAAAATAAAGAATCGCGTCACAAGAATGGCTGGAATTTTATCCCTTTGCACACTACGGACCAATGCCAAAATAGATACCACTCAGGCCAATAGCATTAGGCTGTGTCACAAGGATGCCTCCATAGATCCCAAAGGCAAAGGAACACAGGAACGCTGGAAGGAGGACAGCCTCCAGACAAACGGTACTTCCACAGCCCAGCTAAGTCATACTGATTCTGAAGGCCGAGCCTCCATGGTAGATGTGGGCATGAAGACTCCCACCCGGCGCATGGCCACAGCCCATGCCACTATCCATCTGGGCCCTACTGCTTTTTGCTTGCTTCGCGACAATCAACTAACCAAAGGCGACGCATTAGCAGTTGCACAGCTAGCCGGCATCATGGGAGCCAAGCAGACCGCAACACTCATCCCGCTCTGTCACTCAGTCCCCTTGGATCACGCCTCTGTCACGTTTAACCTTGATGAGGCGCAGGACAGTGTTGTCATCACAGCAACTTGCCACACCTCGAGCCGCACAGGCATCGAGATGGAGGCGCTCACGGCCGTGTCCGTGGCCGCACTGACCCTCTATGACATGTGCAAAGCAGTGAGTCACAATATAACAATTACAGACATCCAGCTGCTAACCAAGACAGGTGGTAAGAGGGACTTCCACCGGTATCCCCTGAAGTGATGTGTAGTAACTTTTCTCACCAGTAACATTGGGTTCATTTTCAGCCCATGTTGAAGTGAGCTTCTGTTATTCAATTCAGAATAGCTGCATTCATCAATTACTTTAATGACTGCTTCTTGGAATGTTTTGGGCTGTAATGCACTAAAAAAATCCAGCTTGCGGTTTGCTCAAATTCAAAGCCTCATGAATACTTCTCCAATGCAAAAACTTATGCTATGCTGTTTTGGCTTTTTCTAGAACTCTGAATGAACCAACATGCTGCTTGCACAATCTAGTTGATAGTAGGTGGTGCCTTGTACTAAACATTACTCTGCATTACTCATTCATTTACTTTCAAACAAGGATTTTTTAATAAGCTAACATTACACAGTCCTTCGTTTTTCAGTCAGTGTCTACTGTATTGGTTGAGTAGGCAGGCTCCATATATCCTGTATTGTAAGTCCAAGGTGGGAAGGTATACATGTGGATTATGCATTGTTAACCTTTTGATTTCAACCCCTACTGTAAAGTGTGCGACAACAAACTAGATTAATTTCTCTGTGATTGCTTTGACTGATACTCTAAATTCTCATATTGTTCTCCACACATCATCAACCATTTAACTGTGATAATTATAATAGTACTAATAATAGTATTTGTATATATAATTGTAATAGAATATTTTCCTTCATTTATGATTGAAGACAATGAAGAGCAAATTTGCATCTAATTTATATTGAACTAGTTCACCTGGATGCATTTTTTTTATGAAGCAGCACAATCACACAATGGTTACTGTCAATACTTGTGAATTCAAGTCTGTCTGAGAGTGAACGGAATGCGTGTTCGTTTTTTAGATTGACATATTGGCCACTCATCCATCTGACATTGATAGTGATTTCCTCCTTCTGTAAAATGTAATTTTATGCCGCTATATAGGTATGTAGAAATGTAGGCTAATAAACATATTTCCCTACTGCATGTCTTTACTTTATGGCAGACAATTCAAGCGTTCTGATTGGCTAATGGGCAATCATGCCAGCCGCGTATAGACCTTTTTCACAACTTCCGTATTTGTTACCGGAAATACGCAATCGTCGTAATAGCTCTTATTCCTCTGTCCAGGGCAACAGCGGTAAACAAATGGCGTAAGCAACGAGCAAGAGTTATTGTAGCGTACCGGGCTGTTTTTGTTATTCCCCAAAACAGCCATATCTGTCGTTTCATTCCTTCCCTGTTGATGGTGAAGTTCGACGAATATTTATTCAGGCTATCCGGCGGGATGAAGGACCAAACTTTACGATTATAAAGGGGAGCACTTAGCGTAAGGGGTCCCATTATCGTCCACCTACAGTACAGTAGCTCTCGACGCTCGTTAGAAATGTTTCCAAGATGTCGTTTTAATACAAATTAAAAACGTTATGTCACAGCATTGTACTTTAATATGTAGATACCTATATTATAACATTCCAGTTTTGAAATCCAATAAAGATATGCCTAGAAATGTTACTTTAATATTAGCCAGGGGTCCCATTATCGTCCACCCAATCACTTTCAATGGAGAAATGTCAGTTTGACGCTGCGGAAGGCACAGTAGCGGTTAGAACCGAAACTGTACTGTTCTGTAGCTAGTGGTACGTGTCAGTGCCTCCGCAGGCACATGACAGCAGCTAGTGGTAGGTGATAGTGCCTCTACTGACACCTAGTGGTACGTGACAGTAGCTAGTGGTACATGCCAGTGCGTCTCGCTGGCACATGACAGTAGCTAGTGGTACGTGCCAGGGATGCCCACCTTTACGGACAGTACTGCAACTAAATCTGTGGAGGTCTTTCGTAGCCTAAACACAAAGTAGGATGCGGATTTCCTCCGTCAGCTTTTTGTCCACAAAATGAAATGATAGTGTATGTGAAATACGTCTGCGCCTCCTCAGAGTTTGTTAAAATTCGGCTACGTGTGGAAAATGGGAAAGTGTACTTTCAACGAGACATGAGTTGCGTTCGACATGGACTGACTTCATGCAGCGCCGCAGCCGGCTGCAGACGTCTATGTCTAGATCACAGCGATTTCCGCTGTTGGTTACAAGCAGTACCCAGCTCTCCATCATTTCCCCCCAGCCCCCCAGTGGGGAGGTAGCGGGACCCAGCAAGGGGGCCCGACCCCCCCTGGAAGAGATGCTGAGTGAGGAAGATCTGGCCTTCCTCAGAGAAGCCAGCCCCCCGACACACACACTCTCCCTGACAACAGCGGGCCAGAGCACCAGTGGGGGGAGGTTCTGATCCTCCTCCTGATCTCACTCTCCTGACTCCTTCAACTTCTCTTGACTCTCATACTTTTTTAAACCTTTCATGTTCTGA
This sequence comes from Hypomesus nipponensis, assembly GCF_054491055.1. Classification (NCBI taxonomy): domain Eukaryota; kingdom Metazoa; phylum Chordata; class Actinopteri; order Osmeriformes; family Osmeridae; genus Hypomesus; species Hypomesus nipponensis. The sequence goes on from NC_140363.1 coordinate 8,264,758, forward strand.
TCCTCCTCATCCCCCTCCACCCCTCCCTCCTCCCATCCTCTCCTCCACCCATCCTCTCCTCCTCCCATCCCCTCCTCCTCCACGGTGTGTGAACTGTGCCGTAATGAGGAGGAACAGAACCTGGTGGCGTTTCAGCACCGAGGAGCCACCCTGTACCGCTGCTGCAGACTGCTGGCCTAGGGGGAGGAGCTGCTGGTCTGGTACAGAGAGGAGTATGCCAAAGACCTGGGCATCTCCTTTGACTACCTCTGGGACAACAAGAGCTCCACCAGGGGTACCTCCTCTTAGTGTCCTCCACTCCTTATCTCCTCATTCCTCTTCTGACATATCTCTTATCTTCTTACGTCTCCACCTCTCTCGTCTTCCCCCTCCGCTTCTCTCTCCTCCCTAATTTCTCTCCTTCCTCCTCTTCTCCATTTCCCTCTCTCTATAGGAAGATTGGAGGGACTTGTAACATTGAGCTACCCAAATCACTAATTGGAGATGTTTTTATCTTACAATATTATTGAACTTAACTGCATTTGTGTAGTAGAAGACAGATATACAAGACCATTGATTTTACTGTCAATAGTACATTTGTCTCTCTTCCATTACTACCTCTAACAACAATTAAACCAACAGACCAGGATTGCAACTTGTTAATCCACTCCCTTACCAAAGGTTGTCATTTTGAAACAATGCTTTTTGTATTTAATTGTATTTAATTAATTATTTTGCTCTCTTTTCCAGGAGTCGTCCCAGACTAAGGTGTTCTCCTGCTCCCAGTGTCCTCTCTCATTCACTGCTCAGATCTACCTCCACAAGCACATCAAGAGGTGCCACCATGACCTGTGCGTCTCTGCTGAGGAGTGGAGAGATCAGACCAGAGACTCTGTCCTCCTCTCGACCACGCCCCAACACCACTTCCTCTGTCCTCCCCCTGAGCCCCGCCCAGGGAAGCATGGACACGGAAAAGGCCAAACATCATCAACGTGACCAGGTTGATAAGAGCTTTAGTCATTCAGGAAACTTACAGAGACACCAGCGTGTTCACTCAGGAGAGAAGCCGTACCACTGTGGGAAGAGCTTTAGTCATTCAGGAACCTTAAAGAGACACCAGGGTGTTTACTCAGGAGAGAAGCTGTACCACTGTGACCAGTGTGGGAAGAGCTTCAGTCGTTCAGGAACTTTAGAGAGACACCAGCGTGTTCACTCAGGAGAGAAGCCGTACCAGTGTGGGAAGAGCTTCAGTCGTTCAGGAACCTTAAAGAGACACCAGGTTGTTTACTCAGGAGAGAAGCTGTACCACTGTGACCAGTGTGGGAAGAGCTTCAGTCATTCAGGAACTTTAAAGAAACACCAGTGTGTTCACTCAGGAGAGAAGCCATACCACTGTGACCAGTGTGGGAAGAGCTTCAGTCAGTCAGCACATTTAGAGACACACCAGCGTGTTCACTCAGGAGAGAAGCTGTACCACTGTGACCAGTGTGGGAAGAGCTTCAGTCGCTCGGGAACCTTTGAGAGACACCTGCGTGTTCACTCAGGAGAGAAGCTGTACCACTGTGACCAGTGTGGGAAGAGCTTCAGGAACCTTCAAGAGACACTTTTGTTCTTGGAAGACAAGAGATCCTGAACTCTAGACCTCACTTAATAATTCAATTTATATGAACATAGGAAATGTATGTATTTGTATTCACCATTTAAAGTATAATTGTACATAAGATATTTGATTTATACAGAAAATTAATATTGTATATATATGTAAACATAAAATACAGGCTATGTACAATTGTTTCATTGTTTATTATACAAGTATATAATAATAGTTAATTCTGTATGACTTAATACATATTTCACTTATAAACATAAACTTAAATAACATACAATGTTATGTGATGTAGACAATAATATATAAAATGATTACAAATATTGAATGCTATTGTCTTAAATGTTTCCATATTCATGTTGTGTGTTTATGTGACTGTGTTACATCAGGATGGGAGAAATTATGATCAGAAGCACCAGGTCAATATTCATGTTTTAATTAAAAACTGTTCATTACGTTATGAGAACAATCCCACTTCCCTCCACAATTAAACACAGTAATAATTATTCCTGCTGTCTCTCTGCCACTTCCCACAAATGCTGTTATGCTTGAATACTATAATAATCTAAAGTGTCGTCATTTGAATAAAGTTATTCGTGAATTTTCTTGTGGCGGTTGCATAGGCTCAGTAGAGAAAACAGAAACTATTTGTTCACCACTCGACTGGATCTTTGGTTTGGAGTCTTGCTTTTATTTGTCACGTGACAGTTGCATAAGCTCAGGATAGGAAACTGAAATGATTAATTCACCTCAACTGTGTTCTTGGGTATGATTCTTTCACCCTTTTTTCCATTATCGCCAGGCTTAGCTAAGAATATATGAATGATTCGTTCTCCACTCAACTGCGTCTTTGGCTATGAGTCTTTCGTTACTTTTCATGTGACTGCTACTGTAATCTGACTCGCCAGATTGTTTGTTCCTTATATCAGACAGATAGTTCATCCAATTAACTGCCAAGTATTTTTTTAAGTGAGTGCCCTTTTCCAAACTGTTTTACAAGGACTACTTTCAAGATTGATATTTGGAGCAAACGATTTGGCGAATGAAGTCACATTTTCTTTCATAGTCAGCTGTCTTTACATTATAGTCATTCTCTCATGTTTTGTATTTTTTCTATCACTTGTTTTTGTTTGTTTGTTCCCTCCCTCCAAGTCAACTATTGCAAAGGACTGCACCTCCCCCTTGTGTCATGTGATATCTGTCCACTGCACTTCAGTGTTTATATTTGTCTACTGCACTAAAGGCTCAACAAGTGCTTCGGGTTCAGGTTTCAAAGCTGCTTTGGAACTGGAAGTACTGACTACATATATTATTCTAGAGAGAACAGATTCAACATATTTTTCCACACATATACATCGATATATTTAACCAGAGCAGAGCCCAAAGTTACATTAATATCGCCTTGTCTGCCTGTTCTTCCATTTATTGTTCTGTGTCCAGAACCTTCGCTAAAGAATCACAAGAGAATTGGCATTGGGGTGGTGGAGGAAATATCTGTCATGGGGGTTTGTAGTGATCAGCACACCACATCACTGGAGAAGCAAGAGTGTGTTATCTTTTTTAGTTTATATTTAAGTTGAGAGTGACTAGAGAGTGTATATTCCTCTTACACTAATTAAGAGTACAACAGTGATTTTAGAACATGTTGAGACACTACCAAGGAATGTCAGTTTGGTTGGGAATGTCTTATATCTCACATCTTCTCCTGAACAGTGAACGGGTAATACACTGAGTTCCAACAGCAGAGGGGGAACAATACATTTTTGAGAAACCAATTAAACCCAATTACAAAAATTGCATTCCAATTTGTCTTCAAATATAAGCCTGAGAGACAGGTTGTACACAGTAGCCTATCTACTGTCAACATGATTTCTTTTCTGTAAAAAAAACAGTCTAAGAGAATAGGGGAAACTGAGTACTAATCAATAATTGTTTGTAGACTAGTCCCTTCCTCTCTCTCACTCCGTCACTCTGACTGTTGTATTTTGTGATCTCATTTCTCCTTTCCTTCTTTTCTCCAGAGTGTTGGTGATGCCGGTAAATTCAGACCTAACATGGCCGCTAGCTTTGGCTAATCCATTTAAAGTTGTCTGGCTTGTATAGATTGACTTACTCAGGCTTGTCAAAGTCCATCTCATTCAGTTTGAAGTGGTAATGAATTTTAAACTGAATTATTCATTTATGAAATACTTGAATGTCTTGAAGTAAACTTGCTAGCCATTACTATGTTAATTATAACATGTGTAAATTTTGTGGAATTTTTGCTTGCCCCATGGTCACTTGAACTGACCACTTCACAATGACCTGACCATGATTCCACAGCGCACAATTAGATGTTAGACATTAAAATTGACAATTCTGAAAATAACATTAAACACAGTTGTTTTTCACCAAGTAAAGTTTTTGTACTTTACCTTATACTTTAGCTGACATAAGCACAAACAAGTTAAAACTATATACGTTTGAACTATACAGCAACAACACTCTACAAAAATTAAAACAGACATTCCACCTGCACTGAGCAGTCTTTGTTGCTAAGCAACTTTAAGAGGGCAAACAATTCTTTCTCTACTGAAAAAACATACTTAATGGACATTCAAATCAAATGTCCTAATGATGATCTATATTGCCAATATTGTCTGCAGGTCTTCCAGCTGTGATCTGTTTTCCTGTCTCCAGCCACTAGATGGTAGAATACGTCCAAAAACCGTGGGAGCTCAACCAGGTTCCCCTGTCTCCATCCAGAATGGCAGAACAACCTCTGCAGAGGTTTGGGGAACCAGTATGTAAGAATACCAATTAAGAACCCTAAGAATACATGGCTGTATTCAAAAGTATGTCAAATAATGTCAGGCAGCAAGCTCTCTTCTTATAGAGGAACTCTGTCTAAGTTTGGCAGATGCTTACCTTCTGAAACCTCCACCACCCTTTCAGAGCTAGCAGGTGTTCTTGGTTCCTGTCCATCCAATACATACCTTTATTCATGTTGGTTTATATATACACACACACACACACACACACATTAAAACAAATATTAAGTTCTCTGGATAGTGCTAGATCTTCCATTCAATAGGATGTTTGTCAAATATGTGACCTGCTCGTCTTTGTCTACGTCCATCTTTGTTGCAACATCAGTCGCCTCTGGTGTACTTACGTCAGCATGGTGTTGACTTATCGGAACTGTGTCTGGCTCCTTGCCGGCACACCTGCATGGAACTAGAACTAGACCAGGGCTGTACGGTCGAATAACAGGAGAATTTGACTTGTAAAATAAATTGAAGAATAGTAATCATTTGGAAATTGCTGTAGAATACTGTTGTAATGTGACAATTACACTGTGGAGTTACCCGCTGGTTGAATCTGGACAGCAGTCATTGATGAGTCTGAAACCTGTTGGATGAGGGAGTAGAGAAGGAGGGAAATAATCAAGGAGTAGGGTTTGGAGAATAGAATGATAAGGGTAGTAGTAAAAAAGTCAAGAGGGGAGGAAAAGGGGTGGAATAGAAGAGATGGATTAGGGGGGACGAGGGCAAGGGAGAGACTGAGGAGACGGCAAAGGAAGAAAACAGGAGGTATGGAAGAGAGGGCTAGTGAGGTGAAGAAGTATGGAGCTCAGGTTGGCTCAGAGAGTTAGAGAGTGGAGATGGTAGAAGGAGGGCTCTTACTCACTACTTAAACCCCAACGATAGGGAGGATGACTCACATGGCAATCGCATGACGCATGCAGTGCAAACACACGCATACACATTCACACACACACACAGAGAGAAACTCACAGTCTTATTTTTTCTCTCTTTCGTTCTCCCTCTCTTGCACACACACACACACACACACACATACACACACACACATACACACAAACAGAAAACTGTGTGTGCCCATGCACAACCACACACATGCTCTTTCTCTCATGCTAAACAAAGCTGGCTGGCTGTGATTCACAACCCATGGAAACAGATTTGCTTCAATGTGTTCATTGTCTCCCGAGGGGAGCACACAGGGAGCCAGAGAGCAAGGTTTGAATGGAGCCTCAAAACTCACAGAAATACAAGAATTAGAAGGAACGGCAATGGTTCTGCAAGTGACAGGAGATGTGCAGTGGTGCACAGCTATCTAGTCCTTTCAGATGTGGTTGTAGGGAGAAGGAGGTGTGGTATATAAGAGGGGGGTGGTGGTGGTGGTGGGGGGTTAGTGTCCAGAGGCTGTTATGTTACTGAGCCTTAATGTGCAGCTAGGTGACCTTGGGAAGTGATGACCTCATCAACATCCCTGCCTGCAAAGCTAATCTGTTATATTTTGAAGGATGCTCGTACATATGGAGCCACCCATGAAGGTGACATTTGTCTGCTGGTGAACATACAGACACAGACAGATACAGAAATTCTTGGCTATCCATGCAGAAAACATGAAAATACACACAGCGTCACATCAAGTATATTGGTGTGCCCAAGTTGAATCCACAGATGACATATAACAGATTCTCTGGGATGCAGTGTTTTGCTCGCACTCACATTTTAGCATCCAGTCATTTTACCTGTGCCAGGTGTATTAGCCCTAGCAACTCAAAGAGAGGTTGTGCATCACAAACTCAGGTACATCCACCTCTTGGTCTATGTAGGACCCTTCTCGATGTGTGAAGGTTGTAGGCTCTGTACATGCTTGATGCTAAACTAGCCCTGAGTTGTTTCAACGGATTGATTTATTGGTAAATGAGCAAATGTAAACAACGTCATTCTCACTCTAATTCGCTATATTTACCTCACACACATTCCCTTATCTTCTTCTACATGTTTTATCTATCTCTCTGAAATGCACATGCACACACTAACATACGCGCGCAGAGGTATGAATAACTGTCTAAGATACACTTCCACCTGATCAGGCGCATGAAAGATGGGCGCAACATATCGGCGTACAACTAAATTGTTTTCTTTAGTTCGTGTCTGCTTGTACTATGAAGATGATCCACATTGGATAACTAAACACTACCTTTATCAAACCTATGTTTTTCAATTGTACTCTTCAAAACTTGTGAATTCACAAATAATTCGTAATTTATAATTTATTCTAAAATAATAGAGAATAACAAGGTAAAAATGCACCCCAACATGTTGTGCTGCGAGATAGCCAGTGTGTTCAGTTCGACTCTGTTTCCCTCAAACTCGGAGGAAAGCATGAGTGGACCGTTTCAAGCTCCCCTTTCGCTGAATTGATTCTACTATGGGTCCGCTAGAAACTCGACTGTAGTGCACAGGGGTTGACTAGTATACTTTTCTATATATTTGAGCTCTTTATGTAGAAATATGCTCAAAATACATAACACTTAGGATTTCAAACATTAAGTGTTACCCTTAAAGTTTATTTAAGCAAGTAAATAGGTGAAATGTGTTTGTGTATACGACGCTTCAGTGAAGACTGTAACCCCTGTACCTAAAGATGGTATATTCCACAATTTATTCCAGGGAAAGACTGACAGTTTTTTGGGTCATGAAGCAGCTGTTCAAGTCACCATCTTACCCTCCCTCCGCAAGAATAAGGAATTAGTACATTTCAAATTAGATAACGAAAACGTTGGTGTGGGGAGAGAAAAGTACTGCCAGAACGTTTGACTGCACAAAAAATAAGGGATTGGTATTATCAAGTATTTTTTAAATGAATATTAAATATTTGTTTTTAGTTTTTCTTTACATGAATTGGTCGTTTTGTAAATACTTTTAACCACATGACATACATTAAATATACGTTTAAGATATAGGCCTACTGCAATTCCAAATATTTATTCCAAAATTATCAGTAGGGAATATTCATAGACTAAATCATATTTACAGAATGTAGTGTTAATTATTATGTATACATGTAGATATTCCATATTAAGTAAACACATACATTAAAGATTATTAGTCTGTGTTGGGTATGTTTCATAGTGTTGTAAAGTCATCACCTGCAGAAAGTTAGTGTCCTGCCATTCGACAATGTAGACAAGTGTACTTAAGGCTGTAAGTCTGACCAAGGAAAGGGTCGACTGACTTTGATCTCTTGGTTTTATGCCTGCGGGGGTCATGTGGTCTTCATACTGCTTGATGACATGTCAAACACTGGCATGCAGATTACACGTGTGTGTGTGTGTGTGTTTCGTGTTCACTTGAAGTCTGTCACCAAAGTATTAGCTAAAGGATTATGAGACGATAGCAAAGTCAGTCTCTATTTCTTTGTCTATATCTCTCTCTCACTATCTCTCACTATCTCTCCCTCTCTCCCCCCCCCCCACCCCTCTCTTTATCTCTCTTTCGGTGTGCATGTTTATGTGTGTATATGTGTGACCATCATGTATGCACGGATGTCATAGGATGTGTGTATGCATCCAGTGTGTAGGTGTGTGTCAATGCACTATGCCTACATGTGTGTTCGACGTGTGTGCGCTCGTGTGTATGTGACTGTGTGTACATGTGTGTTCCCCGCGCCTGTGTGTGTGCGTGTGTTTTCACGGCCTGGGTCAAGCCCCTCAGAAACAGCAGCAGAGCCCCCTCTCCTCTTAAGTGGATTAGAGCTACAGTAAAATCCCCTGGGCCAGCAGGCGTGGACCAGAATGGGTGCAGTTTAGATGAGGACTTAGACCTGATTATCTCTCCTGCTGCCTTCATTGTTGTTGTTTATTTTGCTACAGCGTGGGGAAATACTAGATATGAAGGGGGCCTGCTCTGAAAGTTGTTTTATGAAAATTATTACAAATGATTACAAATGATTAACAATTGGAGTGTCATTTAACAGTACAGAGACGTAACATTACTACTTTATTGTAAGAGGCAGAAAAATATGATTGCAGAATGTCTTCACGAGGATTCTTTTTAAAATATATATATGGACCAGTGTTGATAAACATTGACAAATACTGTAGTTTTTTAAATTTATGCAGCCATTTTAAAAAACTTTGACAGGTTTGAAACCAAACAAACTCATGTGATCCTGATCAACTCAATGACGGTTTATAGCAGATATTAGAAGTTCAAGTGAAGTGGCAGTACTGTTGTTGAAGTTACAGTTTTGCTGCGGCTTAAGTTGTTTTTCTCCTTTCATGACCCTTCATAATCTTGATAACCTTCGTGATTGTCTCAGGATTGTACTGTATGGCTCTGAACCAATACACCAGTTTAACTCTTTCATTTTTTCATAGAAATGCAAAGACTGGTCACCATCCATTGAGTTATAGTTGTTGAACTGTTTTGTCTTTCTTCGTCCTCCAGATGTTTGTTAACGTCAAATTGAGAAGAAATTTGGAGAGGAAGAATGTGAATGTTTGCGCTTGCATGTGTGTAATACAGATACAGCGGATCTTTCTAGTCATTTAGACTGGCTCCCCATTAAGATCTATCCCCGTCCATGTATGCATTTACATCCAACGAATGTTCATTCATTCATGTACTTTAATTTGTGTGTGTTTGTGTGTGCATGTGCACGTGTAAGAGAGTGTGTGTGCTGGTCATGCTCCCACCAACCTCTAATGGGGATCATGTGTGGAGTCAGCAGCTCAGAGACACAAAGTGCCCCCCCCCCCCCCGCCACACACACACACACTCTCACACCACACTGCATCACCTTTCACTCAATAGACACAGATACACACCATCAAGCCTTCATACCACCATGCCATGTTGTGAACACAAATACACACACAAACACGTACGCTGCAGTACCAGTTGGCTGGTGTGTGTCCATGTGTGTGTGTTTATACCTCGTCTGAGAAAAGATGGGGAGGGTTGGGGGGTGGGTGGGTGGGGGAAGGTAGACAACGAAAGGGAGAAGAAGGGGGTAGAGGGAGCAAGGGGGAAGATCTGGTGAAGGAAGCAGAAGGAAGGAGGGAGGAGAGGAGAAGGCCGAGGGAAAGGGAGAGGGGCAGGGAGAGTGGTGTGCTGAGAGGGCGGAAGAAAGCTGAGAGTGAAGGAAGGAGAAAGAGGGAAAGAGCAAAAAGAAAGAGGGTGAAGAGAGATCAAGAAGGAGCGTGTGTGTGCGTGTGTTTGAGAGAGAGAGAGAGAGAGAGAGAGAGAGAGAGAGAGAGAGAGAGAGAGAGAGAGAGAGAGAGAGAGAGAGAGAGAGAGAGAGAGAGAGAGAGAAAAAGGTTGAGGGGGCCCAATAAAGGGGGAAAGAGGCCCTGTAGTTCTGGCTGAGGGGCAAGACTCTTAACAACACACACACATCAGAATCCCCTGACAAACTATTGCATCCAGGCCAGAGCAGTGTAGCAGCAGTGGTGTTGTTTGTGGCCCTCACACAGCACTGTGTTCCTGTGCGTGGTCCTCCAGTGGAGCTCCAGTCCTGCCTGTTTACATGCATCAAGTAATGAGATGGATGGACATGAATTGACAAACTAAAATAGGTGCTACCTATCTTCAGTTGTTAATTACTCTTTAAATGATTCTTTGGTTGCTTATTCCGTTATGGAACCCTCTTCTTCTGTGAGAGAACTTTACATCCTAGAATGCCTCAAGTTCTGCAACAGCAAAATACCACTGCTGGGTTCTAGAATCAGAAGTGAGAACACTCTTAAGTGTGGTGACCGGCGATGACATTGATGGGAAATCAAAAAAAGGTTCCAGGGTACAAGGGAACAACATCTGCATGCTGTCTGTGGAGACACATCACACAGTTTGTTTTTTTGAGTGAACACACAATCTGGATTCAATTTGACACCCAGGCAACGTGTTCCTCAGCCTGGCTCACAGGTTAAATGTATATGCAAGACTTTGTATAAAGTTTACAATTATCCATGCACGGTATGTACGAACTTTGTGTTTTACTTACTGATATAGAATCAATATTAGAACTTTAGGTACGGTATGTTACATAGATTAGATTGGCTTTCTGATATATCCCCTTGTGAAGAAACACTCAGTTAAGACAGTCACAAACTAGCACAAACTGAATCAATGACTCTCAAAGAATGTCTGTTTACTTGACTTCAGCAAAGCTTTCACTGAAAATATAACACTTATAGATCAACTACAGATTTACTGTTAATGCTTAGGGTTGTGTACATGTCTGCTTGTGCAATGCTTGGGGTGTTGGTGTGTGTTTTTGTCAGAAAAGCCACCTCCCTTCTGACTCCAGGGCTTGTGGGTTTGATGTGAGGTCCAGAATTCTGTTCTGTCAGAAATAGGCCAGGTTAGGTCAGAGAATGTTTCATAAGCTTAGCCTGACCTCTTTACACATACACACATACACACACGCTCACACAAACACACACAGCGCACACACACATGCACACATTGTCTCTCGCTGTCTCTCTCTCTCTCGCTGTCTCTCTCTCTCGTTCTCTGCCCCTCTACCCTGCCCTCTCCATATCATGCCCCACACACTCTCCCCCAGCTTTCTCTCTCACATTTAATCTTTCAGAATACTGGGACGCCTTTTTCTCTTCCACCCTAAGCTTCCGTCTCCATTGCACCAGGGCCCCCCCCCCCCCCCCCCCATTTCTGTCTCTTTCTGCCGTGAGATTTACTTTTCTCTAATACAATCTGCTCCCTGTACATCTCAGAAAAAGGCACACCTATTTGTTGGCACAGCATCAAGGATTTACAAAGACGTAAAACTTTGTAAACATAGTGGTGGTCTCAGCCATACTGAGGAGTCTGATCTCCTTCCGTTTCTCCACGGAGCAGAGAATCGCACATGCACACAACACAGTATGTTCAGTGTAGGGCGAGGCAGACACAGAAGGAGAGGTGGGTAGAGCGAAGAGGCAGAGAGAGAGGGGAAGAAGAGGAAGCTGAGGGGAGGTGAGGAGGGGGAGAGAGAGAACGGCACAGAGGCAGAGCGAGGCATCAGCATACAGAGGCAGTCTGTGGTCGTCGAGCAGAGAAAATAGGGGCGCGGGAAAACAAGGAGTGCGATGGCTCGAAAGATTACATTCCTGTTGAGATGGGAAGTCGTCTGAGAAGGAGCAGAAAAGGACAGAGATGGGAGAGATGACCGTGGGGGCTGCATAACAGGATCTGAGGTGGATATAGGTCTCAATGAAAGTCCCTCCATGAATAGAGATGGAGTATATAGCATGCTGCGTGTGCTTAACAACATGCAATGTCCATGAGGGTGACTGTTTCAACACGACTGTAGTGATGTAACAGTCATACAATAAGAACGGCCTATGAAATCTTTAAGTGGATTGGTGAATACCATTGGACAGTATGCCTGCTCTCCCCAGGGGTGACCCATATATTGTAGGGGGATTGCCATATGAAAGGGAAGTAAGGAGAGAAACATGGATAGATCTTGGGTATTGGGACAGGTTTCCACACGAACTGCTGTGAATACTGATACAGAAACCCAACAAATACACTGATTGGCATTACAGATGATTCCATTCAATTAGCAATAAAAATGTAAATGGTATGCTTGGGGCACGAGTGATCATGAGTGATGAAAAATACATGTTTGGAATGTTTGAATAAAACCTGTTTTGAGATGTTGTTTATGTGTATATTTGTGTGCGCGTGTGTGTGCACTCTTGTAGGATAGGGGCTCGATCATGTTGTTTGTTTAGGTAATTATAGCTTGGATATGCAAATCAGTCCATCAGAGAAGAGAGACACACCCACTTCCTTTTCACTTCTAATTAACCTAACTCCTCCCCTGAATTTCAGACGTAATCATACCCCCCACCTTAACATACACTGTACACACACTTCAAAAAAAACCCAGATGAGCAAACTTGGATGATGATTGGGCAGTGCATGTCCCTCCCCCTCCAGCCCCTGTAGGTGATATCTGTATGCAAGAGAAGGGCCTTTAGTCTAACTAGATGGTGGAGACTTAGTGAGCAGCATCTATCATCTCTGTGATGCGTGTCTGTCCTAAGAGGCTCTGTAGCACAGCGGACAAAATTACTCATGATATAGAGAGTGTGTGTGTGTGAGAGAGAGAGAGAGAGAGAGAGAGAGAGAGAGAGAGAGAGAGAGAGAGAGAGAGAGAGAGAGAGAGAGAGAGAGAGAGAGAGAGAGAGAGAGAGGAAAGAGGCAAGGAGGAGAAAGGGAGGCTAGTTGGAGAAAGACGTGGATATTGAGAGGAAGGATGGAGGGGGAGGATGAGTGGGATTGAGTTCATAGACACTAGACATGTATATGCAGGCTACCAGCTGTACTGTTCCTTATTTATATTGTTAGGTCCAACAGGTCCAACTGCCTTATCTGCGTTTGATAAGGCAGAAAATCCCACACACGTACGCGCACACAAACCCAGTCAGAGGCTCGTCGATGCGTGTGTATGTGTGATAGTTCTCTGCAGAGGACTAAGCGGTGTGCCTCCGAGGTCTTGGGGTTCAGGGATCAATACTGCTGCTATGATGAGACAATGATAGAGACTGTGGTTCAGAGCTTAATAGATACCTCTCTCTCTCTTTCTTACTCCATCTCTCGCTTTTCTATCCACCCCTCTCTTTCTATCTGTGTGTGTGTGTCAGTGGATATTGTAGGTGAGACCTACACTGCAGAGGCGAAAGGAGGAGGCAGACAGACCTAGCCCTGTGCAATCTCTTTTTTTCTATGTCTGGTAAGTACCCCCCCACACATACACCCCCCTCCTCGGTGTGTGGTTCCTTGGTTTCCTGTCCCCTTCCTTCTTCTCTCGTCCTTCAATATCTCGACATCCTAAAGTCAGTGTATAATGTAGCCATATTTAAAGTCAACTGTGACGGCACACGTGAAAACACACAAACACACACACACTCACAGTCAGCTGTGCCCTTCCCACAGCCGAGCAGCATGAAAACACAACACGCTGCCTTTGCCTCACACACACATACACGCGCGCGCACACACACAAACTCCCTGCCACTGTCCCTGCACACACACACACACCATACTCTTAAAGGAACATGACACACACACACACACAGACTACACTGTTACAGTCATGTAGCAATGACAGTCACGAGGTTACACTGTAATACAACTACACCCAACTCAGTTCAATATCATAAAAAAACAAGCTTGTGAGATTACACTACACCGAAACAGACTACTTACAATACTAGAAACTGTACTGCACTAGAAATCATCCTTGGATTTAGATAAAATATATGATTGCTTAATGTCAAACAATCTTATGTTATACTGTTTGTGGCCATTTGATTATGTCTGAAAACTCACTTAGACTGTGGAGAAAGTAACTAGCAGTCATTCCTGACAAAAAAAACACATACCGGAACCAATGTTAAAACGTTACTTGCAGTCTTTTGGCTACCTGGTGGAATCACATCTCGTAGAATGCTATTTATGAAGTCAATCCTATTTATATGATATTACTTGTCTTAGAGCGTTTAACCACTATTAGTGGCTGTAAGAATGCCAGTGTAGTCTTACTGCATAGATGTTCACATGTGGCTAGGCCTTATTCTGTACTCCGTCATTCACCGTCAACTAATACAGGACTACTGCGCCTTTAAGAAGCCCCCACCATTTCACAACAGGGGGGGCGTGAGCAGAATCCAGGAACAGCGATTGAAAAAAAAAAAGATCCACCAGTGGACCGTTTCAAGTTCCCCCTCGGCTGAAACCCTGCCTGATTTGTGGGCAATGTTGGGGATGTAGAAAAAAGGAAACCGGAGCAAAGAACACTAACTGGGTAGCTATGGAGATAGTAGGTTTTCCTTGTAGCTTTCTTTGACAGGTGTCGGACTGTGGGATAAACAAAAGTAACGAAACAGCCTGCAGTATGTACGCCAAGGGGAAAGGAGCAGTGGTCCCTTCCGATAGCCAAGCAAGGGAGAAGTAAGTAAAATATTGCACTGTCACAACACTAAAGACCAGGTTAGCCAGTTTGCCAAATCTCAATGAGTTAGCTAGCTAGCTATGGAGCTAGCTGACTGGGTAGGCTACATCAACACTTGCTTTTTGCCACAATGTCAAAAGTGTTATGTTATTATATGTGTTCTTATCAATGTTTGATGGTTGTTTTGTAAAGTTGACCTCAGATTCTGTAGCATCCTGCAATAGCGAACAGTTGCTAGGGACGACCACCCCAAGCTACATGGCTAGTTTTACCTAGTAGTTCCTTTTACTACAAGCTTAAACTACCATGAACTACGAATGTAGATAGTTTTTAGTTTTTTAGTCGAAATAATAAATTGTTGCAAAGTCTGTGTTGCAAGGTACCTTTGCACAATGGGCTCCACTTGATATGCTTTGGTGGGGATCAGAATCCCTCATCATACCTATCCGATTGTTAGGAACAATGCATGAGCATAGGCTTATGCCTTGGCCATGTAGCTGAAAACGTGTGACCAATATGCCCAGCAGTCGCAGGTGCTTCAGATATGATACCAAACTTTTGGCGTTGTTACAAAGTATCAAATACCTGTAATGACTTTCCAAAAAACTAATTAATGGAAAATGTTTCGTTACATTGTGTCTTTAGTCGTAAGCGAGCGCCAGCAATGCTAGCCAGCCAGCTAGATAGCCCGCGAGACGCCTGGGAACTTTGGTCCATAGTTTTTGGTACTGTTCGTTCCTGTGTCGGACTATAAGTTATAACACAGATTTATAAGCAGCACGTTTAGACTGAGCTGTTTAGTTTTCCCAACGGTCATGTTTTGGTCGTTTTGCTTTGAAACACACGTAGGCAGTGGTAGCTGTACAGCGGCAGCCCACCTATCCCTTTGTCTACCGAACAGCGACCGATGCCTGTTGTTCAAGTATCTGAGTGATTGTCGCCGCACTTTACTTCTTTTGTTGTCAAACTGCAAATCATAACTAGGATAGTTGTTTCTTCTCGCCTAAACCACTTTCTGTTAAACATTTTACGAAGTATTTCGAGTAAAAGTTTTGGTCACTTTGCTCACATTTTGTTAGAAACACACGTTATGATTAGTCGCCACATACACTGGCAATGCAAAAGCGCTTTAATTTATCGAACTGATTCGGGGCCAGTGTTAGAAGAGACGATTCGAAGTATAACTTTCATTGAAATAGGGGTCCATTGGTCCTCGTCGGTTTTGAATGAAAAACAAACGGAAGGTAGTCAGTGTTCATATGAATGTGTAGGCAATGCTTGGTGAACATGGTCTAAGGTAGACAAATGAAGAACATGTAAGAGGGAGTGATGGACCCTGAACGAAACAGAGAGGTGCTCTGTCTCAACATTTTGACTGAAGTTGCCGATCTAAACATCTGATAGGCTTACTACTGAGGCACCAACTCCTGAACCTTTCAACTACGGCTCACTAGTTCAAACTGAAAAGACTTAGCTGTTCGAGCCCTCATCACTGACTCTTCTTTTTCCTCCACTTTCCTTCCATATCTCTCCGTTCATCTTGTCCTCCCTCCTCCTCCCTTTATCTCCCCTGTCCCTAACCCCATGTCTTCGTTTTCTCTGCTCGCTTGTCTTATCTCCTCATGTCCTTCCCACCTCTTCTCCTCCTCTTTACTCCTGTTCACCATACCCTCCTCTTCTCTTGGTCACCATCCATTGCTTTAGTGTTGAATTATTGAGTCAGACTGAAGCAGTCGCTCTCAGCTCGGTGCAGCTTCTAGCACAGGGTGTGTGTGTGTGTGTGTGTGTGTGTCGGTGGGCCGACTCATCCATGTTTAAAGAGGGGTTTTGTCGGCTGCCTCGGGCGGGCTGTCAGGTGTGCTGGTGCTGTACATCAGGGAGATTCCTCTCATCTCACCTCACCCTGTGGGGTCCGACGGCAGCCCGCAGGTCTGAGGCGTGTGTGTGTGTGTGTGCGCGCGCTGTGTCATTGCAGACGCTGGGTGTGTGTGTGTGTGTGTGTCCTGTCCCATTGCAAGCGTGCCATCGCTGTCCCATTGCCATGTGTAGCGTAAGTGGTGGTTACGTTAAGACTGCAGGAGAAAGGGTGTCCGTGTGAGTTATTTGAAGAGAGTTACAGTGTGTCTTCAGAGAGAGAGAGAGAGAGAGAGAGAGAGAGAGAGAGAGAGACTGGGTCTATCTAGCCTTTTTATATGTTGTCCTGTCAGACTGGAAGAGAACAGGGTACAGAGACAAGTTTAGGCTAGTTGTCTGTTCGTATGCATGTTCCAGTCTTCCCCAGTAACATGGGAACAAGCGGGTGTAACCCTGGCCAGGTTACACTCTGTTGGACACGCAGTGGTAGTTGACTATCCTGTCCGTCCTCCTTTTCCCTCTCCTCCCCCCACCTTCTCCTCCTTCCTCTTCTCTATGAGCCTGAGAGTTTTAATAATGCAGCAGGCCAGGTGCACGCAGCCCCCTCACAACACGCACACCCACACACACAAACACACACACACAAACACACACACACACACGCACATAAAGATAAAAATTTCATCAGTGTCCTTGTGGGGGAAGAGGGGTTGGGGGTAGGGTGGTCGAATCTGCAGTTTGATCCTGCAAACCTCAGACACGACCTGATCTGCAGCCCCCACTCCATTCCTAACTCCTCAGTCTGGACATTCAGTCACTGCAGCCGTCCAGAAGGCCCTTGTGTGGTGCCTGGCATGGAAGGTGTCGACGCAAAGCCCCGTTTGTGTGTCCTCTCGCATACCTATGGAGAGACTGGCCTGTGCTACCACCAGAGGCTAGAGGGAGCTCCGTGACCTCCAAATTGCTGGGCGCCCTGTAAAGTGGTCCAATTGCCCTGGATAGAGTGGTCAAGCAGGAGTCGGCGCGTGTCCCTGACTGACCGACGGGCTGGCGAGGAGTGGAGTGGAGCGGAGCAGCAGTTCTTCCTGCCTTCTTGAGCTGTGGTCGTTTTGGGAGGTTTCTTCTCCTCCAGCCGGTTCCGCTGGCCACAGTTGTAGCTTCCTATTAAGTAGGCTGGTCGTTTTGTTCTGGTCTGTCTTTGTGTCTCTGTGTGTGAGAGAGACACGCTCTGGGCTGCCTGTCTCTGAAATGTAGCTAGGTTGGGTCACGTCTTGTGTTTTTCTGGTCAAAAGTGTTTTGTGTGTGTGTGCGTGTGCTGAAGGGGCGTGTGGATGTATCAGCTCTTATCAGTGATGGACTGCTGGATAAGGGGGAACACCCCTCAACTATTTCTTTCACTCCTTGGTGGGACGACACACTGCCCTGTCACACTCCACACAGTGCAGTCTGCAGCTGGGCAGAGTTTCCACTGCACTGGTGAGGATGTTAGTTGTGTGTGTGTGTGTCTTGAACCAAATCCTCATCAAAGTGCTTCAAACTCTTTTTTTATTCTTGTCCCGTCATTCACCTCTCATCTAGTGACATGCAGTAGCCGATGTATGAGTTTGTGTGTGTGTGTGTACGCATGAAGTGAACCACCTAGCAGGGTTGTCCCAGCCACTTGTTCCATTGATCAGTCTAATTGATGATGACAGGGTGGCACAGAACCAGCGTCCCCAATGTGAAGTGCCGGGGCTTTTCCGAGGACAGTCTTTTATGCACTATCGCTCAGTTCATAGACCATCAGCGGCTATCAGACAGTGCCCGTCAAGGGACGAGGTCTGACCTGTTGACAGCATGATGCATGTTATTTACACGACGATATGTCCACCACGAGAATCGCTACCAGTGTGTGTCCCTACAGTTTAGCGCAAGTCCTTCGTCATGACTGCAGGTCAGCCGATCAGACGGTCACATGACGCGATGGGAGCGAGCTGCGGCTGATGCCTTGTGGTCTTGTGCTCCGTCTCCAGGTTAGCGCTGTACGTCTACGAGTACCTGCTCCACGTGGGAGCGCAGAAGTCTGCACAGACCTTCCTGTCCGAGGTGAGTCACTTTCCCCGGGGAGGAGCAAAACAAAACATGGGACAGAGGAGGAGGGGGAGGAGGAGGGGAGAGGAGGAGGAGGGGGAGGAGGAGGGGAGAGGAGGAGGAGGGGGAGGAGGAGGGGAGAGGAGGAGGAGGAGGAGGGGGAGGAGGAGGGGAGAGGAGGAGGAGGGGGAGGAGGAGGGGAGAGGAGGAGGAGGGGAGAGGAGGAGGAGGAGGAGGGGGAGGGGAGAGGAGGAGGAGGGGAGAGGAGGAGGGGGAGGAAGAGGGGGAGGAGGAGGGGAGAGGAGGAGGAGGAGGAGGGGAGAGGAGGAGGAGGAGGGGGAGGAGGAGGAGGGAGAGGGGAGAGAGGAGGGAGATGGCTAGCAGAGGTCCACGAGATGTGTATCTGTGCCTCAGAGGGCCTGGACAGTAGAGAGAGGGACTGATTATGTGTTCTTAACCTCCGGACCCGCAGACATAATCCTCTCTCTTTCGGCGGGCACTGGAACTCTCCTCTCCAACACTTTAGCTCTTTGCTCTCCTCGTCCTCTCCCCCTCCGTTAGGTATTGAGATGTGGGGGAAAAGCAAGCCCTCCAATTAAAAGGCAGAACAACCGCAGATTTAAAGTATTTGATTTTGGGTGCTTGCAGGATATTAAGTAAAAAAAAATATTGATCAAAAATCAGCTTTTTAATTTAAATTTTTTCCCAATCTTAGATTCGATGGGAGAAGAACATTACATTAGGGGAGCCCCCTGGATTCCTACACTCATGGTGGTGGTAAGTAAATAATTCTTGTTGTCATGTTGTGTCGTTTCCATGTGGGCCTATGTAGAATGTTGGGTCGTCTGTGGCCTCGTTCTGACCAGGGCTTCAGTCAGAACAGTCTGACTGCAGGCACAGAGCCCTGTGTTCCACTGGGTACAGCATCCCTCCCATACCCGCTACTGTGTGACCAAGACTTCGGGGTCGACTAGCCTCGCTCCGAGGGCACGACCCCCCTCCCTCTTCTCCACCCCCCCTTCCCCCCCTTCTCCAGCCCCCAGCCCCTCTCCTCCCCCCCATCATCCCCTCCCCTGAAACAATAGATCCAGATGGTTAGGGAAAGGCCTCTCCCCCATCCCCCCATCCCTCACCCTTTCGTCACCCTTTGTCCTCCCCCCCCTTTCCCCTTTGTTCGTGCGCGAGACTCCTCGCAGATTAACCCGTTGCATTCCAGGTTCCTTTGTGCTCCTACCGCCCCCCTCCCGCCCCCCTCCCCTGCTGCTTTAGACAGTATGGAGATGGAGCCTGCAGGGCCTGCTGCCTCGCTAATCACTGGGCTCCCCGCTCAGCACCCCCACTTCACTTAACCGGGTCTGACCCTCGCGTTTTGGCTTTGACCATCGTGGTTATGATGCCTCAGCCCCAGCTATCGATCACAAGGATCAGCTGTGTGTGTGTGTGTGTGTGTGTGTGTGTGTGTATCAGCGTTTGTCGGGGCCTTTTAAAATGCCTCTGATAGCCGATTAGGCCTCTCGTTAGCTGTGGCCTTATTTCACAGGGCTTTATAGCACTTTCATTAAATCAATACACAAAGACCTTTCGCTGATTCAATTACGGCCTCTCAGACAGGTACCACTGCCCGCCGAGGCAATTAGTAAGTTCTGTCTTTTTGGTGCATGTGCGTGTGTTAAGTTGACGCACTTGTCTGTTAGCACTCGCCATGTGTCTGCCTTACCGTGCCCCCCCCCCCCCCCCCCCCGCCAATAAGTCAATTACATGAAGTCATAGATTGTGTCCAAACATTGCTTCTGTGCCGTCTCTGACTCTGAAGGGTGCGCGAGAGTCTAGTTGGGGATTGTGGCTGACCAGGCCACAATCCTGGCGGAGCAGGAGTGTGTGTGTGCGCGAATGACGTTCAAGTGGCAGACGCTGTTGCTGTGCTGTACGATATCCAACATTGTGGCTACCTCTCTTCTCTTGCAGTGTATTCTGGGATTTGTATTGTGCTGCCCCGGACCGAAGGGAAACCTGCGAGCACTCCAGCGAGGCCAAGGCCTTCCATGATTATGTAAGTAACAGGCCTCGCAGCCAATGGTGCATCTGGATGGTGGGGATGGGTGGGACAGTGTTTTCTTGGCTTCCAATCAGTATTCTATTCACACAAGGATGTGTGTCTGTCTGTGTGTTGTGTTGTTTTGGGATTTTGTGTGTCCATGTCTGCAACTGTGTTTGTGTGAGTCTGTCCATGTGTAGCACTTTTTGGACTCCTGGCCTAAGACTGTGTGTGCGTTGTGTGTAGTGTGGAGAGATAATGGAATAGAGTTCTAATCCGCTAATCCCGGCACTGGGCCGGGGCTAAGCCAGGGATTTTGAGTGGGAGGGGAAGCGGGGGGGTGGGGGGGGGGGGGTGGGGGGGGGGGGGGTGGGGGGGGGCGACGACGTTGCGTGTGTGTGTGTGTTTGTGCGTGCGTGGATTTTGGGGATACCAGTTCTGGCAGTCAGCCCAGAGAGAGGGCCTTTCACACCCTCTGTGCCAGAGCACTAGGTGTGTGTGTGTGTGTGTGTGTGTGTGTGTGTGTGTGTGTGTGTGTGTGTGTGTGTGTGTGTGTGTGTGTGTGTGTGTGTGTGTGTGTGTGTGTGTTATGATGTTTCCTTGCTACCCCCTCATGGTACTGGGATGGTGTGAAGGGTGGAAGCAGCGATAAGGGAGGGGGGGGGGGGGTAGGGGGTTGGGCCGACTGTCCCGTTCTGTGTAGCACTCTAGATCCTACTGGCGTCTGCCAATAAAAAGAACCTGATTTGATGAAAGGGCTAACCCGTCTTTCACGGACTTTGTGGCTGCGTTCGGTCTCTTACAAGGTTGATTAGTCTTTTAGTCGGCCTGATCTTTTAGCCTTTTCTCTCACTTCTTTTACTTCCATTCTTTACCATGCATCACTCGCTTTCCCCTCCTCTGTTCACCACCTCCTCCTCCCCAATTCCCTCAACTTTGTATTTTCCCCGTCCCATGTCTCCTCTCTCCTCCCTGTCTTCTCCCACCTATGCCCCCTGGAGAAGATTGATGGGCCAATGTGGTTCTTTACCCACGGTGCTTTCTGGTAAGGAGTGTGGAGGGAGGGAGCAGTGTGGAGGGAGGGAGCAGAGTGGAGGGAGGGAGGGAGCAGAGTGGAGGGAGGGAGCAGTGTGGAGGGAGCAGAGTGGAGGGAGGGAGCAGTGTGGAGGGAGGGAGGGAGCAGTGTGGAGGGAGGGAGGGAGCAGTGTGGAGGGAGGGAGGGAGCAGTGTGGAGGGAGGGAGGGAGCAGTGTGGAGGGAGGGAGCAGAGTGGAGGGAGGGAGGGAGCAGTGTGGAGGGAGGGAGGGAGCAGTGTGGAGGGAGGGAGGGAGCAGTGTGGAGGGAGGGAGGGAGCAGTGTGGAGGGAGGGAGGGAGCAGAGTGGAGGGAGGGAGAGAGCAGAGTGGAGGGAGGGAGGGAGCAGAGTGGAGGGAGGGAGGGAGCAGTGTGGAGGGAGGGAGCAGTGTGGAGGGAGGGAGCAGTGTGGAGGGAGGGAGCAGTGTGGAGGGAGGGAGGGAGGGAGCAGTGTGGAGGGAGGGAGCAGTGTGGAGGGAGGGAGCAGAGTGGAGGGAGGGAGGGAGGGAGCAGAGTGGAGGGAGGGAGGGAGCAGTGTGGAGGGAGGGAGGGAGGGAGCAGTGTGGAGGGAGGGAGGGAGCAGAGTGGAGGGAGGGAGGGAGCAGAGCAGAGTGGAGGGAGGGAGGGAGCAGAGTGAAGGGAGGGAGGGAGCAGAGTGGAGGGAGGGAGGGAGCAGAGTGAAGGGAGGGAGGGAGCAGAGTGGAGGGAGGGAGCAGTGTGGAGGGAGGGAGCAGTGTGGAGGGAGGAGTGTGGATGGCACGATGGCCCAGGATGGTCACATGTGGGGTATACCCTGTACTAACAAGTGATTTCTCTCTCTTTCTTTGCCTGTTCTTGTCCTCCCTCGTTTGTCCTTTCTTTCCTCTGTAGACTATTGGTTGAAGTATGCGTTCTGTCTGCAGCGTGTTGGTCATGTCCTCGACTGGCAGAGTGTGTGTGTGTGTGTGTGTGTGTGTCTGTCTGGTTCATTGGTCTTGTCTTGGCTGCCGTTCTAGAGGGGAGAGCTAGTCTCAAGTACCAGCTGTGTGTGGATGTGCCTCAAACATGACGACAAGAGAGGCAGTTGCGTCCTGTTGCTCTGGACCCAAACCATGTTGTTGGGGACTTCTCAAGGATCAGAGAATTTCCCCTCCACCATCCTAGTCTCCTTCTGTTTCCATAGTCTCTCTCCCTCCCTCTCTCCTCTTGTTCTGCCTCCTCCGTCTGCAGGTCAAGGAGACAGAGAGGAGGTACACATCACTGAGAAACACAATGGAAAAGAGGACGCTGTCCAACCCAACACACACACTACAACACACACACACAAAATCGCAAAGACTCCTGTCCTCCTCTCTTCCCTGCATCTCTGTCTCTCTCTGTCTTTCTCTGACTCTCTCTGACTCTCTCTGACTCTCTCTGTCCCTCTCTGTCCCTCTCTGTCCCTCTCTGTCCCTCTCTGTCCCTCTCTGACTCTCTCTGTCCCTCTCTGACTCTCTCTGTCCCTCTCTGTCCCTCTCTGTCCCTCTCTGTCCCTCTCTGTCCCTCTCTGACTCTCTCTGACTCTCTCTGACTCTCTCTGTCTCTCTCTGTCCCTCTCTGTCCCTCTCTGTCTCTCTCTGTCTCTGTCTCTCTCTCTGTCTCTCTCTGTCTCTCTCTGTCTCTCTCTGTCTCTCTCTGACTCTCTCTGTCCCTCTCTGTCCCTCTCTGACTCTCTCTGACTCTCTGTCTCTCTCTGTCTCTCTCTGTCTCTCTCTGTCTCTCTCTGTCTCTCTCTGTCTCTCTCTGTCCCTCTCTGTCTCTCTCTGACTCTCTCTGACTCTCTCTGTCCCTCTCTGTCCCTCTCTGTCTCTCTCTGTTTCTCTCTGTCTCACTCTGTCTCACTCTGTCTCTTTCTCTCCTCCGTCCAGTGTTTATGCTCCTGTCTTTTTTCCCTGTGAAGGGTACCAGGCGGAGGTCAATAATGTGTTGAGCACCATTGATCAGCTTGGGCGTCGCGCTGGGGGAGGAGGGAGGGAGCAAAGAGATTGCCGAGGTGTGTCAGAACCAGAGAGAGCGAGCGAGAGAGCAGGCGATCAATGCCATTTAGGCCCGGCCTTTGCGTGGCACCGGCCAATCAACATGTTCACCGGTTGTTTTTCTGCTAAATTATGAATGGCTGTGGATTCTAATGGAGCTGCCAGGTAGTTGGGGAACGCTCATCCCAGTCTGCCGTGTTCCTCAACTGCGACGAGGGGCGCTCTTCATTCCACAACTCTGGAGTGTTACGGAGCTAGCCCTAGATCCCCCACCCCCTCCTTAACACACACACACAGACAGACACACGCTCGTGTGCACACACACGTACGTAGCCGAGGAGATCAGGTGGGTTTGAGGACCATGCGAAGCGTGCTGGAGGATTTTCCTGTTCTGGGCTCGATTCCTCCTGCTCTGGGTTCATCTCCATATTCTCCTCCTTGTCTTTTGCTGCGGTTCTTGAAGACAAACTAACATTCCAAATGGTTCAATCAGCACACTGGCAAATGTGCTTTTTTCAATGGTTGGATGTACATTTTCCCTTTTAATATTATGACAGAACCAGATTTAGCCTGTTGTACACGTCATTCCCTGTGGTGGCATCTTATTGTCTCTTCTGTTTCCGTCCTCTCCTCCATCTCTTTCTCTCAAGTTCTTTAACACTCTGTCTCTGTCTGTCTCTTACTCAGTACAGATCCTAACACACACTCACGCGCACGCTCTCTTATCCCTTCAGCTCTTTTCCTGTTCTCTGTCTCACTCTTGGGTATGATCTAGGCTGAGTTTCTCTCTCGCTTGCTATCCTTCTCGCTCTCCCTTTCCCTCCCTCTCTCCTCCTCCCTCTCGCACTCGCTCTCTCTCTCGCCCTCTCTCTCGCCTCCTCTCTCTCTCTCTCTCTCTCCTGGAGCGGGGGATGCCAGGGGGACAGAGTGCAGATAGGACCTGTCTCCATAGCAACAGCTTCTGCAAGCTGCTGACACCCTACTGGGGGGAGAGAGAGGGATAGGGGGGGGGGGAGGAGGAAGAGGAGGAGGAGGAGGAGGAGAGGGTGAGGAGCAGAAAGTATGAGGGTGGTGGGGGGGGGGGGACCGGGAAGGTGTTTGTGTGTCTGTGTGTGGGGGGAAGGAAAAGGGATTCAGAGACGAGAGAGATGGAACTGAGGGATGGAGAGAGGAGACCAGTAAGAGGGGTTAAGGAGCAGTGTGTGTGGGGAGGGGAGGGGGCGGCGGCGAACGCGAGTATGGAGAGACAGGAGGAGGGAGGGCGAGAGAGAGAGAGAGAGAGAGAGGCAGCCGACCCTGCTTCTTCCCTAGGGACTCAGTGGCCTGCTCATGTTCACTAGAAGAATTTGCATAAAGACTGGGGGAGGTGTGCGCGCGTGTTTTTTAGAGAAAAGGGGGGAAGGGCAGGGATCGTATAGTCAGGGGGGAGGGATGTGTGTGTTAACTGTGTACGTATGTTTTTAGGTGTGGGTGTGTGGGTGTGTGCGCGCGTGCTTGAGGAGGTCGACCTTTGTTTTCCCCTGGGTCCTACACCCCCTCATTCCGGCCTCGTAGCCTGTAGGTCTCTCACTACCTCCACCTTTATCTTGCGCTCTCTCTCTCTTTATGTCGCTCTCTCTTTGTCTCTCTGTGTGTGTGCCTGTTTTGATTTGTAAGGCTACTGTTTTCTCTGAGAGTATGTTTGTTTTTTTTATCTGTGTACTCTCCGCTCCTTTTCGACTCAGCCCCTTTGGGCCGCCCCTTCCAACCCCTCAGATTAGATAGGAGAGACTTGTAGAAGACACATTGAGCAGTGTCTCCCCAAGATACTTGGGATACAGAGATGGGCTCTTGTAGGTGCATTCATTTGCCAACAGCCACCTGTGTACACTCCATGGTCGATGGAATATTTGCACTTCCGGTTAGTGGGTGACATAAATCCAGTGGACCTCAAATATTTGACAGCATCGAACCAAAGTCAAACGTCTCCTTGTGTTTTGTGTGTGCTTTCAGAGTGCCGCTGCGGCGCCCAGCCCAGTGATGGGCAACATGCCTCCCAACGACGGCATGCCTGGTGGCCCCATGCCCCCCGGGTTCTTCCAGGTAAGGACAACCACCTCCCTCAGACCTACCCCCCCCTCTCTTTCTCTCTGTCTCTCTCTCCCTCTCTCTCTCTTTCTCTCTCTGTCTGTCTCTCTCTCTCTCTCTCTCTGTCTCTCTCTGTCTGTCTCTCTCTCCCTCTCTGTCTCTGTCTCTGTCTCTCTCTTTCTCTCTCTCACCAGAGAGCGAGGCAGCTGCAGGTTTCTTTTCTCCGTCTGGAAGGTTCGTCCTCTTTCTCACGACTCCCTTACCCGTCTCGCCCCCTTCCTCACCCCTCCGCTCCTTCCGGATGAGTGACGGCTGCCCCTGCACATTTCGTCTGCAGTCCCCTCGCTTCCTCCTTTTACCTGGCACCCTCCCTCCCTCTCTACCTTCTCTCCGGGCGAGGGCCGTTTCTCGCCGGGCTCTCTCACGCCGTCCGTCATCCCCCCCCCCCGCTCGCTCGCTCTCCCTCCCTCACCCCCTCTCATGTGTTCATCCACCTTTTCCCAACCACCTGCATCCTCCCCTCCTCTGCCCGGGTCGTGTGAGCGAGAGGCAAGGCTTCAGTGTGGGAGGTCATTGTCTGAAGAGTTAGTCTGCAATGGAGAGAGACGTCGGCACACCCACACACGCGCGCACACACACACACGCGCGCCCGCGGTGAGCCAGACGGCGTGAGGCGCAGTTCTGTGATGGACAGCTCTGGCATTTGGCAGGAGAGATGATAAGGTGGAACATGGAGGAGTGGGAGAGAGAGCGAGAGCGAGCGAGGGAGGGAGGGAGGACGAGGAGGAGGAGGTGGGGCAAAGAGAGGGATCAGTGTGGCCGTGATTGTGGCCTGCGTGTGTTTGTTTCTGTGGCTAGCACTGCATTGTTTGCTTGGTTAGAGAGAGAGAGTTGGAGGGAGGGAGGGAGGGAGGGAGTATGGAGTGTGACAGAGATAGTGAGCTATGGGAGAGCGACATAGGAAGCGAGTGAGTGTGACTGTAGGAGAGGGGCGAGAGAGCAGAGAGGGGATGAGGGGAGAGAGAGAGGGAGGGAGGGAGAGAGAGAGAGAGAGAGAGAGGGAGAGAGAGAGGGAGGGAGGGAGGGAGGGAGAGAGGCAAAGCAAGAAAGAAATGGTGAAGGGAGACACACGGAAGTGCTATTTATATCACTGGTGGGGGAGAGAGATTGGGTGGAGGTGTGTGTGTGTGTGTACATGTTTGTTTATTGCTCTACGTTCTCTACAGTTTCCACGTATATTGTTATTGTTCAGCTCCACGTTTTGCGGTTTCCTCCTCATGGCCCGTCTTATCCTTCAGCGTGTTTCTACCATGACAGCGGGGGGGGGCGGGAGAGGTGAGGGTGAACATGCACCATTGACTGAGCCCTGGCAGCAGTGAGGCGTCAGAGAGAGGGACGTGTGCGGATGAGAAAGGGACCTGGGTCTGAGACGACAAACGCAGCCCAACACACTCGACTCCGTGCTCTACACCATGTCTGTAGCAAGAGTCACCAAGAAGCAGTGACGTTCCCAATCTGACATGTAAACACACACACACGGGCACGCGTGCGCGCGCTACACCAAAAAAAGCGTCCGGCCTCAAGTGCTTAGACTAGACTCACCACACGCACATGCACTTCTCTGTGCAGAGACAGGGCACCGCTGTGTCCCGCCCCTCTGCTGGCTAACATGGACTGATGCAGTGTTTGCCAACACTGCCCCCATGTGGTACCATTTAGAACCACATGTCTTTTTGAGCCCCAGAGTTTTTCTCAAAGTTTTTCTCTCAACCCCCCCCCACCCCCTATCGCTACATTGGACCAAACAAATCCATGGTCCCTCCACCTGTGGCCCCCACTTTGTCCTGGTTAGGTCACATATGTTTAGCATGTTTGTGCTCTGGAGGGAAGCTGCAGGCGAACCCTGACCCATCACTCCCCTCAAACCAATCGACCGGTCAGTCGGTCAGTCGGGGTCGACTGCCTCATCAAGCATCGTCTCCTTCTTCCTCTGGCCTCATTGGCTAGTTCCTCTTGTCCCTCCCCCCTTCCTATGTTTCAATTGGCTGCTTCCTCCAGGTGTAACCCCCACCCCCATTGGCCCCTCTCTCTCTGATGTCACTCTTCTCTCCTAAAGGGACCTCCTGGCTCTCAGCAGTCCCCTCACGCACAGCCCCCCCCTCACAACCCCAGCAACCCCATGATGGGACCCCACGGCCAGGTAAGACACCCACACACACACACACACACACACACCTTGTCTCATCCTCCTTCTCATCTGTCCCACTAACTCACTCACTCTCCAGCTCCCCCCCCCTCTCTGTCTCCCTCCGTCTCCCTGTCTCTCACACCCATGCACACACTCACCAACACGCGCCGTAATCCCCGGGCAAGTCTTTGACTCCCAGCCCTGATGACGAGCACCCTCCCCCTTTGATATATCCCTGTCTCCAGACCTGCTCCTTCAGATGTTGCTCGTCTAACCAGAGGGAGCAGGATGTGCTCTAACTCACCGGCCCAGACACGGCTCTCCCTGTGTGGGATAAATAATTCACTCCCTCCCCCCCCTCTCCCCGGGAGCAGCTTCAGGGGGGTTGAAGCTTCGGCCTCCAATCTGCCACTCCTACACACACTCACAACACGCACACACAAACAGTAACACAAACACTCTGCCTCCCCCGCTGTCTACCCCACCAACGCTTCATCAATAAAACAAGGGACTGTGGATGAACAAATGCGATACACACACACACACACACACACGCACACACATTCTCACAAAGCATACACTACTAGAGCAGGCCACATTGCACTGCAGAGAGAAAAGAGTTTGGATAGTGAGCAGCTCTGTAGACGGTAGGAAGACGACGCAAGGCACACCTTTCTCTGTTAAAGCCGTGAAATCCGCACGCGCGCACGCACACACCGGCTCAACACACAGCGGAAGGAAACCCTCCACCTATTAGTCGGGAGAGGCTGCCTCGACATTATCGCGATCTCGGGTTACCCGTCGGGCGCGCGTGTGCGTGTGTGATGGCGAGAGAGGGAGATGGACAGAGAGGAAACGAATGCCACCGGACGGTTTGGAACGCAAGCGCAGCTGGACACGCCTCCTGGTGGCAGGCATCAGGCCGCAGGTAGAGTGTTCTTACACCACAGTGAGAGCAGGCCGGCCAGTCGCATACGCACGCCGTCTGCCCATGTGGGCGGAACAACTAAGTGTGTGTGTGTGTGTGTGTGTGTGTGTGTTAGGATCGGACAGAACGTTTACAGGAGGGTAGAGTAGAGGTTCCCCCCCCTTATCTCGTCCTTCATTTCTCATTCACGCTCATCGCCATCCACGGGTGTTCACCGTTTGTGCTTTGTGAGAATTCAATATAATGATTTAGATTCCTAACTCTCAAATGGAATTAAGGCATTAATGAAGACTCTTTACTTGTCCCCTCACCCTATATTTCTGTGTCTCTCTGTCTCTCGTGCAGCCTTTCATGTCGCCACGGTATCCAGGTGGACCCCGCCCCTCACTCCGAATGCCAAATCAGGTACAGACGGGCGAAGCCCGATGTGCTTCACATCTACAACGTAGTCCTCACGATTCCCGCGTTTCAACCTCTGGAGCTCCCTTTCACTCACAGCCTCTCCCTCCCTGTGTCTCGTTCTGTCTCGCAGCCTCCGGGGGGCATCCCTGGCTCCCAGCCTCTCCTGCCAAACAGTCTGGATCCCACCAGACCCCAAGGTGAGGCATGGGATGCAGAGAGGGTTGGGGGGGGGGGGGGGGGGAACACCTGGGACAGATCAGGGGACTGGGGCTGAGCCAAGGCCTCGGACACAGGGAGATTCATTTAGGTTGATAGGGGGTGGATGAGGAGAGGGGGGGGGGGGGGTGTAGGGGTTCTAGTACAGACTGCAAATGAAAACAGGGAGTTCAGATAATGGGATTACATTAAACTGTTGTCTGTCTCTCGCCCTAAATCCTGACTTTAGTTTGAGACTGGCCATATGCAGATGATAAGACCGTGCGTGTGTGTGTGTGTGTGTGTGTGGTAGCATCAATGCGTGTTCTAATCTCCCTCATGTCAGGACATCCCAACATGGGCGGCCCTATGAGGATGAACCCCCCCAGAGGAATGGCCATGGGACCACAGGTTGGTGACACGCACACGCTCATACCAGCCCACACACACACACACAGAGAAATTACCAGAAAAAAGTATTTCCTCACTGTCTTTCTCTATCTGCAGAACTATGGAGGCATGCGGCCCCCTCCCAACTCCATGGGGGGTCCCATGCCAGGAATGAACATGTAAGTCTGACCCCACTCTCTGTCTGCTGGCCATGCTGCTCTGTGTGGAAGCAGTAGGCTGGCCCTCACACACTATGTGCTATGTCACCTGTTTGAATTGTTCTGGTCTCCGTTTCTTCTCCTTTTCCTCCGTCTCTGTCTTCTTGCTTAGTTTTTTCCCTCCTCTTTGTCTGTGTCTCTCTCTCTATTTCTCTCTCTGTCTCTGTCTCGTGTTAACCCTCCATCCCTATGCTTCTCTCTCTCAGGGGACCTGGAGGAAGAGGGCCGTGGCCAGGACCCAATGCTAACTCAGTAAGTCCCCTTGTTCTGGTCGGTTCCTCAGCGGTAGTTCCACCGTGATCCACCTTTGCTAATCCCCCTTTTTGTCTCTCCATCTCCCCCCTTTAGATAGCATACTCTTCCTCCTCTCCCGGCAATTATGTGGTAAGGAGTCATCTCTAACTCGTCGGTTAACCAAAACCACACATGCTACTCGGAAATGTTGGTGTCCTTAAATGTTGCCTGACCTTTTGTGTGCCTCCATTTCCCAGGGTCCTCCTGGCGGAGGAGGTCCACCAGGAACTCCCATCATGCCCAGCCCAGGTGGTGCGTCACTTATCTATGTCCTCATACATTAACAAAGGCATTTATAGTTCCCCCATTGACTATCAAAGCATGAATCACCTGTTCTTTGTCTCTTAGAATGACTGCATGAGTATTAGTATCCATGAGTATTATTACTAGTCATTCATTCAATGAAACCTCTTTGCAACCACATTGTAGTTCTAGTATGTAGCCAATGAACACAATCTGCTGGCCAGGTGCTATGGGCTGTATTTGGTTTTTAACAGCACCCCTCCCTCCCCTCCAGACTCGACTAACTCCAGTGAAAACATATATACTATGATGAACCCCATCGGACCCGGTGGCAACCGGCCCAACGTGAGTCTCGTTAAACGCCAAACCATATGACATCAGCATTCCTGTTCATGACATCATCACCCCGAGACCGCAAAGTGTTTGTAACCGAGGGTGTTGTGACTTGTTACCACTCCTAGTTCCCTATGGGCCCAGGGCCGGATGGACCAATGGGAGCCATGGGAGCCATGGAGCCACACCACATGAATGGGTCACTAGGTGGGTGGAGTCTCGCGACCTCTGACACACGTTATTGGAGAAAGAATGGCCATTCGTTTAAATCCCACTTAAGGCACTTTATCTCTCTTAACATCTTTTTTTTTTTTTTTTGATCTCTCTCTCTCTGTCTCTCTCCCCCACTCTCCCTCTCACCCCCACTCCTAGGTTCTGGGGATATGGACGGGTTGCCAAAGGTGAATACCAAATGTCATCCCCTGTTCGTGTTGATCAAACTTGACCCCAATCCCTGTTCAAACTGAAAAGGATTTCAACTGACTGACTTTTTGTGGAGCCTGTTATTGATCCGTTAGACTTGAATCACTTAATGATCCCTCTCTTCCCTCCATCTGTCTCTGTCCCTCCCCGTCGCTCCCTCCAGAACTCTCCCAACAACATGGCGGGAATGAACAACCCGCCCGGCACGCCACGAGACGACGGCGAGATGGGCGGTAACTTCCTGAACCCATTCCAAAGTGAAAGTGTAAGTAGAGGTCGCCAACGCTAGCTCTCACCCTCGACAACCTGCCCCCTAACCTCTGGCCTGTGTACAGACGCAGAGTGAAAGAAGAGCTTCTGGCTCCATTCCAAAACCCAGTCTCATAACATTGTGATGATGCCTCCTACTTACCCCTACGGTATTGATTGAGATCTCAGTTGGTGTCCTGAACTGTCTGTGGTTGAGAGGCTAAATTTGGAGTTGGAATTGGGCCAATGTCTCTTTGTTTCCCTTCCTGCAGTCTGGTCACATCCCAGTAGTGTTCCTAACATCTTCCCTCATCTCCTTGACCTCTGATGGGGGTGTCTACAAAACCACTTCCTTCCACTCATCAGTGGTTGTGTGCGGAGAGAATCTCTTTCGGATTTCATATATTCCCTGAGCTTGATTCTATGAGACACGCGCAGACGACTAGGGTTGTGTTGCATTAGTCTCAGGTTTCTACTACTCGCGTTGCTGCACAGGCAGAAAACATCCTTCAGGGAAGAGGAGGGCTGGCATTGAGTACAGTATAACAGCAGGCTTTATCCCAAGCTCTGGAGGGCTGCAGGCTTTACCTCTAACCCAGCCCTAACAGCATGTTTAGCCAAGTGGAGGTTACCTGGGTCAGGTATGCTGGAAGCAGGCTTCTCCATCCCTGGTCCTGAAGCGCTGCCCCTCCTGTAACCAGTTGTAACTAGCCAGGTAAAGAATATCAACGAGCCAGTTATTGAGTGAAGAAGACCTGCTGGACAGCAGCTGTCCACAAGCAAGTTTGGGGAGGCTTCGGGGTGAGGGAGAAGTTTTGACTTGGAGCGGGGCAGCTCAGCATGGCCAGGGTTTGGAACGAAGCTGTTGTGTATGATGTCACTGGCATATCCACTCATCTTTGCCCCCCCCCTTCCCCTCTTTTCCCTTTTCTCTCTTTTCAGTATTCACCCAACATGACGATGAGTGTGTGATTTTTTTTCTTTTTTTTTTTCCTTCTATTTTTCTATTTTCTTTTTTTGGTTTAATTTTCCTTTTATTTTTGAACCCCTTCCACCTGATTTTCCCTCTCCCTCTGCTTCACCTGGGATTGGACTCATTCTGCCCCCTCCCCCTTACCCCCCACTCCCCCGCTCTCACCTTTTGGACCCCCACCACCACCACCTTTGGAACTGGCTCCTCTGCACAGCCTTCTGGGACACCCCTCGAGCATGCTGGGACTCTAGTAAAGGCAGGGCGTCCCGGGACGTACAAGATGGCCACCGCCGTAAACAGGAAACAGTTACAGAGCCATAGGAAGAACCTCCTCTCTGACAACACCTCCTGCCTCCCTGGCTTCCTGTCAGGATCTGGACAATAAGATGACGAGGAAGAGGGAGTGAGACGGGAGGAGACACGCGATAAGTCCCCCTTTCACCCCCTCCCCCCCCTTCCCCCCCAGGACTTGATAGTGGGGGTGGTGGTGGGAGATTGGCAGCAGCTACCTGGAAGCTTCTCAACCATGATGGATTTCGTTTTGCTTTTTCGTTTATGGTTTCATTGTTTTTATTTTATTCCTAAAGGATCCGGTGCTGGGACAGGGGAAACAACCTATCTTGCCCCACGGGTCCTCTCTCTGTGTGTACATTTAAAACAGAGGTCTCGTGATTAATTGATTTATGGAACATTCTTCCTTTTATCTCTGTATGTATTGTATCATTGCTATTTTTATTATTGTGCTATGAGTATTGGTATGATGATCAAGATCGCTTTAAAATTAAGTTTTAATTAGAGTTGTTTTGTTAAAGGGCACATTACCATCGTGTTGCTAGGATAAGCGCACACACAGATACACACACACACACACATACCAACACTATATGTATTCACATGCAGAATGCACAGCACTGCTTCTGTTCTGACCTCTGTAGTCACTATAGAGCACTGCCCAGTCTCTATTTGATTAGCCGCACATCGAACATCTAAAGATTGGACACATCAGATCACATAGAGTACGTATTTCATAGGACTGCGTATATCCTGCCTATGGACATAGTGACCCCTTTAGCCCTATCATGGTACTGTTGACTTAGATGGCCATCCTGGTGTCCTCATGTGTTTGACCTGATTTTAGAGTTTGTGGTGTTTTTTTTAATTCATGGGCTTGTTTGATCATCTGAATGAGAGAAAAAGTCTCCTGGACTTTTTGCTCCGACGCAGTCAACATGCTAACGTTCTATTTATTTGTTTTTGTTTTATTCTTTTTCTTTTTTTTTCTTTTTATCGAATTTAGTTTTCCTCATGAGTTCTTGTCCTTTTACTGTCTGGCATCACTGTTCACCGACTCCAGGGTGTGTAGCAAAATACAAATGTGTACTTATACATACTCTGAAGTACCTCCTCAAGTCTCGTTTGAATACACGCAACAGGTACGCGCCATGGGTGAGAAGTACACGACCTGGAAACCCCCAAAGACATCTGGTTGACCTCGGAGCAGCACGCAGATCCAGGTCGCTGTACACAGGCTCAGCCGCTGTTGGCGTGTAGTAGGAACCAGACTTCAGAATCATCAGGGTCCCGTACAGCTCTGTCACAGCCTGTTCTCACCGGCTGTGTTCTCATTTCCTCCCTCATCTATTTTCTCCTCCTGTGTCTTTTCTTTGAATCGCCACCCGTCCTTGGCGACCTGAGGGGGGGGGTAGGGGAGGTTTAGTAGGGAGTGTGAAGTGTTTCCCAGCTCTGCCGAAGACTAGCACCCGGGTTGTTTCCGGTTTGACGTGGACGTACTCTTGACACTTGAGGTGGACACCTCACCTGCTGAGCAAGCTGCACGCTGGTGGACTGAGTCCAGAATCACCAGGTGGACATGTTGGGGGGGGGGGGGGAATGGCTGTTTGGTTTAACCAAGGGGGCCATGCTCCCTCTTCTTTCTGTCAGGCGCCAAGACTTGTCACCCCTGAGAGGGGGGGGGGGAGACTTTCTCTCTTGTGGCGCTGATCACTATGGTGACTGCAAAGACCTTCCTTCCTGATCCTGAAAACCCCATCTCCGTCCTTATCCATCTCTCCCAATTAGCCCCAGTCTACACAACCACACACTCTCTCTCTCTCTCTCTTGCTCTCTGATTTTATAACTTCTCCATATGTTTTGGGTTGAATTTGATTTGTATTTTTATTTTATTTTTGTAAATACTGTAAAATGCATTTTGATATCATTGACATGTTTTGATATTTCAATCACAACAAACTAACTTGATCAGAGATGTAATGATTCAGGCAACTGCGTTACTGTTCATAGAGACTCACGGTGTCTTCACTGCATTGCTGTTGAACTCGGTCATGACAACAGGAATGGTGAGGAAACCTGTTGTTCACAGCTGCTCAGGTACCCTGGGCCTCACGGCACTAGAGTACAGGAGGCCACACATGTTTTCATAGGTTTGATGAGGATGCTATCTGAAATACCTTCAGCTCACTCCCTGTCCCACACTGAAAGTCACTGCAGACGAAGCGGGTTCCTTTTACGAAGACGAGGGTGTTTTTTCCTTTCTTCGTCCTCGATCTCCCGTTGTCGGAGGTCCAGAGTGAGGGAGAACGACTCCTCCTGTTCTGGAAGAAGAAGCCGTGAGGGGGTGTGGGGTTAACAATCAGCCCCTTTGGTGGTTAGCGGTCGTGCTGCGGCTGCCTTCCAACTGCTCCTCTTGTCCATTGGATCACCAGAACTGTAAGGCAGGCCACACGTGTACACATGCCCACCAGGGACCACCCCCGATGCAGTCTTTACTATGAAGGATTTTTATCTATTTAAAGCGGGGGTATAAAAAAAAAGAAAAGAAAAAAAAAGTTTAAAGGAAGAAAAAAAAAAGTCAAAAAACAAACAAAACAAGAAGTGTAACATTGGCTGTTCTTATTGATAGAGAAGGGCGGAGCTCTGGTTCTCCCGTCCTGTACTTTGACATGCTGTTGTATAGAATACAGTCCTTCCGCTTTGGCGCTCTCTCTTTCTTTCTCTCTATCTCTCTCTCTCTCTCTTCCTGTTCTGTAAGTAAATCTGTCACACCGTTGATCATTTCTGTATTTCTATCGTGCTGATGTATAATACTGTAACATTCAGGGGGATGGCCAGAGAGAGGGTTGAGGGGAGGGGGAAGGGCGGGGTGAGGAAAGATTCTTTCTGTTCTGTTCCTCGTTTTTCCTCTGACGACAAAGCAGTATTGAATATGAGGCAGGCTGTCCTGGGGGGTGCTTTGTATCTCATGTTAGGGTAGTTTCAGATCCTAAATGTCTTGTGTAGTAAAATAAGAGGTTCCTCTTTGTATGTTCCTTTATATTGTAAAGTTTCTTTAGACAGAAAATGTTGCTTATTGAAAAAAGGTGGGGAAAAAATGCATCGATAATAAATGTAATTCTTTTTTTTCTCCATATTTTTTATTTTATTTTTCCCATGAAGTCGTCAGTCGTTTTTGCCTGTGTCCCCCTTGTTGTAGATACATATTAAAAACAAATAAAAATGACTTCACTCCTTTTAGCCACGACATGTTTCTTTTAGTGCCCTAAACGCTGCTTCCCTCCATAAGTATAAATGCAGTGTTACATTTTAAGGCTAACCTTTTGTCATTTGCTGTGCATATTATAAAAAGATACTCCAATGACCAGAATAAAGCTCTAATTTCTCACACAAGAAACATTTTATTCAAAGAAAACAGAAACAGACCCACTCGCGGGGAAAGACCCTGTGCATGTGTAAAGCTTTGTGTGTACAGATGGCCACGTGACGTGGCAGAGGCCTTCTGTTCAGCTCCGGTCCCATGAGGTCCTCTTCCTCCTCCCCTCCCTACTGCTCCAGCTGGACCGAGTGGCGGCAGGGAGACCTCCTGCCTCGTTCACCAGAGAGGGGTAGGGGGGGGCCAAGCATGGGGGGGGTGAGGGGAAGGGGGGGAAGAAAGGATGGTCTTGGAGGTTTTGTACAAGGAGAGGGAGGGTGAGCAGGATGCGTCAGCCCTCTGCATGGGGCCACCGGGGTGGGAATCTGCAGGTGAGAGTCTGAGCCTGAGGTCCATGAGGCCTGGTGGATGAGGGGAGGTAGGTGGAGGGCGGGTGGGATGACCGTCAGCGAGGGGAGGGTGTTCCTTCGGCCGTGGCTGCGAGAGGAGGGGCATGGTGGCAGCTTGTCCACGGAGCTCTTCCAAGTGTGTGCTTTGTCTGAGGTCAAAGCTCCAGGGTTTAACTTCCTCTCGGGGGTCAGTTTGCCCTCCGCTGCCTGGGTTAGGCACTCCTCCGTGGGGGAGAAGAGAGGACGGGAAGCCCCTGAAGAACGGTCCTTGAGGTGCTTATGTCGGTTCTGTCCTCCATCCCTTTCTCCCTCTTTTACGCAACTTTCCCTCCTACCCTCTCGGTGGTGATGAACATATTTCCTCCACTCCTCCTCGATCCCCTTCTCCCCGTCGTCCCCTCCTCCTTCTTGACCTACGTCTCCCTCCTCCAGAACGCTCCTCTCTCTCTGCCCCTCCTCATAAGCCTTGTTCAGGCGGGCCAGATTGTGAATGGCCAGCCAGGGTTCGGACAACATTCTCTGTCTGGGTTGGAGGGCACCGGGCCGTTCCTCTGGACTGGGGTCAGCGCTAAACATACTAGTGCTGGTGCTCCCTCTCTTACCTGGTGAAAAGAAAGATCAGGATGTTTACTTAAACCGCTTGTCTTTGAGGTAACTATTTCAGGGGCTAATTCGCCCCAAAATGTCAAAAGGCCGTCGCCCGCTCTCACAAATACTGTTGGCGGACACAAAGAAGGTGATGACATCCCCCCTAAGCCTGACCTGTTCCTCTGAAGTTGAAGATGTTCTCCGACTCTGCTGAGTTGGGCGACCCCGTCTTGAGGATGATATCCGAGGGAGACATGCAGCTGACGGGGGACGTGTTGGGCGACGTGTTGGGGGACGGGGGGACGTTGAGGTATTGCCGGGTCACGGGCCCGCCGCTCACTCCCATCTCCGTGGCGATGATGATGATGTCACGGCCACTGGCGCGGCAAGAGTCCAACAACACCTTCATGTTTGGAGTGGAGGTCACACAAACCATCAGTCCCCTCCAGGACACAGTCACAGACTCACATACACGCACACACAGACTAACAGACCTTCAGTGTCGCCTGCTTCTGGGCATTGATGGCGTAGACCAGGGCTGAGGCCCCAGAGTAGTCCTCCATGCTGGGGTCAGCCCCGGCTGAGAGGAGGGTGGAGGCTACCTGAGCCCCCGCTCGCTCCATGCAGGCGTACATCAGAGGGGTGCGACCCATGCGGTCCTGTGCGTTAGGGTCCGCCTGAACAGGAGAGCGATCGTCAGTCCATGGATGGATGAAACGGGTTTAGGGAAGGAGGGGTGGATGAGTGGACTGAGGGAGGGAGGGACAAACGCATAGACAAGCCATTCATCTTTCCGCAAACCAGCACCTACTGCCGACATATGAACCCAAAGTAGGACTGAGAAGGAAAAAAAAGATTGAATGGTGGTGGGAGGGGGGGGGGGGGGAGGAAGGCCAGGAGGAGGAGGGCAGGAGGAGGACTCACCTGGTTCTGTAGGAGGTAGCTGAGGAGCTTCACTGTCCCAGGCCCAGTGGGCTCCCCTCTCAACGCCTTACAGACAGCCAGGAGAGGGGTCTCCCCTCTGGGGCTTCGCTCGTTGACCTGGGCCCCCCCCTCCAGAAGCAGGCGGACCAGACGCAGCTTCCCCAGCATGGCTGCGCCGATCAGGGGGCTGCAGTCAGAGAGAGGGTCCCCCATGGTCAGAATGGTTTCAGGATGCCTGTCCTCCAGAGCTAGTATATCTATCCAGCCATTCGCCTAACACGTCCTTAGGTTCTTTTCAAGACCAATGCCAGGTTGTTGGAGAGCTGGCAGTAAAAAACAGGAGAAAAAAAACAGGAAAGATACCACACTCAGGTATTGTCTGAATGGAGAATTTCTGAAATCTGTTGAAGCTCCTCTTTCAACTGCTGCCCACAGCACAGTACATCAATAGTAAATACTGGATTATCTCTGTCTTGTCTCTCTATGTCTCTCTCTCCCTCTCTCTTTATCTGTCTATCCACCAACCCCACTCTCACCTTCACTAGCTATTTCCCACTGCCTGCTGTCTACTGAATCTGATGTCTGGTTAAGGGCAGGCGTGGGATGCGGTGGATGTTCAAAGTTCTGAATGTCGCTGGTCGCAGAGGCCCCTCTACAAAGGACTAGGCTCCGTTTGATAGAAGTCCGCTTTGAACAGGCTTTACTGAACCAAGACCACCACCTGTGTTCAAATACCAATAGAGAGAAAGTGGGTGAGAGTGAGTGTGTGTGAGAGACAGAGGCAGAGATCTTCACTTCAACTTATTGTAAAAAAAATGGTATAGATCTTATCAAATAGTGGTCCACCCTGGTTACCCAGGCTTTTACTCATTACGTTATTGTGTGTGTGCTAGAGAGAGAGCGAGCCAGCGAAATAACGTGTGAGTTATGTGAGTAAGGGGGGGGGGGGGGGGTTAAGACACCTATAATGAAGGCGAATGCATTTATACGTTACTCGACCAATAGAAATGGCTACTCTCGATCAACCCACTGACGTAATGAATTGTGAAACGTTACGGAACAAGATTCTTTCTCTCAATGATCTGACGCTGCTCGTGCCCGCTCTGCCTTTGCTATTTTTTATACAGCATTTTGCTCTCTCTACTTTTGAGACATATTGGTTATTTTCACTGGAAAATGGCGGACACATTGGAGGAAGACCAATGTTATGGCTTGTCATCTCGCAGACTGAACCATGGCGCTAACGTCTCTATTTTTCATGTCAAACTCACTGACAGCGCAGCAAGAGCTTTAGACAACTATGAAGACAACAAGGTAGGTCCAGTTTGAGACTGTCCGTAATGATTTCTGTCCCATGGTGTAGGCTACATCTAATTGTCCTAGTTATGCAAGAAACAGAAAAGACCAACTGTAGGTTACTGGTAGCCTGGTTGTGTTTTTTATGAAGCTTCTAAAAGTTAATATATGATCATATTTCCCCGCGTAAGACAGCACGATCAAGTATCTGAAATTAATTTGCTCTTTGTGTATCTTACATGAATCTGTAGATTTTTGTAGAATGTAACGTTTGTAGTCAATAAAAGAAGCATCAGTAGATCATCAAGTAGCTAAAATATCACCATTGGGATCTGTGTTTACAAACATACCCAGAAGGTTAATAGACAAGCTGGATCCTGTACATTTACCTCGAGGAATGCGAGGTTATATTGAGAGGACGTCGTGTTCTTGTAAAATAATTTTGGCCTTAACTATTGCAGCTTTGGCGATATGCCAAGACCAGGTGGCGCCAGAGTAGGCAACCCTCCCCCACACCTGGCAGAGTTGTCAGTGATATGTTTACTGCCATGAATCATATCTGTTGGCTGTACCCTATGTGTTTGTTCAGACTACTAGAACAGGATAAGAGAAGATGACCAATCGAAATTCATCAACTTTATAAACGCTTGAAAAGCGTCCTGCAGGCAGAGGAAAAGAGAATGAGATCGAGACGTTCAGGAGTAAAATACACAGATGATCAGATGTATATCAAAAACGTAATCATTAGCCTACTTAAGAGATCAACATAAGGACATCGCATAGCAGGAAGTGCAATATGAGCAAAGTCAGCACAAGAAACGACCACTTCCACTTCCTCTACTTAATAATTCCTAGTAATCGAAACAGAAGAAGGTTAGGGCTCAGTTTCTGTCCAGGGCAGCCATGAAAATACACATCCAGTTCACTTCCTGACAAGCAGGACAGCTCACCCTGTTCAGTTTCATATTGTTAAGGGAAGGGAGAGAGATATGAAGTTATGGTTTACACAGAAATACAGAAATACTCACATATGCACACACACACACACACACACGGCTGACTCAACATAAGCTAGCTAGCACATACCTAGTGTCTAAACTTGTCCCACAGAATCCTAATAACAGCTATAAATAGGCAAACACCACCTGACTCCTAGTCACACCCCTACCCTGCTTGAGGGCACAGGCTTCAGTTCCAGCAGGCATCATGAAGGTCAGGGTCAGGGTCAGGGTCAGCTGCTTCCTACTGGTTGCCCAGGTCAGGCCAGCGTAGCTCACTGAAGGTGTCATTCTGTCTTCCGTGTGTCAGCCTGTCCCTCCTTCTGTTTGCCAGTCGTTTGGTTTGCTTGTCCGACTGACTGTTTGTCCGCCTGTCTGTGTGCTGATCTGTCTCAGTCTGTTTCCACCTGACTCTACCTATGCCGAGTCTTCTTCCTCTCTCTTAATGGTTCTTCTCTCTTTATCCTCCAGGGCCTGCCTGTGCAGCCTTCTATCTGTTTCACAGGCAACCAAGGGGTAAGCAGGTTTCACTGAACTCGGTTTATTGAACAATAGCTTGTTAATACAATGTTGTTGTAACCATCAGTTCTGTT
The DNA here is from genome assembly GCF_054491055.1 of Hypomesus nipponensis. Taxonomy (NCBI): domain Eukaryota; kingdom Metazoa; phylum Chordata; class Actinopteri; order Osmeriformes; family Osmeridae; genus Hypomesus; species Hypomesus nipponensis. The sequence goes on from NC_140363.1 coordinate 8,305,485, forward strand.
TTTCTCTCTCTTGCTATATGTAGAAAATCACCCTCCCTTCTACAGACACAGAGAGCGCCGTTGAACTGAGGACGTTCACCTTCTATCTGACTAACATTGCCCGGGACAATCCACAGTGCAGCTTTGACCTCATCCACAAGCATAGCACATGGTGGGTGGTTGACACACACGCACGCACCCACACACACATGCACACTCAAGAAATTCATGGAATCTCTCCCCTCTCAGCGATGACGAGGCGCAGTTGTCGTGTGTGGGAGTCATCCAGAGGAAGCTGACAGTGAACGCTACGGACGAGTCATACTGCAAAGCACTGCAGAGCCTGGCCCAGGCCGAGGAGGAGACTCGCAGCAAGGGGGCCATCGTCATCAAGCCTGGGGGACGCTACCTGGGTACCACCTCACACACACACACACACACAACTTCAGACATTGAACACAAACACAAACCAGTGACTTAGCATTTTAGGTTGCACCGTTGAACACAAACACAAACCAGTGACTTTGCATTTTTCGGTTGCACCATTGCGCCCGACCGCAAAACCACTTCCTGCTCATGCGACTCAACTCTCCTGGCAGCAACGTACTACACAGCTGTTTTCAAAGCAGGCTGTCAGACAGGGACTCCAGCTAATACACGAAACCAAACCATCCAGTCAGTCCTCTGCCGTCACCACCCTTCCATTTCCCCTCAGCCTCGACTCATCTCTGGCATGTGAGGTGTCAACAGACAGAGATGTAGAAAGTTCCCCATCCACCTACCATTTCTCATAGTAAGCAAAACCAGGAAGTGACACTAAGAATCCTTCTTACTCACGTCAATGTGAGTTGTGGCTAGCTTCCAATGTAGTTCACTCAGAAGTAAGACAGCCGAATGACCGTATATGGTCATTTTCTTCCTGAAATCAGAATGTTATTTCCCCTGCATGGAATAAGTGACTCATTAAGGTTCTGCATGATGTGCTTTATGACTCTCTCAGGAAAGAAGGGGAAGATCCGAGCCCCGCCCTCTGCTTTGACAGACATCGCCACGTCTCGCCTCTCGTCCCGGCCCGTCCTGGTCACCAGCTCCAGGAGGAAGGGTGTGAGCGTGTCCAAACCCAAGAGTTTGTCCGAGGGCACCGGGGGGGTGGTGTCTGTCCAGCGGCCCCTGAGGGAGCGGCTCACACACCTGCTGGGGCTGAGGCCGTACCGGAGACCGGAGCTGCTGCTCAGGCTGCAGAAGGATGGACTGACCGAGAGGGACAAGGACATGCTGGACACACTGCTGCTGCAGGTGGGCAGGCTGGGGGGTTGGTTAATTGATTCATTGATTGGTTGGTTGGTTAATTGATTCATTGATTGGTTGGTTGGTTAATTGATTCATTGATTTGTTGGTTGGTGGGTTAATTGATTGCTTGGTTGGTTGGCTGCACTTCACTGCATTTGAATGGAACATACTGGAAGATAAATGGAATGAAGTCGACAATTGTCTTAAATGAGTTGATGAATGTTTGATTGATTAATGCGTTACATTATTATATAAATGTGTAGGTGGGCCAGCTTAACAGCAGAGACAACACGTACACCCTGAAGGAGGATCTTTATAAGGAGCTCCAGAAAGACTGGGGTGGCTACACCACAGGAGACCAGCAGCTCCTCAAGAGGATCCTGGTCAAGTAAAACAAACAAACACACACACATATATATTGGTAATTGGTTGGACAAACTAAACAAGTTTGAACGATAGTAACTTTACATGTGTATACTTTCATGTCTTTTGCTGTGTCCAGACGGCTATTTCAGCCCCAGCACCTCTTGTCAGTCCCTGAGACCCAGGTCAGCCCCCTCCGGGACACACCCAACTCCTCACCTGCACAGGTAAGGCTGCCCCTCCCCCTTCCTGCCCCCTCATCTCCACAGTAGACAGCTGGATGTACTGCAGCCACCAGGCCTCACAGCCTGACTGAGATGCTTGGCTTGATTCTATGCATGTATTTGGACTTCTTTCTGTTTCCTTGTGTTATCACTGCTCTATTAGGTTGTGATGAGTTTATGATAGACTAACCCACGACATGCGCTGTCCCCCTCAGAAATATTCTATCGCAGAAGAATATACAGATCCCCTGGCCAATAAGAAGCCAAGGATTTCTCACCTGTCCAGTAAGGCAACCAACGGCAAGCAGGGTACAAGCCTGTCCAATCGGAGAGAAGCAGGTCATGGAGTCCAGGTTACTATAGCAACAAAGGTCGCCAGCAGTGTGACCTCGTCTGACTCAAAACTCCCCTTTGACCCACCATCAAGGGTCATGACCCAGGAAGAACAGGCACCCTCCGGGGAGTTGGGTTCAGGAGGCTCCGCCCCCCGGCTGCCTCCACATCGAGGCGGCAGCAGGCCCAGTAGGAAGAGCCGACACAGGGAAGGAGAAGAGAGGCTGGGGGGCCGAGACAAGGGAAGAGGAGGGGTCAAAACACTCAGTCTGAAGCACAAAGGTGGGTACTGAAAGGAGATAAAGGACAGTTCAGATGCTTTGGCAGGCGTGTGCCGTAAAAGAGAACTGTGGATCACAGCAATGTATGTTCACAAGATGACCAGCGTCTGAAACTCGTTTAATTGACCCTCGTTCACCTGCATAGCTCACTGGACACAGGAGGATACATTCACACAGAGTTTAGGTTTGTTTAAAAGGGTAACCAGACTAAAACCATAGAAGAAAAAGTAGATGGTAAAGTAGTAATACTGAAGCAAAGTAATGTTGCAACAGATTTGCAATATAGGCAAGACATGTGAAGTCATAAAAAATATTTTTCTGCCATAGTTTCTACTTGGCTTTGAGTTTACTTCTTGAATCTTTAAAATTGCTATATGTGGTAGATTAATTAATGGTGTGTATTACAGTTTTTCACAATTCCTAAAACGCTAAACCACATTCTCTGAACAAAATGTGTTGAATCAGTCACTCTTTTTGCAAAACTCTAAACACATTCTCACTCACTAAAAACATTTTGCACTGTGATGCACTTGTGTTGCAAAATGGTAAACACAGGCGGCAAACAGTAAACACAACTACAACACAGTTGTCATTTGTAAAACACAATGACTCCAAATTGTTCACACTTGTTTCTAATGCTGGTTTGGGACAATATCAGCTTTCACAGTGGTGTCCGTATACGAGAATGGTTCAACATCAACCAGCCATTTTTACTGTAAATGTTAAACTTCCACATACTGCCTTTTTCTCAAACCAATTGAGTTTTTCTCTGTGTGGCGGTGAAAGGTCTATGACCTAAACCCACATACCAGGGTAAATCTCCTCCAGGCAGTGGAATTGGCCTGTGGAGACATAGGTGTTGAGTGTTTTCATGGCTTGATCCGGCACACCAGAGGGGTTTTACCCCGTTTTTTCTTTGTTGACAGTACTAAGTTGTGATGGTTACTGTAATATCATCTTTATTCCTAAATGCATATACTGTGTATACATAAACACATGTTTCTTTACATGTAACTCCATGCCCTGGATGCTGTGTTCTCCATTTTTTTGTGTTGTGTCTAATGATTGCTCCATTTTGTTATATATTTATTTGCGGTGTTTACGAGCTGACATTGTTTGATTTTGAGCACAGGTTGAATGGTTTATGGGCGAGTGTTTGATTTTTGCCTGAAGAGTCGGAGGTTTCATAAATATAGTTTGGAAGATTTAGTTTGGGGTTTACAGTTTTGAGAAAATGGGTGACAGTTCCAAGAAATGTGTTTTAGCAATTGTGGAAAAACTGTATGCAATAGTGACCTCTAGGGCTCAGACGGTGTACTAATCAACGGCTTCACTCTGTCACTCTCTGTCTTTATAGAGCATAATGGAATGTTCTTCAACCCAAGTGTTCTTCCGGCCAATGACATGACAGACTACTTATTGTAAGAATGCCATCTCTATATTTAGATACACACGCACTCACACTCGGTTATACAATAACAGTCCTGGGTGCACAGGCACATGCTGATGAGAACATTCATGATGTCTCTCTCCCTGTAGGAAGTACACAGCCATATGTAACCAGGACCAGAGACAGAGATACAAGCAGGACTTTAACAAAGAGTACAAAGATTACCTGGATTTACACTCGCGTATCGACTGTGTGACACGGCAGTTTACAGAGCTGGATACACAGCTCAAACAGCTGCGCCACGGAACACACAAATACCAGGTGATACACAGGCACACACGCACATACGTACACACGAGGAGTAGAACTAAATCAACAACAGAAAGTGCCATCATGGTATGGTACATTAATATCATGTTTATTCCTTTTTAGACCCTCCATAACCAGATTTTACAAGAATACCGCAAAATAAAAAAGGTAAACATGACCCACTATTTTCTCTAATATATCCATGTACATACTTCAATTTCAAAACAATATACATGTTGTATTATATATTCCTCCCCATATCCCTGCAGTCAAACCCTAACTACAAACAAGACAGGCGTCGCTGTGAGTACCTACACAACAAGCTGGCTCACATTAAGAGGCTTATCTCAAAACACGACCAAAGACAACTCAAGAACTGATTCTGGACCTGCACGGATGGCGGTCACCAAAGTCAACATCAAAGAGAGTGAGAACAATTGAACTGAAGAGCCACTTACATGTAGACATGATGGGACATCGTCACACCTTGCCTCCTTCATAGTCGTATAAAGGAGATCTCATGAGTTGAACATATACAGTATTGGTTGACATCAGTTTTATTATTCCCCAGGACTGCACTTGCTATGTATCCTATATTTATATCAAGGTATCAGCTAAATCCCTTTAACTAATATTTATCAATTTTTACTGTAAATGAGACTGTTATGTTTTTGAAGTGATGGTATTGAATCTCTGCATGATAGGACTTATCTACTGTACCTTCAGTGTTTTGTCCATAACATTGGCATCTAGCCTTTGGATGTCTCTTAAAAATGTTCGTCAACACAACAATGGTATTAAAATGTTATAAAATACCCCTTGTGTTAGTGTTTGTCCACCTAATTGTCCTACTTATTTTAGGAAACTTTAACTGGAAATTGATTTAAATTAGGTAAATAACTTCTACGGAGAGACTTCAACATTAAATAGTGTGAGCTATATAATAAACGGAGAGCGGCTCAACCGTTATATTAACTATGGGCTCAACTTAACACGATTCCGCAAGAAGGCGGTTCGATTCGCGACCTCAGTACTGATTGGTTAAATAAATGACATCTGATTGGACAGACTCAGAATTACTGACCTCCCATAATGCTTTGCAGTAGTCAAGATGTAAACAATTGACCATAACTTGCTGGAAGTGAAAAGACACGACTAGTACCCTTGAACTTTGTAGAAGATTACTCTCCTTGCAACATTATGATCTGAATAAACAGACTCAGTCCTTACGACGTGGCTTGCTTGGTATGTACTGTAGCTAACCTCGCTAACTTTCAGTTTTGTTTGCATACAGTTACAATTTGTGATCCCAGCTGATATAAATATAGGACCAGATATACCTTGCTAGCTTGATTAGGTAAGCATGTCATGCGAATTTGGTAGCTAAATGTTGTCACGTTAGAAGAAGCCAGGTCTATCAAACTGAAAATCGTTCATGTTTAATTACGACTGAGGTGAGTTTGAGCATTCTGTCTACTATATAGTGACATCTGATGAATGAGTGCAGTTTACCAAAACGGTATTCTAATGTATTAATCCTGATGATTGTGCAAACGTTCAGTTCTGCGATATGTATCCCTGTGTGTATTCGTGTTGGATAAACAGATTAGAAACAACTTGTCACTCTTACCCTTTCTTCACCTCTAGTAATGGCAGGAATCTTCAACAGTCAGGTGGCTGGAAGGACTTTTTTGAGGTGTCTGAGTCCTCACAGCGCTCGGTATTCTGCAGTCACTGGCAGAACTTTAGTCCCAGGCCTCAGCTGTCCAGTCCTCAGACCAAAACACTTAAAGTGCAGTGTCTGGGCCCGTGAGCACCATGCAGGGGCAGACAGAGCCCAGCCTTCCCCCACTGCAGCTCCGGAGAGGCTACCTTTCTCCAAGGTAACTCCAGAGGATGTGGCCTTCTTCAGAGAGATACTACAAGGCAGGACCATCACTGACCCAGACCTCCTGGTTGCCAGCAATATGGACTGGCTGAAGTCAGTGAGAGGTAAATGGAAGAAACTCTCACGCAAGTTCAGGCGTCAATTGGACCCCTTGAAAGTTTTGTTATCCAATTTTGTTTTTGTTTATACAAGTAGGACACAGTTACAGTCATACTCCATTTTAACGTCACCTTAACAATTGTATTGATGGAGTAAGTCCAACCTCTCATCTGCGATTCCCCGCAGGTCACAGTGAGTTGCTGTTAAGACCTCAAACCACAGAAGAAGTGTCCCAAATCCTCAAGTAAAAGACACACACAAATGTACACATGCACACACACTTATGCACATGCACACACATGCGCAGATCAGTCAACGGTAAGGTCCCCCCCCCCTCCCCCCACCCCCATCTTCACTCAATAGGCACTGCACTAACCGTAACCTGGCAGTGAACACCCAGGGGGGAAACACTGGCCTGGTGGGGGGCAGCGTTCCTGTCTACGATGAGATCATTCTCTCCACAGCGCTCATGAACAGCATACAGGACTTTGATGCCGTCTCTGGTAGGTCAGCCTGATCAGACGCCAGGTAACCCATGTACTCTAAGGCATGACAAAGTATGATGACTTCCTTGAGAAATATTGTTAGTTTTGTCATTTTGTGGGATATTTTCGTTCATCAGAAGGGTTTTTGGTCATGGTAGCTTGATGATTTATTCAACAAAGTAGCAGTAGTTACAGGAATACAAAATAATCTAGACTTGGAAGATCGAGCATGTATATGTATGTGTCAACATGAGGACATTCCCCCCTCCCTCCATACAACTATTTCCCAATATGATCCCACAATCTTTCCACGGTTCATTCCCCTTTACATGATTTGTCATGTGTACGAGCTCCTTATCTCTCTCTGAGGCAGCTCGACCTGCTCCCTCTGTTCCCTTTTCTCCTCCACTGGAGGTCACGGACACTGAAAAAAGGAGAACCAGCTCCTTTCCCCGGCTTCTGTTCTGAGGTTTCTCCTTCTAAACTCTGGCCATACCCCTCTTTTCCCCTCCGCTCTGTAACATAGGAATGTGTTGCTTCTTACTTGTGGCTCTACTCGCCGGGTCTGTTTGAGGAAAACCAACAGACTGTCAGACCATGAAGCCCAGAAGTCAATCCATTTTCGCCACAACACATCCAACCCTGTTGAGCCCGACCTCTCTGCGTCTGTCAGGTATTCTGACGTGCCAGGCTGGCTGTGTCCTGGAGAGCCTGTCTCAGTACCTCGAGGAGAGGGACTACATCATGCCTCTGGACCTGGGCGCCAAGGGCAGCTGCCACATCGGGGGCAACGTGGCCACCAACGCTGGGGGCCTTCGCCTGCTCCGCTACGGCTCCCTGAGGGGGACGGTCCTGGGTCTGGAAGTGGTGAGTGGAGGACGGAGGAATGAGGAGAAGAGCGAGGGGGGGGGGGAGAGAGAGAGGAGGGAAGGAAAATAAACGGTGTGCCCATAGGTGCTGGCAGACGGGCGAGTGCTGGACTGCTTGGCCGCTCTGAGGAAGGACAACACGGGGTATGACCTGAAGCAGCTGTTCATCGGCTCAGAGGGCACGCTGGGGGTCATCACCGCCGTGTCCATCCTGTGTCCACGGAAACCCAAAGCCGTTAACGTGGCCTTTCTCGGCAAGTCTCGCCTCTGAACTCACAGCATCACTCAACCAGACAGGTCAAAGTAACAGACACACTGTTTATTTCTATGGAGGGATGTGTGCATGTTGGCTGATTGGAACCGTAGGACATGTTGTTACGGATTTGTAACGTGCCATTTTTTTTTTTTGTCCGTCAGGCTGTGAGAGCTTTGAACAGCTGCTGAAAACGTTCCAGCTGTGCAGAGGCATGCTGGGAGAAATACTGTCTGCCTACGAGTTCCTGGATAGAGACTGCATGAGGCTGCTGAACACTCACCTGAAACTACCCAACCCCATCACAGGTACACACACACACACACATACATAAACGCCTGATGTTGGGTATCAGATCAGGTATTCGTGTCTTGTAGATTGCCCGTTCTACATCGTCATAGAAACTGCAGGGTCTAACCCCACCCATGACGAAGAGAAGCTACATAACTTCCTGGAAGAGGCGATGACATCATCACTGGTCAGCGATGGAACGGTGGCAACCGAGGATGCAAAAATCAAGGTGATTGACAACCGATTCAAAACACTACTATCAATTGCTTTAAATAATACTCTGAAATGGAAAACAAAAGCAGGATTCATGTGGGCATCCTCTGCCTCCACCCCCCCCCCCCCCCCCAAGGCTCTGTGGTCGATGCGTGAGAGGATCACTGAGGCGCTGACTCACGACGGCTTCACGTATAAATACGACATCTCCCTCCCCGTGGAGCGCATCTACCAGCTGGTGGAGGACATGAGGCGGCGGCTGGCGGGCAAGGCCAAGAGCGTGGTGGGCTACGGCCACGTGGGTGAGAGGAGCCGGCCACCAACACCAGAGATCGTCCAGGATGGGCTGCTCATGTGGCTGCTCTGATGGGCTGCTCGTGTGGCTGCTCTGATGGGCTGCTCGTGTGGCTGCTCTGATGGGCTGCTCGTGTGGCTGCTCTGATGGGCTGCTCGTGTGGCTGCTCTGATGGGCTGCTCGTGTGGCTGCTCTGATGGGCTGCTCGTGTGGCTGCTCTGATGGGCTGCTCGTGTGGCTGCTCTGATGGGCTGCTCGTGTGGCTGCTCTGATGGGCTGCTCGTGTGGCTGCTCTGATGATTTATCCCTTGTCTTGTCAGGTGATGGAAACCTTCACCTGAACATCACCTCCCCTTCCAAAGACCCCGCCCTCCTCGCCGCCATCGAGCCTTTTGTCTACGAGTGGACCGCCGGTTGCCATGGCAGCGTCAGTGCCGAGCACGGCCTGGGGCTGAAGAAGAGGAACTACATTTACTACAGTAAGAGCAGCCAGGCTGTGGAGCTCATGGGCAGTATCAAGACCATGCTGGACCCCAAGGGCATTCTCAACCCTTACAAAGTCCTGCCTGATGACCTCCGCTGACCCCAGCTGCTGCTACTGGGGAAATCTTACTTCTGCTCCTGCCCATGAGGGCTGCAGTTGTGTGTGTGTGTGTGTGCGTGCGTAGCCAACAACGTTACTTTCATAACATGGATCGTTTGTAAATACAGCACGGTTTTATATCTGTGGTTTTGTTATGTACATTCAAAGAATAGAAACGTGACAATTGACAACACAGGATACTTTCGGTGACAGTGCACTAAGTGTTTTATTACATGTACAAAAAAAAAAGCAACAATATTTCAAAAACGATCAGCCCACTTGGCAAACAAACAATTGGATCCCTTGAATTAGGTTCTGAAATTCATGAATAAAATAATAAAAGACTTTCCTAATGCATCCTAGTGTCTCCCCTCTTCTTTTAAAGCCACTTGTTAAAGTATCATTAACCTTTAGTGTTCCTATTTTACTGAAAGTATTTATGCATTAAGCACACAAAGTTGTGGAAGTAACTTTCTTTTCTCTATATCAACATACATGTCCTACTAGTCTTACAGGTAAAGAAAATGTACATATCCCTACAATCACACCAGCCTATAACATTGTACTCCAGCAACACACGTCCTTAGTATCATAATTGTTTATATATTATAAATATTTGCTATAAGTTCATTTGATTCTATTGGCTCTTTTCCTCTTGGAGCGTGTGTGTGTGTGTGTGTGTGTGTGTGTTAGAATGGCAAGTTTGTCTTAACAAAGCGCCAGTGGAACACATCTTGATTGTCTGTTAAGTCGAACACATGAACTACAAATGTAACTGGCTACTGACTGAGACCAACAAACAACTTGTGTGGGTACGTGATGGACTGTGTGTTAAACCACAGCAGTCCTTTTGAGGGCTTTGAAGCAGGGTACGGTACAGAATGTAACACAGTTACAGTCCAGCGCGGTGACCATGACGACATCAACAGGTTCCTGTCCAGTAGTAGCAGCAGCAGGAGCAGCGGTCAGGTCCTGGTGGTGGGAAAGGGGGGCGGGGGGCGAGGGGGGAGGCATGTTAACCCCCCCTCCTACTCGCTCTTCAAGACTCCTTGCCCTTCTCCAGGGAGCTGTGGATCTTGTCCAGGGTCTTCTTGATGCGCAGCGCCGTGAGGCGCGCCGACGGGTTTTGGTACCAGCACTCCTTCATCAGCTTCACCAGAGCTGACAGCGTCTAGGGAGGAGGGAGGAGGGAGAGGAGGCAGAAGGGGAGAGAAGGAGGGAATGACAGGGAAGGGGAGCGAAGAGAGAGAGTGTTTGATGAGAGAATCCTGCAGGTCCACCAACGTGAAGGGCCGCTGTGACCTTTCGACCGGCAGAGGGGGGATCCCTCCCATACGTACCGGGTCTGAGAACCAGCGGTTGGGGATGAAAGGCCTCTGCTGCTCCACACACACCACCTTCCTCATGTCCTCAAAGCTGGGGTCGTTCGGCACCTGGTCGTAGAACGGAGGCTTGTACTCCTCCACGATGCCTGGGTGAAGACAGGGGTCAGAGGTCAACCCGTTTGCCAACAAGGAAAGAAACTGCAGCTCGTCAATCCCGTCAATCGCATGGATTGACAGAGCACATTTCAAACAAGCACTAGAAGTGCTTCACAGCAAAAGCCTATCAAGTCCCTCTCTCTTCGTTCACCCTGGATGGGAGCGGAGCTGAAACCAAGTGCTTAAAACGGCTCGACCTCAGACCACCGGGATTTCCCCCGGGGATTCTCTCAAAGTGAATCGAACCGACCCTCACCGTTGCTATACGTGCGCCTGGCGATCTCCCACAGCACCAGGCCAAAGGCCCAGATGTCCACCCTCTTGTAGGCGTCGAAGCAGTCCGTCTGGATGGACTCGTCCAGCACCTCCGGAGCCATGTAGCGCTTGGTGCCCACCTTGGGGTTGTTGCCCACATCCAGCAGGTTGTCTGACTGGGAGTGGGTCACTGCCAGGCCTGGAGAGGAGGGGAGGGGGACAGGGGGAGAGAGGGAGGGAGTCAAGAGTCAATTCAATTCCAAGTATACGGAGGACAAATTGAAAGGATGTGCTGAGGGACAGTTGGCTGGGGAAACACACGACACAATTCAACGGACAGACGGATGAATGGACCCCCCCCCCCAGAGGGAGCCCCCTGTGTGGTCGACGGGAAGACTGACCCAGGTCAGCGATGCAGCAGCGCAGCTCCTTGGTGACCAGGACGTTCTTGCTCTTCAGGTCGCGGTGGGCGATGGCCGGCTTGCCCTCCGTGCCGAAGATCTCCGTGTGCAGGTGCACCAGGCCGCAAGCCACCGACGCCGCCATGGCCAGGCCCTCCGCCGTCTCCACGGCGACGCGCTGCAGGTAGTCGTACAGCGAGCCGTTGTCGTGGTAGTGGGTGATGAGCCACAGCTGAGTGCTGGAGTTGCGGGACGTCATGTCGGACGCCATGAAACCTGAGGAGGAGCGAGGGGGGAAGGGGACAGGGAAAGGAGACGGAAAATAAGTGCAAGAAAAGGAGGGAAATCTACTTTACGGATAGACTGACAGACTCAATTCTCCAACAACCGTTTCCTCCAGTTATTACCGCTGAGTCATAGGCCAGGGTCGCCTCCGGCAGCTCAGTCTGGTAGCCATGTTCTAGATGGACAGAGGAAGAACAGGGAAGTATGTTTCTCACCCAGTATGTTTTCGTGCCGGAGGAGGACGGTGTTATAGATCTCCGTCTCTCTGAACCACGACCTCTCATCTCTGGAGGAGAAGATCTTCACGGCGACGTTCTCTCCCTGCCACTGCCCCCGCCACACCTCTCCGTACCGCCCCTTACCTGGGGAGGAAACAGGAACGGGCAGCGTTACCCACTGCACATCGTTGAGGGTTTAAATCCTGTTTACATTGTTTATCTCCTGTTTGCAATTACAGCTGCTGGTGAAGTCCATCATCCGGCTGATGCTAACAGGCTCTGTTGAAAGCGTTAGCTAACCATGAGCCCTTGCCGATGCCACTCTGAGGCATCAGTGGTCAGGTTTCAAGATGTTGCGTCGCTACATACCCACACACTCCACAAGGCTGATCTGTCTGGCCACGGTTCTCTGGACCAGGAAGGGCAGGCCGGACCCGCTGCCTGACGTACAGGAGTGGTCAAACAGGTCCTGGACAAATAGAGACAGGTCATCACTCCAGACCCCTGCAGGCCCAGGCCCAGGGCCAGGCTTACAAGGCTCAGCAGAATGGGACCTTCTAAATCTTATGACGACAAGCAAAAGTGGTAACCCCTCCACCATCTATCTCCCCACCCAACCCACGCTCCCTCTCCGTATCCCATCGCTCTCTCTCTGTACCGCCAGGGTGCTGTCCCCCACGTTGGAGGTGATGAGGCCGTCGATGGCGCTCTGCTCGGGGTCAAACTCCTGCAGCCTCTGGAGGCGTCCGTGGTGCAGCCTCCTGCAGGCCAGCACGGACAGCACGGACAGCAGGGCCAGGATCACCACGGGGCCCAGCACGAACAGAGCCAGGGTCTCCATACGGTACTGCACTGGCTCGCCCTCAGGGGCTGGGGGGGGGGGTCGGGAGCAGACAAAAAGAGGAGGGGAGAGGTAAGGAAGAAGGTCGGGGAGAGTGAGGGTGGCCGGAGAAAGACAGAGGGGGAAGGAGAACATCTAACCAAATGACATGGATGTTTTCTGTGTTACAAAGGCACCAGAACCCCCCCCCCACACACACACACACCAAAAACAGCAGTTCTTACCGGACAGCAGCAGGGGCAGCAGCGAGTCGGCGGTGGCGTTGCCGTTGCACATGTGCTGGGAGCAGCAGTGCATGGCGTGCCTGAGAGAGGGCGCCGTGGAGCAGATGAGGCGGCTCTGCTCCAGGCCCTGCAGGCAGCCACGGCTGAACACGGCCCCGTCGCTGCTCACCGTCACAGACGAGTAGCACTGGGACCCCCGGCACTGGGGGGTCTGGAGACAGCTCCGGCCCTCACACACACACTCCAGCTGCCCATCTAGGGGTGGAGGGGGGGGGGGAGATATGAGAAGGAGGGCAGAAACCCAAAACAGCCCGACCTAATACCAGACAGTCAGACACAAACACTGCCAGACATAGACCAAAAACACAAACGAGACGAAAGAAACAAACACAAAGACAGACAGACGAACACAGACAGACAAACACAGACAGAGAGTGAGACAAACACAGACAGACAGACCAACAGAGACAGACAGACAAACACAGACAGTCAGTCAGACAAACATACAGTCAGACCAACACAGAGTTGAAAGACAGACAGAGCAGTACCCTCAGCATATCTCTGCGGGATCTGTAGCAGCAGGAGAAGCAGGACATGGACGGCGCAATGACCCATTTGGTTCACTGCACTGTTGAGAGGAGAGGTGGGGCGGGGGGTGTCAGCACTGCAGACAGAGGATGTCACGGTATAATCACATTTCCCCTCATGCACCAGGGACACCAGTTCTATCATCGCGAATAAGTGCAGTCAGTCGGTGTTTTGGAGTGTACATTAAAACCGGGCTCGTCGGGATGACCAAAAGCAAACCAATGTAACAGTAAAACAATGCGCGTCTTACTTGTAGTGATGAGGATGGGTTGGTGCTATGCTTTGCCAGTAGACTCAAACATCGCCCGTCCGATTTCTCTGAATAACCTGAAAGCACAACGAAGGGAATAATAATGTAACTTACTAACTAACGTTACCTCGGAAAATACAAGATCATGCGAACGTGATTAAATATGTAAATGGTTGACAAGGAAGCTAAATAAGCTGGATATAGTTGATCAGTGTAAGCCACTGCAGCATCTTGTTTTGAATGTAAGCTAGCATTGAAAAAAAATAAGATATAGTAATACTAGCTAGCAGTAGAACCCTGTGTTTATAGCTACAGTAGTATGACATGAAAACACGTTGACTAAAAACTACTGTAGATGCCAAATGTAAAATAAAAGGGTTGCAGTGCGCAATTTGCTGTGTCTGTTGATAACTATCTGGCTAGCTAGCAAGCAAGCAGGCCAATAAACGGTTTTATTGCCTATTTACTGCCGCCTCCCAGGCGCCAGGGTCGGACATGTCTGTTCTGTTGAGTCTTGGCAACCTAGTTCTAGCTAGCTAGCTACTGTAGCTAGATAAATAGCAATCAGGAATCGTCCACAAATACTGAATGTCTGACAGCTTCTTACCTGGAAAATACGAATATGAATATCTAACACATGATATGATACAAATGTGTTAGAATGTATTAATTTTTAGAATTAGCAGGTTTGGTTGCTTTGTAGATGAGAGCCAAGAGGACCACAATCCGCCCACAATCACTTCTTCGTGGTGCTATGGGGGAAGAGCATCGGGCAGCAACAACATGACGTCACTAGAGCGTTGTCGATCCAGGAATGCATTGTGGGGCACTGCAAGTCCTCCAACAACCTTCCGCTGTATGCAGGTGTTCGTTGAGCGTCAAATTGTTATCCATTTTCATCAAATTATTTGGTGACCATCACAGAAGTCAGCAGACAATCCATTGCTTAGATATATGAGATGATATGAGGTTATGAGATATATTGTGCCAGTTTCTCAGATTCCTCTCCTCTTTGTGATCATAATATGATTCACAGAGCTTCTTCTCAATGTCTGCTTGGTGATCTTAGCTGAGGGGTCAGAGACAGGGGTATGTTGAAAGGTCCTATTACCCTCCTCACCGAGAGGAGCAAGTCTGTCAGTGTCACCAACAACCCTACTGTCATGTCACAAGAAAAAGATTTGTAAACATAGCTGGACCCAAATTGGTGGTTTATATTTAGTTAAAGCCACCCTTCTGAATAGACAGTAGATGGTACCATGATAGATGGTAGGCCTGTGTGTGTGCGTGCGACAGAGAGAAAGTGTAGAGTAATGTGCATGCATGCCTGTCTGTGTGTGTTTGTGCACACATCCATGCATGCGTGTGTGTACGTGAGAGAGCTAAAGCGGTTACATGATATGATTTCCTTGACTAGGTACCATGCAGGTGAACAAAAGACAGGGCTGTTTGTCCTGCCTGCCTGCCTGCAAGCTTTAATCTGAGCCAGGCCCGGACAGGAGTCTGTGGGTATCCATTCTCACCGAACACAACTCCGACACAGAGACATATTGTTCTGGGCTTTTTAATTAAAAACCTCAGCTCCATGCCACTCTGTTTGCCAGGTGAACCCAGAGGGCTCTGAACCCATGTGTCTCTCTACGGCTATGTCTGTCTGTCTGTCTGTCTGTCTCTCTCTCTCTCTCTCTCTCTCTCTCTCTCTCTCTCTCTCTCTCTCTCTCTCTCTCTCTCTCTCTCTCTGTCTCTCTCTCTCTGTCTCTTTCTCTCTCTGTTTCTCTCTGTCTCTTTCTCTCTCTCTGTTTCTCTCTCTCTCTGTCTCTCTCAATCCATCTCTTTCTCTGACTACCCCCCCCCCCCCCTCCCCTCCCCACCTCCACCACCAACTCACTGCTCTCCTTCTCAGTCTCTGGGGATAATTATGAGAGAAACATCAGACAGCTTTCAGGAGATGGAGAGGATAATCTACTGCTGGCTAAAGTGAGCAGGGTGGGAAGGGTTGAATAATGAAATGTTTTCTTCCTGCCAGACCCCCACCTCTTCACCTTCCCTCTTTCCCTCTCTCCCTCTCTCTCTCCCTCTCTCCCTCTGTTGTCTTGCCAGTACCGGGGTATCTCAGGGTATCAGTCGGGGTTATAAGAGGGGGATTATGTGAAAGAGTGTTTTTTTCTCGACCAGCCTTGGTTCCTACAGCGTGTTGTATAGAGTGCATGTACCAGAGTCAGAGAGATCTCCCTCAGAGTGGACATGGAGCATCCAGGCAGACGGCTGGCTGCGGCTCTTCTCCTCCTCACCCTCGCCCATGTCTCCACACAGAAAAACACGGGTACAAATCTCTGGGAGGTTTTGTGTACTAAGTTGGAGTGCTGACTTGGTTTTACTGCTTTGGAAGTATTGTAGGCACATACAGAACATGTGGATGGATTCTGTTTTCGATTAGGGAACAACTTTTTGGCACTTTCCAGAGTCACTTATTCTTACTTTGACTTCACTTTGACTTATTGTTTCATATAAAAACTGAATTGAATCATGAATTGTTATTTCAAGAATTCCAGGAGGCAGCACTGTAATGGATTTCAGTACACCTTTCCCTACTCACAAATACACTGAGAGACACCTCAACCCGCCATTTTTTCTCCTTACACCCTTTTTTTCTTCCCATCCCCAGTCTCCTGGTGTGTGGTCTCGGATGCCGAGGAGCAGAAGTGTTTGGATTTAGCCGGGAACGCCACAGCGCAGAACATCCGAGGAAAGCTGCTGTGCGTCCGTGCTAACAGCCCCAACGACTGCATGCTGAGAATCAAGGTAAGAGATGGGAGACACGGAGGCCTGGGAGGGAGTGCCGGTATGGGGTAGAAAATAGTGTGAAGATGATGTTGCCATACTTGAAGGAAACCATTCAACTCTTGTCCCCTGTACTGCTGGTTTTTAGTAAACCCCCTGTTGATCAGTTGATTGATTTGGAGTTTTACATGACACAGTGACTAGTGCGCTAGCAGCATCGGGAACATTGACTAGCTCCAGTTATAGATGCAGTAAATGTAAATACACAGTTGTTACTGTACTGCACAAGCTACAGTTGTTATGCTATCTGGCATGTGCAAAACAATATCTTATAAGAAGAACTATGACCATAAGAGTAACGTATTTCCTGTGTTCTCTCAGAACGGCACAGCGGACGCCGCCTCCATGTTTGCCGACGACGTCTACACAGCCGGCTTCTGCCACAGCCTGGAGGTAGCCGCAGGCGAGTCCGATGACGGAGAGGGTGAGTAGGGCCCGGACTGGGATCTCCTCTGTCCCTCCTCTCCCTCTCTTCTCATTCTCCCTGGCCCCCCCCCATCCCCCCATCCCCCCAACCCCCCTATCCCCCCAACCCCCCATCCCCCCAACCCCCCTATCCCCCCATCCCCCCAACCCCCCCCCCCCCCCAGATGGGATCAGTTACTACGTGGTGGCGTTGGCGCGGCGCTCCTCCAGCGACCTGTCCCTGCTGGAGATGCACGAGCGCAGCTCCTGTCACCCGGGGATACGCACCACGGTGGGCTGGACCGTGCCCATCGGCTTCCTGGTCAACACCTCCCAGATCAGCGTGGGGGAGCAGTGCAACTTCCCCAGAGGTGAGCAGGTTGGGTGGCTACGGTGGGGTGGGGGTGAAGTCGGTGGAAGGAGGAGGGGGACATGAATTAAACAGGTGGAATGAGAGAAAGAATCATGGACATCCTTCGACCCACCCACCCCTCTAACCCCCCCCCAACCCCCCCCCCCCCCCCACCCACAGCGGTGGGAGATTTCTTTGGCTACAGCTGTGTGCCGGGGGTGAAGGATCGAGAGCATGACCCGAGGGGCAACAACCCGAAGAACCTGTGTGAGGCCTGCATAGGAGACGAGAACGACCGGCACATCTGTGTCAACAACCACCGGGAGAGACACTACGGAGAGGCTGGAGCACTCAGGTGGGCCGACTCCTTCTCTCTCTTTATCCCTCTTTTCTCTCTCTGTTCTCTCGCCCCTCCTCTCTCGCTCTGTCATGCTCTCTATGTATGTCTCTCTGTGCCTCTCGATCCCTCCATTCTCTTTCTTTCACACAAAAACTCTTCTTTTTTCTCTAATCCCTCTCTCCACTGCTCTTTCTCCCCCTATCTCATGTCTGTCTCTTCCTGACCCCCCCCATCCTCTTTCTTTGTTGTTTTCTCCCTCTTCCAGAAATCATTAACTTTAGGTTTTGATGTTTTTCTCAAAGGTGCGTGGCTGAGAATCTGGGAGATGTGGCCTTTGTGAAAGAGACAACAGTGTTTGACAACATGGATGGTACGTGACTGCTCCCTGCATAACACCTTACAAGATGATGTTGTTCGATTAATCTGATTTATCTTGGTCTTAAAAGCCATGCTGTTGAAATAATCCTCTGAAACCCGCTGGTAACCCCGCTGTTCCTCCTGGAGACACTGGGGGTCAGTAGTGAACTTTCTGTTCAACAATTCCAATAACATCCTTTGGGTGTGGGTGAGCGTGGGTTGGGGGGGGGGGGGGGGGTTGTGGTAGTGCAAGTGTGAGAAGGAGAGCACTTCACAGACCGAATGTCCTAATCCCATTGTTTTGTGCATCTGTTATTTTGCCTCAGGCAACATCCAAAATTAATGGTGATCATTATCAAGGTCACGCTAGAGAAACTGCTGTGCTGCAGTTGAGAGAGAGAGCAGCCTTATTGAGGCAGGAACTCAGAGAGAAAGCAGCAGGCCTGGTTGTGGAGCTCAGAGAGAGAGCAGCAGGCCTGGTTGTGGAGCTCAGAGAGAGAGCAGCAGGCCTGGTTGTGGAGCTCAGAGAGAGAGCAGCAGGCCTGGTTGTGGAGCTCAGAGAGAGAGCAGCAGGCCTGGTTGTGGAGCTCAGAGAGAGAGCAGCAGGCCTGGTTGTGGAGCTCAGAGAGAGAGCAGCAGGCCTGGGGGATGGAGCTGATAGAGCATGAGATCTGGGTCCAGGCCCTACAACCATGCCAGACCACAACAAGATCCAGACCCCAGGCCTCAGATTTGGTCCAATCCTGTAGTCCCCACCAGACCCAAGCAGCTTAATGTAGTTAGATGTATCACAACAGTCTCCTAAACACTAAGAGTCGCATGTGATACAGATTAGACTTAAAGGTCATTATTGTCGTGCTTAAAGAAGCTAAACCCACATGAATCATGATAGTATTTGTTGTGGCCATTTTTTGTGGTAACCCTGGTTTCCTCTTACTACTTGACTTTGTCTCTTTCTTCTTCTACTGTTTTCTATGCAGGTAAAAACCTGGAATCATGGGCCATGGACCTGGAGCTGGAGGACCTGAAGCTGCTGTGTCCAGACGGCGGGGAGGCGGGGCTTCACGAGCACGAGAAATGTCACCTGGCCGCGGTGCCTGGCAACGGTGTTGTGGTCCGCATGGAGGACAAGTGTCGGATCTGGAAGTTTCTGGAGCGCCTACAGGTAGGGGCGATGTGTCTGGGAAAGAGAGAAAACGACGAGCAGGGAGACAGGAAGTGAGGAAGAACGAGTGAGACAGAGGAGAGCGAGAGAAAGAAAGAAAGTGCATCCATATATGGTTGTGTGTGTGTGTTCTTCTGCGAGCGATGCACTCATCCCATCGATCAACGCCGTGCGTCAGTAAAAGGATTGCCGAACACACACATTTCAAGTGAACTACTCCACAATGCCCGAAAAGCTATCGATCTTGCTTAGCGAGGCTCTGACTGACTGTGTGGCATACGTCAGAGTGACTGATGGGTCCCGCTGGCTTCACCTGCACGTGTAATGAACACTCAACACCAATCCCTGGCTCCCGGCAGCACACACACACACACACACGTACACAATATCTCTCTATCTCCCTTGCTCACTCTGTTCTTTCAATCTCCCTTTCTCTTTCCTTCTCCCACTCAATCGTTTTCTTGTTTTCCTCTCTCTCTCTCTCTCTCTCTCTCTCTCTCTCTCTCTCTCTCTCTCTCTCTCTCTCTCTCTCTCTCTCTCTCTCTCTCTCTCTCTCTGTGCCTCCCCCTCTCCCTCTGTATTTGTCTCCATCCTGTAGGATGCATTTGGGAATACCACTGAGGGTTTCAACCTGTTCAGTTCAGTCGGCTACGGCCAATCAGATGTTCTCTTCAGCGATTCCACCAAGCACCTTCTGAGGGTTCTGGGAAGCTACACAACATGGCTGGGCCCCACCTACACCACGGTGCTGCAAGCTTTTGAGTGCGAGGGTAAGTGTGTGTGTATGTGTGTGTGTGTGTGTGTGTGTGTATGTGTGTGTGTCTGCTGGGGTGTTCGTTTTTTGGGGGGGATCCTAATAACACTCTGTTTCATCCAACAGGTTTGTGCTGATCCTACTGGAGGAGTACGAGGAAAGTCCGTCTCTGCCTCTTCCCTCCCAGTCTACCTTCCCTCTCCACTGTCTTCATCCCCCCCTCATCCTTTCGTCCTCTTGATCCCTCTGTCATCCGTCTGTTCTCTTTCTGTAGCTCTCCATCACTTCTTTTATCGTTCTTCTCTCCCTCCTTCTGTCTATGTAATGGTGGCTTGTTGAGTTCATGTCTTTTTCCCCAGGCTAGTTACAGTTGTCTGTGTTTTCTTACATCCCGTGTTATTTCTCATGCCTCTGCCCAATATAGGCCAGACGAGCAGAGTGGCATATTCAGTTTGTTTTGTGTGTGTATGTGTGTGTGTGTGTGTGATAGTTTCTCTGTGTTCTCACGGTTGGTATAGGGCACACTGTGCCAGCCCAAACAGTCACTCCATACAGTAGAGAGGGGGAGTTGGGGAAGGATAAGGTCTGCGGTTCTCCCTTACCACTAACTGGGTACCAGTCTACCATTTTACCCTCCCCCTCTGAAGATAGGATTAAGGAAGGGTAAACCAGACTGGAGCTGATCCAAAATGCACATACTGATCTAAAATGCAAAACTTGTATTTACATTTAAGACATTTTACACCCCCATTTTTAATCCTTGTAAATGTAAAATGTAAAGAGCAGGAGAACCAGGAGTGCTGTTCTCCATGTTGCAGGCGAAGACTGTGACTCTCTAACTATGTTTAAAACATCGATTAAGAAGGTGCTCATTTGGATTACAATATATTTACTTGACGTCTGAAATGTTGTACTATAATGCTTAGTTTCTTATTTCATTTATTTTTTCCCCCAACAATTGTCCAACTTTTGTTGTTCCTGTCCAAAAACAAGAATGTCTGTAAAATGTCAATTTTTCCTTGTGGTAGTGCACTTTGAAGAACAGGGGAATATTCTAGATCCAACTGAAGTCTCAGACATCAGCTGGGATTTCATTCCTCTCAGAGAGGAAGTTGCTGGGCATCAGACAAGCAAAACGATCCGAAACAAAGGATGTATAGCTTTAAAGTCAAAATAATTTTCCATCCATCCGTCAAGCCTATTGTGTAAAAACAATCAATTTATTATGGACTAGAACATGATAGATAGAGGCTATTTCCCCCTCAAATTAAAGCAATTACAACTGTTGTGTTCAGTAATTGCACTCAAACAGTTGGAGAAACAGCAGCATCTATCAAGTTTCTGTCCACCAAATATTGACATACGTGTTTTACAGATATGTTCGTATCGATGGAAAACACATTTTGTTTTATCTTATTACATCAACAACAATCATTGTGACTCAGAGCACAGGCATTATCATGGTCTGAGGAAAGGTTGGGTAATCTGGATCTAAATCTAAAACTAAATTTAATTCAACCTTTCAATCTTAACCTGTAAATCTGAATTGAACTTAATTAAGATGAATTTGAATTTGAATGTGTCTGCTCTGCACATCTTGGGTGGTTTAGTGGTGCCATTGGTGCTTTGGAGGAACTGACTGTTAACAAGGGTGAAATACTGTTCTAAAAGCCTGTGTGTAAATATTCTTCACCTGCTTGAGTTTGTAGTGCCACCTACACTCTTTCCAACCAATTAAACACATGATGATAAAATGCCCAAAGTCTGTTGCATGACTCATAACAGCTGCTAGGTCAGCTTTCCATCACCCAATGGGAAATACTGAAGCATCATCTGGAAGGACATAGAAACCTACTTTCTTTTTTCTCCTTCTCGCCATCGCCCTCTCTCTTGTCATCTCCCTATATTTCTATTTACCTCTCACCCTCTCTCTCTTTCTCTCCCTCTTTCTCTTTTTTTCTCTGTCTCTCTCTTTCTCTCCGTCTCTCCCTCTCCCTGTCTATCTGACACACTGTCTGTCTATCTACACACAGCACCTGCTTCCCCCTACCCGTACATATCAGGTTCCATACACAGTTGTGATGGCATGGTAGAAAGTTGGATGGGAGGAGAAACAGGAGGGATTGAAGTGAGGACAATGGAGGTATAGAGAGGCTGTGTTCATTCAGGTGGGGAGGAGAAGGGGGGATTCCAGGACAGAAAGCTAGGTGGTCCCAGTCATGCTGAAGGGGGAAAGAGAATGTCTGGAGAGGCAGCGAGACAGGCAGCAAGACAGGCAGCGAGACAGGCAGCCAGACAGACAGACAGACAGACACAGATACACACAGACAAGCATTGAGACTGAAGAGGTCTGTCTTTAACCACTGATCAATTAACAACAACTAATGATTACTTTATTACTTGTATACTGTTTGGAATGCTCTGAACATAATAAACAATGTTGGAACTATACCCTGCTATATTAGCTCATTAGAACATGGAACGTCAGGGCCATGCGGCGTCTGTGCTTGCAAAGGCTATGTTGATTGTCATCTCCCTGATGTTTCTTGTGAGAGTAAACCCCTCCCATATTGTGATACTATTTAACTGACCTTCGTTCCTGTATTCTTTGTCCAGTCTTCTGAGATGCTTAACTTGAGTGTATCAGACAACTGCACCTTATAGATCTATAATAAATACGTTGATTTTGTCTTGAACTTGTGCTTGGCGATTCATTTCATTGACTTGGTACTTTCACAGCAATTGGGTACTATCTAATACGTCTTCCAGGGAGACAGAAATATCAGAAGATATACAGACAGACTGACAGGAAAGAGAAAGACAGACAGGAAGACAGAGTCAGACTGACAGGTAGACCTTCTGAAACCGATGCAAACAACAAGCCCTGAACATGGGCCATTTCCATATTGCAACCTTGAGGGGTTTGTGTGTGAGACTGTGTGAGACTGTGTGTGCGTGCCTCCCCAGTTGACTGGCAGTGGTAATGGCTGAATGAGGGACAATTTGACCAGGAGTTGTATAGCACGGAAGAAAGAAAAAGAGGAGGATGACAATGATGGAAGAACAGGGGACAGGGGAGTGACAGGTAATCCATCAGATGCTAAACTGTCATTATTCAATTACCACCCATCCTTAGCACTCCCTGTCACCCTGAAACACACACACGCACACACACACTGTGGTAAGCTGACTTGCCTGATTCTTGAACACAAGGTGGGTTTTCATGGTGCAAATGGGTAGCAAGTCTAGGGTTGGCACTGATGTCCCATACGCTTTTAGTGCAATGGACCCTTAAATCTCTCTCTTTATCCTTCCCCTTATGCTCTCCATCCCTTTTTCCACTCCTTTTCGCCTCAGTGCCCCACCTCTCTCTTGGTCTCTCTCTATCTCAATTTCTCTCTCTCTCTCTCTCTCTCTCTCTCTCTCTCTCTCTCTCTCTCTCTCTCTCTCTCTCTCTCTCTCTCTCTCTCTCTCTCTCTCTCTCTCTCTCTCTCTCTCTCTCTCTCTCTCTCTCTCTCTCTCTCTCTCTCTCTCTCTCTCTCTCTCTCTCTCTCTCTCTCTCTCTCTCTCTCTCTCTCTCTCTCTCTCTTGGTCTCTCTCCCTCTGTCGCTCTCTCTCCTCTGAAGCGTATTCCATTCCCAGGCCCAGAACCTGATAAGGAGCTGATAAGGGACATGAGTATGATTAGACGCCAGTGACACGAGGCTTATCACACACACTCCCTGAGACGCTCCCTGGATCCCTTACACACACACACACACACACACACACACACAAACACACACACACACAAACACACTAGCAAAACCACACAAACCCTCACAATCCCACCAGCTTTACATGCTACATCTAGACTGAAGAGTGAGGGAGTGGTAAATGGCCCCGATAACAGTGTGTTTGGCTAAAGACCATGTGTAGCAGGTTGGATGTGTGGCGTGTAGCGTGTCGTCACTCCAGTACATAACACGTGTGTGTCCTGTTTCCGCAGGCTATTTGCTCATCTCTTTGTGTGTGTTCCTGAACACTAGATGGCACTGTCACGATAAAGCTGAAGCTACCCATACGTTGTGGCATTATCTATAATCGTAAAATAGGATGTAACTATGTACTTGCATTATGAAGACCTGTTGTCACTTACAGTAGCTATACAGATAATGGTCTCTGTTCCTCATCTTTTCTCTCCCATCTCCTCTCTTCTCTTCTCAACTCTCCTCTCAGCAATTAAGTATCTGTACACAAAATCCGACAAATATGTTTACACACCTACACATGACTCCTTTACTTGTCATCCATCTTGCTCCTCCATCACTCTCATCAGAGTAAAACAGAAAGATTGCTGGTGAAGCTTCAATCAGCCACACAGAACACAAGGCCAACATCTATACACAGAGAGGCCCAGGCCCAGGCCCAGGCCCAGGCCCAGGCCCAGGCCCAGGCCCAGGCCCAGGCCCAGGCCCAGGCCCAGGCCCAGGCCCAGGCCCAGGCCCAGGCCCAGGCCCAGGCCCAGGCCCAGGCCCAGGCGGATGAACGGACTCTGTCTGTTCATGTGTGTATGTCTGTGTGCCTGTTTGCATGTCTGTAGGTGTGTGTGTGTCAGTTTTCAGTTTGACCCAATTTAGAGACCTTACTGGAGGGGATCCATTAGACAGGATTGTCACTACTGTAGGCTTGGCATTCATACACACACACACACACACACACACACACACATCTACATATCTACAGTAAAAACACAAAGGAGTTTACCCCAGAACCATTGACAGGGACACCCACCTCTATTCACAGGTACACTCGAAGAAATGTCTGACAGGTTGTTTTCAGAGTCTCTAACTTATGGTGTGCGGGGCGTTCCATGTGTGTGTGTGTGTGTGCGTTCGTGCAAGAGATTTATGCTTTATCTAGTGCCTCTATCTGTCTCTGTGCACAGTAACGAGCAGACAAGTGGACAAGCCAGCAGGCTGCACACTGACTAATGCAGTGCTAATGTGCACAAACTCACGTACGCACGCACACACACACACACTTGGTGATAAATGCATTGTAAACTGCTGCTGTTTATCTCTGCAGCAGACTTTGCTTCGGCAGAGAGACACAGAGTAGAGGTTGCAGCCAGACAGCCAGACAGCCAGACAGCCAGACAGCCAGACAGCCAGACAGCCAGACAGCCAGACAGCCAGCCAGACAGCCAGCCAGCCAGCCAGCCAGACAGACAGCCAGCCAGACAGACTGAAAAGCAAACACGGGGGTACTCTGGGTAGAGTGGTTGGTGATCAAATGGTCCAGTCTATACTCCCTTGGAAGTCACTTTGGAAAGAAGCGTCTGCTAAAATGAATATATGTAAATGTTGACTGTGGTTGAGAACATTGGAGCCACACCATCAGAAAATCTCTCTCTCTCTCTCTCTCTCTCTCTCTCTCTCTCTCTCTCTCTCTCTCTCTATATATATATATATATATATATATATATCTATCTTGTGACAACACAAACATACAGACAAAACCACAAATCAGCATGAATGAGTCATCGATTTTAAAATCTCCCTAGGTTTCACTCCCTGAACTATTACACACACATACTATATACAAGCACACACACACATACAAGCGCTGGCGGATTAATTCTCCATCAATTAGCCATCCTGTCATGACACTGAGCTGGGCTCATTAA
This sequence comes from Hypomesus nipponensis, assembly GCF_054491055.1. Classification (NCBI taxonomy): domain Eukaryota; kingdom Metazoa; phylum Chordata; class Actinopteri; order Osmeriformes; family Osmeridae; genus Hypomesus; species Hypomesus nipponensis. The sequence goes on from NC_140363.1 coordinate 8,331,055, forward strand.
AACCTCCTCCGACTCTCTCCAAATCTCCAAGAGATGGACATAACCCGGGTTTACTGCCCTTTTTACTGCAGGAAAAGGAGGAGAGGGGGAGGGTGGCGGGCGATGAGAGAAAGGAAGAGTGCAGGAAAAAACTGTGGGGGAAAAGGAGAAACGAAGCAATTGCACAGCGCCCTTTCTACATTTGCATAACGCTCGACGACTCTCCAATGCTAGCATTATTGTTACTGCCATCCCACGTCATCACTGTTTGCTTTTAATCATCTCCTTGCTGCATTTTTATTAGGAGGGAAATCATTCGAATTCACACTTCATCACCAAGACTATTAGGATTTATGTGCTGTAATCAGCCCCCATATTAACACAATCACTTAGGAGGTGCAGATAATAACTCCTGGTTGTTGTGATTTAGCTTCCTCTCTCACACAGCTGTATCGGTCTCTGTGCACCATCAGGTAGAGAAGAGGAGGAGAGGAGGAGAGGAGGAGAGGAGGAGAGGAGGAGAGGAGGAGAGGAGGAGAGGAGGAGGAGGAGAGGAGGAGAGGAGGAGAGGAGGAGGAGGAGGAGAGGAAGAGGAGGAAGAGAGGAGGAGAGGAGGAGGAGGAGGAGGAGGAGAGGAGGAGAGGAGGAGAGGAGGAGAGGAGGAGGAGGAGAGGAGGAGAGGAGGAGGGGGAAGAGAGGATGAGAGGAGGAGGAGGAGAGAAGGAGGAGAGGAGGAGAGGAGGAGAGGAGGAGGAAGAGAGGAGGAGGAGGAGAGGAGAGGAGAGGAGAGGAGAGGAGAGGAGAGGAGAGGAGGAGAGGAGAAGAGGAGGAGAGGAGGAGGAGGAGAGGAGGAGGAGAGGAGGAGAGGAGGAGGGGAGGAGGAGAGGAGGAGAGGAGGAGAGGAGGAGAGGAGGAGGAGAGGAGGAGAGGAGGAGAGGAGGAGAGGAGGAGAGGAGGAGGAGAGGAGGAGGAGAGGAAGAGGGGGGAGGAGGAGTGGAGTGAACGGGGAGCAAAAGAAAAGATGGAGGACCAAGGGAGGGAGGGTTGGAGAGAGAAGGCGGGGAAACAGTTAAATTGTGACCTTTTCCTGTACTACAGCCGGAAGATCCCAAGCTGCGCAGAACCTCTTTCTGGAGAGCTGCTCTGTCATCCTTATGGTTTCTCTTTCTAAATCAATCCAGCAGATGCACCCTTAAATGATTAGCTTGTTGACAAAACAAAGGATACATGTTACAACTAGGGTTGGAGTGTAAACCCACGGAAGGATAGCTCTCCAGGAGTAGGGCTGGACAGGCCTGATGTAGAGAATTGTTAAATGTCTCGTGCAGTAGGATGGGTTGTTACTGTGTTTATCTGTTACTGTAAACCAGGTCATATTGAATGAGTTAGTTCCACCTTAGATGTTGATCTGCTTCGGTGCTGTGCTTGAAACTCACACTTCCCATGAATATGAATGATATACGGTATGAAAAGGATGTGATGGAGAAATGGGTTGGAATACTCCGATGACAGGACTGATCTTTGTCTGTTTCCGTGAATATGAAATCCCAGCCTGCATTGCTGCTGCGAAGCCTTACACACGCAGCTGCCTCGCAACGAATGGGCTCCTTATGAATTTCAGACACGTCTGAGCAACTTAGCGTTAAAGCTTTGCTGTGTGCCATGTGTCTTCTCTGTGTGTGTGTGTGTGTGTGTGTGTGTACGTGTGTGTGTGTGTGTGTATGTGTGTGTGTGCAGTTCTCCTCTTGGCGTGTCTTGTCATCTGTGGTGGGCTTTAAAAGGACCAGAAGGATATCCGAGTACAGGAGAACAGATGTGCCTGTGTGTGCGCGCGTGGTTGTGTGTGTGTGTGTATATGTGTGTATGTGTGCGTGTGTGACAAAGAGAAAAGGCCATCTTGAGAAACAGGCAAAGGGAAACATTAATGTTGACCGTGTTCGTGCAACCACGTTGAAGCCAGCAGTGCATGTCACGCATGATGTTTGTGTGTTGGAGGTGTGTGGAGAGAACATGCTGGATTGTGTGTTGGAAGGGTGAGTGGCGGTGAGGTTGTTGAAGTGGGAACAAGGAACAACAGTCCTCCCCATAAACCGTGTAGATGGAAACACAACCACACACACACACACACACACTGCTCTTCTGAAACTGAAGATCAATGTCTTGCACTTTAAAATATCCTGTAACTGTGTGTGTGTGTGTGTGGTCTTAATCTCACCCTTCTCTCCTTGTGGCCTCGGAATAAAGGACACTGAGTACTGAATACTACATAACCACAATGGTCACAGCATTGCCTCCGTATTTTAGCATGTAACAACATTAGAAAACGAAACACCCAGTATTCACATTAGAACTGGAACGTTAATATAAACTTGAGCAGCATTGCAATTTGCCCTGCTCACAAATATAATATTTACAAATGAAAGTGTCATGTTGAACATCACAGGGGAGTATTTTATAGAGCACTCCCCTTAGCAATCATGAACCTTTAATCTCTCTCTCTCTCTCTCTCTCTCTCTCTCTCTCTCTCTCTCTCTCTCTCTCTCTCTCTCTCTCTCTCTCTCTCTCTCTCTCTCTCTCCTCTCTCTTTGTCTCTTTCTGTCTTTTTCTAACAGTCTCTCTGTGTTGATGTCCACACAGGAAGGTTAGCCAGTGCCTGAGAGTAGAAGTGACAACGCATTAGGCTTGCCGATCAGACTGAGGGTACATCCCAGCCCTCGGCAGCACTTAATGTGTCAGGTTACATCAATTCCCCGTCTTAATTGACAGAAATTAATCCTTAATTAGTCCTTTGAGACAAATAATGCGTGATGGCTTGGAGGCTGAACCATTTCTGTCAGGTCTGACAAAGCGACGTCTTCGGTCTTTAATGGAACAACGGACTTTCCAGAGAAGAGAGAAGCGTGCCACACGAGCAGTTGACTGCTGGTCTTTGTTCAGTTTCAGAAGAGCACACATCTTGACGGGGCAACGTAGCTGTGAGCTCTGCTATAAAGATGCCATCCGAGAACTGTGTCCTCAGGCGTTGAGGCACACATGCACGCACGCGCACGCACACACACACACACAGACACGCACACTCTTTCACACACACACACACTCACACACACAAAAGTGTGCACAAACTCATAGACAAACACAGTCTCTCCCGTGGTCTTAACAGGTGGACGTCAGTGTGTATTTCCCCCACAGTTGAACATGAGATAACTTTAACAGTATCGACAGAAGGACAGCCCAGAGTAAAGTAGGCTAACACCTCATCAGGCATCGCTGTGTGTGAGTGTGTGTGTGTGAGTGTGTGTGGGTGGGTGTGTGAGTGTGTGTGTGGGTGTGTGAGTGTGTGTGTGTGTGTGCATGAGAGAGGGAGAGGACACTCCACAGAGAGACAGGAAATCTATAAATATAGAATGAAAGATATCGCCATTCAGCGCATACGGTAGTCCATTCTCTGGACGCTCAAACCACCATGTGGAAAGGCACTCTTGTGCACACACACAAAATAAACAGGCACACACACACACACACACACACAAACACACAAACTTTGAAGCTCGATTATTAATATCCCTCTCCTTGTGGTGTTTGAGCCTGACCTTCCCTGTCTGTCCCCAGGTGCCATGGAGGGCTAAACTAGCCAGGGGGCGCTCTTGCTTTCACTCTGGCCTACTGAGACCACATGATGGATGGAGCCTGCACACTTAGACATGAGTGTGTGAGTGTGAAAGAGAGGGAGGGAGAGACAGAGCAGGATGAAGAGTTAGAGAGAGAGAGAGACCCCTAACCTTGACCTCTGCTAAGTAATGGACAAGCTGGCAGAAGATTTTGAAAAGGGCACAAAGATAGGTTGCAGAAACAAGGTTGGACTCAGGCCTCATCCTAACCTTAATTCCTAATCCTCCACCCCCTTACCAGACACAGGCTTTATGACCTCTCTTGATATGATATTTCATCACCATCAATTGAAAGAAGATCAGTGAAATATGTTGCCTTTGCATTTTGCAAATGCACTGCGTCTCTCTGCCTAGAGAGGGCAGTATTGAGTCACATCTCTACCGTGGTAGTCACTCTCTGATCTTTGGCAGGAGAGGGGGTCAACAAGCAATCCTTTACTGACCTAGACCCCACTCCACCCCCATTCACACAACACTCTGTTCCACCAAGGTTCTTAGATGACCACGTCCTTTAAAACATCAACAAAATGACCAAACACGAGCCATACTCTGTTTGGAGCCCGTGGAGAAACACTTCCTCCTTGCTGTCGTGAACCATAAACAATGCTGTACACGAGGTGCACAACTGTGTGCGATATAGGCAGAACCTTGTGTCTGCAGGCCAATCACAGCTTTTGGGGCGAGGGCGGGGGTGGGAGGTGGGGAGGATATTGGGATATTGATGCAATCTATATTCACGTCTCCATAGAACGGAATGACACAATGAAATGACAAATAGGAGGAGGAGAGAAGCCAGGATAATATATCTGGTAGCTTCCGTCTTCAGGAGAGTAATGTGTATAGTACGTGTCAAGCTGCGAGTCTGGCTGCATTTCTTGCCTGTACGCTGACCCTGACAAACCAGACTGTCTAATTATTCAAAATTATGCTGGATTGCGTGTCAGAATAAATGTTTTGCCGGGTGTAATTATATAGAAACGGGCTGTTTGTGCGTGTGTGCCCTAGAAAGAGAGAATGAGAGTGAAAGAAATTGTGTGGGAGAGAGAGAGAAAGGGAGAGAGGGAGAGGGTAAAAGAAATGGAGAGAGTTGGAGAAAGAAGAAGAGAAACAGAGGGAGATAAAGAAAGACAGATAGAGAAAGGGAGAGTGGTAAAGACAGAGCGAAAAATATGTTTCTTTATGAATTATTGATATTTCCATATCAGAGAGCTCTGTTGGGGTAACTGCTCAGACTGTATTACTGTGAAAACAACTTGATCTGACGTAACGTCGTGCTTGACATGACAGCGGACAGTACATACCTCCTCAAGGTCAAAGTTAAAACTGCTCTTTCTCCCTGTGAAAAGGACTTTCTGAGAATGTTAGTTCCAGCTGGACCTAACAATGGGATCCAAGCGATCAGTCCACAGACTGGTCCACAGGCCTAACCCAACCCTGTTGTGTTCATGTCCAGTCCACACCGAGGAAGGACTATCTACAAGGACATTTGAAATGTGTTTCTTAATCACTCACAAAGTCAGCCAGGGTATTCCTATATTTAGAGCGTCTCCCACCAGGATGGATGGTAGGTTCTGGAAAATATACATGAACACACACACACACCTCCATATCAGAGGCCGATTATTTTGTCCTCCCGGCTCCAGAATGTTCTCCCACTAGGAGATAACTGCATCACGCTATCAGACGACAACGTATTTGAGTTGCCTTGGTAACCCCACGGCACTCTGAGAGCGTGTTACAAACCCTGGAGAGTCACATCAAAAAGTTATCCTCCAAAAAATCCCATTTAACCTTTACGATACCTCCCTCTCCCTCCATCTCCTTCCTCCTCGACACCCCTGTCTCTTCCCCACCCATCTCCATCGGTCATCCCCTCTATTTCTCATCTCCATTCTCTCATCACCCCCCAGATTCTTCTTTATGCTCCATCCCTAACGACTTCACTGAATCCCTTCATCCTTTCCTCTCCATGATTCCCTTCCCCCTCCATCATCCTGCGCTCCTTCCCTCAATCCTGCCGTTCCATCTTGCCTTAATCCCCGTCGATCCTCCCTCCGTCTGTGGCACCCCTTCTGTCAGGCCTTGGTTGGGCTGGTGTGCTCATTTCCCCTGTTCTTCCTCACCTCTCTCTGCCTTTCTGTCTCCTTTTCTCTGCATCTCGATTCCTAAAATCGTATCCGCATGTCCTCTGGCGCTTCGTCCCTCCCTCTGTATGGTTCCAGGTCAGGTTGATTAGATATAGTACAGCTGCAGGACCAGTGCCAGGTCAGTAGGTCTGCGGAGGACCCAGAACAGCCCCAACCCAGGACGTAGGAGCTGAGGTTAGGGGTTGTGTGGTCAGAGGGGGGTATCCCGATCACAGTACTATGTCGACTTTATGAACACAGTTAAAGGAGAGATTAATGATTGTGTCTTTGCACTGCAAACAACTTACTAAAGGTTGTTGATGTACAGTGATGTGTGTGTATGTGTGTTATGTTGTTTTTATGAAAAATCGGTCCCAGTGAAAGGCAAGGTAAGGAGTGTCATGCATGACCACGTGTTTTTCCAAACCCATTTGTGTTTGTGTGTGTGTATGTATGTGTGTGTGTGCGTATACTGTATACATGCTAAAAAAGAGAAAGAGAGGACGTGTACTTGGGGGGGTGGGGGGGTGTTCTGTAAAAATATGTGTGTGTGTGTGTGTGTCTGCCTGTGTGTGTGTGTGTGTGTGTCCTCTTCTCTGTAGGTTGTCGGTGATATTGAGTGTGCTGCCTTGCTGAACACATTTATTGCTGTGTTCCCACAATCATTATCTCTCCTGCTGAGGAACACTGTAGGAGGCTATTGGTTTGGACAATGGGTAACGCTGCTAACAGAACCAGGAAGGAGACACGACAAGGGCAGATGAGAAAAACTGAAATGAAGAAGAGAAAGGTTGATGGACGACTGGTGCGAGAGAGAAAAGGTGAGAGAAAATGAGAGAAGGGGAGAAAAAGAGACAAAAAGAGATAGAGAAACTGAAAGAATGAACTACGTTGTGTCGTAGAGAACGAGACGGAGGACAGAAAGATCCCTCTAAAAGTGTGCTGTAGGGAGAGAGAAACTGAGAGATGGAGAAAGAGAGAGGAAGAGAGAGATTATCTACAGGTAAAGGTGGAGGTGTATAAAGAGAGATACTAGTTCCCTTCTTCATTTATTTTGTGTCTTCCTTGAGGTGAAGTTTTAGATGCCATCATGGCAGACATGGGTCAAATGGTCTCCTCTAATTGAGGACATCGTGGATCTGTTCAGATCTGTGTTTGCAGAGAAGAAGGAAAGTCCTTGGTGTCACTCTCCTCTTTTCCACTCCCTCCCTCTCCATTGTTCTCCTGCTCCCTCTCTCTCTCTCTCTCTCTCTCTCTCTCTCTCTCTCTCTCTCTCTCTCTCTCTCTCTCTCTCTCTCTCTCTCTCTCTTTATCTGTCTCTCTCTCTCTCTCTCTCTCTCTCTCTCTCTCTCTCTCTCTCTCTCTCTCTCTTTATCTGTCTCTCTCTCTCTCTCTCTTTATCTGTCTCTTTTTATCTCTCTCTCTCATTCTCCCATTTCCTTACTTGCTCTTGCAGGATAAAGTGGAGTTTGCAATTGCTCAGGGACTACCTGTGCATGGTGTGTTTGTCTGTTTGTGTGTGTGTGTGTGTGTGTGTGTTTGCTTTCTCCAATGCACCGCTATCATATTGATTTTCTTTGACAGTCCAAAAGGCTTAGATTTGAGCTCCCAAATTGCTGTAGATTCCGTCAAATTACTGTCATTACCCAGAGACAACATCATTACCAAAACGTAGTGTGTCCTAACTACACCAACACAAAATAATCTGTACTCTGATGAAAAACAGATTCAAACATTTACCAAAAACAGATTTAGACATTCATTTGAAAACCAATAAACTGCCTAGTTACATATCGGAATAGATCTTCGCCATGATGGCTGTGTTTTATCTCTGTGTTTCTGAGTACCTCAGACTGTATGCTGCTGTTCTCGGCAGTATAGAGTCCTGATCTCTCAGTAGGGCCATCTTTCTGTTTCTCTGTTTTCCGTCTCTCTCTCTCTCTCTCTCTCTCTCTCTCTCTCTCTCTCTCTCTCTCTCTCTCTCTCTCTCTCTCTCTCTCTGTCTCTCTCTCTCGCTCACCTCCTCCTATGGTGGTGTTCTGGTGTGGTGGACACAGGTTCAGAATACCAATGGGACAGGAAACTCCCAAAGGTATGGGGTTATTAGTCCATGGTTGGCGCTCACAAATCAACTCAGACAGGCGAGTGAATATATAGGTGTACACACACGTTCATGCTCACACACACAATAATGCACACACACACTTAAATGCATACACGCTGAAACACACTCTCTCTCTCTCTCTCTCTTTCTCTCTCTCTCTCTCTCTCTCTCCCTTTCTCTCACATAAACACAAATAAATAAACAAACACACACATACATATGGTCCCCACGCCCATTCTCACATTGTCTCTCTCATGCAGCCCCCCCCCCCTCCACACACACACACCACACTAACTAACTGATGTGTGTGCTATACCAACAGCTGTAAAGTTAGGGAGGTGGAGCCGGTCAAAGTGAGTGGCAGGTCACAGAGACACATGCAATGCATGCTGGGACAAGATGAAACCCCCGACACGGCAGCCTTATTAAAAACTCAACAGGTGGCAGGTGTCTGGAGGACCAGTCAGAGCACACACACACACACATTCGAATGCACACACACACACACACACACACACACACTAAAACACACACATACACAGAGCTCGCTACATTACCTTTCCATCAATATTTCTCTGGCATAGCTCACCTAGGAGTGATAACTCACCTTGCCGTCACCTCTACCCCCTCTCCCACCCTCCCCGTTCTCTCTCTTCGATGGACTCATCTGACCGTCCGTCCTCTTTAGCTTCCCTCATCATCTTCTGCTCTCTCTTTTCCTTTCTTCCTGTTAGGAAATTCTCTCTCTCCCTCTTTCCGTTTGCCCTGCTTCGTTCATCTCTTGTCTTCCTCCACTGCGTTTCCTCCTCCTTGCTTTTTTGGAGCCCAACCTCCTGTCCAGTGGTGATTTTAGACCCTTTTTAGGGGTGCTCAAGCACATGCATATATATATATATATATATATAATTGTTTATTATCATTTGATGCTGGGAGTGCATAAAAAAGGGACTAGTGAAATTAAGGATTTATTACAGGCATGCAAACTCCTCACCTTTAGGTGAGACTCACCTAACCAAAATGGGTAACCTATGTGACTCGTGCAGATCCGATGAGATCAGAGGCAGAGTGGGGAGAGGTTTACAGACCCATCTTACATCTAGCCTGGCTCTGCCCTCCTACGTACTTCTGCACAATTTTCATTTTGTTTCTGTACTGCATCTGGGCTTTAGATATATTTGTCAGATGTCTCCGGTAAACTGTTTACTGGTCCAATCAGCAAACAAAGGGAGAGGCTGAGAACGATGACGTTGATGTTGTGCGCTAGTTTGAGTTGTAGTTCTGTAATGACGGAGGAGAAAGATGCGAGCAAAGCCATTCGGTCTGTTGAAGCAACGCTGCCAAATATCCAGAAGTTACAGTTTTTTACAATTGTTAACACACGTTCCTCAAAACAATAATGGCTTTCTAAAAACTGCATACACAAAACTGAAAACCTCACACACAAAATGTTAAACCTGACACTCCCTTTGCAAGATGACTCTTTGCCATCATATCTCTTACTGTAATTACAATTTTGAAAACAGGGCTCCCTTTGTCAAAACACAACACACAATTCACACAACCAGACACACAAGTAGCAGAACACCTCCAATCTTTTGCAAAATGAAACGCTTCATTCAAAACTACACAACCATTTATAAAACCCCAATTCTGTCACTCTGTGCCACACACATGGTTCACCAAATTGCACTCTGTTTGAACCAGTTACACACTGTTGTGCACAATTTAAAACACTTTGTAGTCCTTGAAAATATGTTTGTAAATCCACAAAAGAAAGTTCTTCCTTATAACTCCTTTGTCTGATACTGAGGCCATGTGGCCTTCGTTCCTGACCCCATGCTGGGCCAGAAGCGTTGAAGCTTCTCCTGATAAGGATGGGGAAAAAAACACATTCCTTGTCAGGGGTAGGAGAAAGGTGTGGATGGTACCTTGCTTTGTCCGTTGACTCTCTGTTACAACTTTTACAGTAACTATTATTTTCTAAGGATATGACCTGCAAACAGCCAAATTGCAACAGTAAATCTGCTGAGTTTGGGCTGAACTCTCTGTCCAGCCTCTGTCAATGTTGCCCCATGGTTCACAACATGGTCCAACCATGAACCAATGTTGTTCGAATTTCATTAGCTACTGTAAATTTGGCCCTATTCTTTCACGGCCTCCAGGTCTACCTCTCCCTCTCCCTACCACTCGTCCTCCACAGGCTCCCCCTCCCATCCTCCCTCTCCCTATCCCTCTTCCTGCAATATTGCCTTCCATTTTTGATGAGGACACAGGTACTCTGACCTGTTGCCTTTCTATAGTGCTTACACCTCATTGGTATGTTTACAATCCAGCCCTTGTACACCTGATGTCCGTGTTTGATTCATTCATTCACATGTGAGGCATTTTACAAGGCAGTGTCTTGAAAAGGCAATTACAGTAAGTGAAATATCTTATATTTGTGTTTACTGTAATGTACAAAAGTGTGTTGAGTGATTTGCAAAACACTGTGTGTAGTATTTTGCAAATAGTGTGAGGCTGAGGATGTGCTTATGGTTGTGCAGATCTGGGCTGCTGTTTTGCTCCTTAAGTGTTAGATTTCACTAACTGTGTGTTATTTGACATTTTTGTGTATAAGCAATCGGAAAGAACTGTACGTATTCCAAAGGAATGGCGTGTGTGTGCCATGAACTGTAGCATACAGTAATATATACTATTTTCTACAATATTGTCAGAATGTCTTCTTTTACAGTCACTGTACTGTGCACAGTATGATACAGTAATCCACCAAACTGGGACCAGTCATGCAGTGCACTGCAGTCAATGGATGCATGGGTGCTAAAATATATGTATTTGTACAGTATACCATGTGTTGTGCTGAAACAGCTATCAAGTTTACATTAGAACATGTGTACATTACAGTAGACTGTTACATACCTGATATCATAGAAATAACAGGTATATAACAATCTACTGTAATTGGTATAATTTGAACCTTACAGTAAGTGTAACAGTAAAGGTTCAAATATACCCACCACTGTAAATCGACTCCAGTGAGACTATTTATAGGCCATGATTGGTTGGTGTTGAGTAAAACAATAAGTGTTTGCACATGTGAGGAGTAAGTGCGAGGCACTGATGAATTAGTGTGGCATTTTGATTGGTTGTGTTTGAAAAAGGAAATCAAGATGCTTCTTGTTAGACCTCTCTCCCTCGCCAACCCCTCTCTTCACCTTCGTCTTTCCTCCGTCTCCCTGTCTACTCTTCTCTCCGCTTGGCCCCCACCTCCCTCACCTCCTCGCTCTCCTTTATTCATTCCCTTCTCCCCTCCTACCCTTCTCCTCCGCCCCCCCCTCTCTCTCTCTCTCTCTCTCTCTCTCTCTCTCTCTCTCTCTCTCTCTCTCTCTCTCTCTCTCTCTCTCTCTGTGTTTCAGTAAAGGTCAGGTTTGCTTCATGAATAAGCTGTAGATTTATGATCCTGCCATCTCCCAGGAATCACTTTGACCGGGCCAAACAAAAACAACACCGCCATGGACCGCAGGAGCCCTACACAACAACACAGGGTTATTAATGAGGCCAAGGGCTGCTGCACACAGACACACACACGCACACACACGCACACACACACACGCACATACACATGCATGCATACATACATACATATATACATAAACTCTCTCTCTCTTTCTCTCTCTTTCTCTCTTACAGACACACATGCAAACTATCTCTCTTTCTCTCTCTCTCACGCACTTTCTCTCTGTCTCTCTCTCATGCTCTCTCACCCCCATAATCCCATGCACACAAACGATCTCGCTCTCTCTTTTCTCTCTCACTTTTTCTTTATCTCTCTCTAACACACACACACATATATATCCAGTAACCACTATGTAAATGAACGAGAGTGTGAAAGGAAATGAGTTCAGAGCAGAGCAGACGTACATCATCACGACAGACAAGCTATCAGTACTCGTCAAACCTTTCATTAGCAGCTGTTGGAGCCTCTGAACACATCCCCAATATCTCCCTCGTCACCACTGCTGCTCAAACCCACTAGAAGTGTGTATGTGGGTGTGTGTGTCTGGTACAGTCACCCAGCCTACCAACTGCTGTTGTCGCTGTGTGACTAATGACACTCAAACACTCAAATAGCATCATCGTTCCCAGACCCCTCTCCCAGCTCCGCGCTGTGCCCCCCTCAGACTCTTGACTTTCCCCTCCTCCCTGCCCCCAAGTGGGGATGTTTTTTACTCCCAGACGTGTGGGGTCATGGTTGGGTCAACCTCGAGTCAAATCGTCTGGATTAAAATTTCACGAGAGCCCTAATGCATATTTCATATGACGCTGTCTTCTTGTGACATACTTTCGCTCGCACTCCCCTGCCCTCTTCCCCGTCTCCGGGCCGCCTGTGACGTCTCCTTGACAATATCACCGCCGAAGCCAGCTGATGTTCTGATAACTACAAACCAAACCGTCTGTCTGAAGGTCAAAGTTACTGATGGTCCAAGAGCAGAGCCAAGAGCAATCGAAATTTCGTAAGATGTTTTGACCTGGAAGAGGGATGAAACGATCAAAGCCACAGAGGACAATCTAGTTTCTCCTCAGAGTGGATTGACTGAATCCTAAAGTTCCCACATGCTTTCTCTCTATGTGTCTGCTTGTTGTGTTTCTTTGATTGTTTCTTTTGTAGATGTCGGATGTAGAAAGTTTCTCTCTCTCTAACACAGCGAGAGGGAGAGAGAGAGAGGGAGAGAGAAAGAGAGCGAAAGAGAGCGAAAGAGAGAGGCAGAGAGGGAGAGAGAGAGTCTTGTACCCCAGTGGTCTTGTTTGTCTGAACCACAGCATCTTTACCTAAGCTGTGTTTGTCTGCTGCTTTCCAGCTCGGTCCCTGAACTCTATCTGACCTGGTGGAAACTGGTTTGACCCAGCTACGCCCCCACATCTGCCTGACTCAGCCTCGGAGAAAACCATTCACACACGAGCCCCCCCTCCAACCCCCCCCCCCCCACGCACACACATAGACACACACACAGGCACACACACACACACCTTGAGCTCCCTGTGCTGAGTGCTCCCATCACAGTTGACTGGCAGAGTAAATTGCATCACAGCAGATAGAACGAGTTTTCATCCATTTTTGATCAAAGATGTGAAAATGTGAAAAGAGAGGAAAAGCCACACAGGACACACACACACACACACACACACACACACACATACATACACACATCCACATACATACACACACCATACCAACAAAAGGTTCAGAGGTAGGGTGTCAGCACTCCAATCCATCCCTCTCATCCCCTTTTGTGTTCTGAAGTCAGCTGACTTTCTATAATTAAGGATTGGGTGTGACGAAACACCTGTAGCCCCCACCCCCCCCACCCCAGCCACCTGCAGGAAAGAAACAAAGAACACAAAACACAAGGAAGCACATATGTGAAATTAGTATTAGTTCTAACAGGCCTGAGGGCCATAGTCACTGAAAAGACGCATGCCCGTATGCATGTCCAGGCAAGCATGCAAGTGTGCCTTTGTGTGTGGCTATAAGGCTCCTGGTGGTGGCTTGTGTTGTCAGTGCAATAAGACTGATTATCGCCTTCTAAAGTAAACTGGCCAATTACACACCACGTCCAAACATGTCACAGCCACCAATCACCACGCAGGTCAATTCCCGGCCAACCTCACTTCTCTGTGATTCCCTCAGTTCCTTCTCTGACTGACACTTTTCTTTGTATATGGCTGTTCCACTCCTAATCCCTCCAGTGGTGATGGTATAGGGAGTGGAGGGGAATGCACAGCCTTGTCTACACCCGATTAGAACAAGGCTGCAAAACAGAAATGCAGCAATGATATTTGAAAGCTACTCAAACCGGGGTATTTATTTGAGACGTTCATTTATTAATAACATAAAAATAATAACAATAATAGATCAGATGATAGAAAAGCTCAACCATATGGATGTGTGTGACCAATTCAAACACATATTTTACTCCAGCACTGTAACATCTCAGCATGTAGCACAATCATTTGGAGCACACCCTCCCTCTGCAGACACATTACAGTAACACACGCAACAATGGACATCAGGCAGCCTGCCTACAGTCAAAACTACTCACATCTAACCAGCCTAGCACACAATAAGGGGCGACCCCGGCCTGCTTCAAACTTGTAGACCTATTATTAAGAAAACCAAGCATAACAGATGTTACGTAAAGAAGGCCTTCTGTTAGTTTCTATCATTGCAGAGTACTACGCTCAGTAGAGTGACTCACTGGGCTCTTGGCTTAATGATAGGTTTACGCTTCCCTTGACGTCAATGGGGTGCTAATTTCCTCATTTCTGATTAGTTTAAAACCAATTGATCTTCAGCAAAAAACGTTTCTATGAAAAAAACAATTATTTTGAACCTGGTTTGAGAACAAAAAAAATGATAAGGAAAGAGATTTTGAGATATTTAGACTGAGAGTAGATAAAAAAAGTCTCTCTGCGACTCTTCCCCGTGCCCGGCGCAGTGTGATATGTACAGTGCATGAAGTCAAGTCCCTGACCAATTCAATTAGAAATGGTAAGATGACATTTCATTGTACGATGACATTCATTCTGTTTAACATTTTACTTCAAAACACTGAAACTCAATTTACTGTGGTAAGGTGTCATAGGTCTGATATTCGGAAGTATTTTTATAAGAAAACTGAAATATATTGCTGACTGTATTTCAGAATTTGATCCCCATACATTTATATTTGGTAGAGCCATCATTAGCTGCAAAACATGTTTTGGTGTGTGTACTGTCGTTGCACACAATGTTTACTCTAGATGGTCGGGTTGGTTGGACAATGCTTGTGGTCCCCACATGTTCATATGATGCTACAAACTCTCAATGGGACTGAAATCCGGACTTTGACCAGTCCACTGTAAACCATTAATCTTTCTGGTCTTGAGCCACACCAGCTTTGCTTTGATATTTACCTTGGGATTACTGTTTTTACTGTTATTGTATAGATCCTTCCATGGTTGGTATGTCATTCTTCAAATAAAGAAAAGGGGAGAAGACGATCGACGGGAGAAGACGATCGACGGGAGAAGACGATCGACGGGAGAAGACGATCGACGGGAAGACACAGGAAACATTCCCAGACAGACAAGAAAAGAAACACACACAATGACAGGGGTGTGATATTCCCCAACCACACACTGTACTTCTCAAATGTGTGACTTTTTACGTAGATGTATACTTGATATATATATATATATATATATATATATATATCATAAAAGGTTTCAGTTCTGCTGAACAGGTCTGTTTCTTAGACCTGCTATGTGTATCCCTCAGGATACTTTCTGTTGGGTAATGAGGAGGAACATTTCAGTGTCTGTGTTTATGTTTGTGTATTTCAGTGTGTCCATTATGAGTGTGTTCCTGTGTGTGTGTTCCTGTCTGTGTGTGTTCCTGTCTGTGTGTGTGTGTGTGTTTATGTATGTGTATGTGTTTGTACATATGTTTGGGAAATATTGAATACAATATACTCTATGTATGTGTGTTCATATCTGTGTATGTATATTTGTGTGGGTTGGGGATGAGGGGGGATTGTGTTGTACAGTAGATTGTTGTAGAATGAGTGAAAGCATTACATGGGTGAACGCTCTGCTGGTTCCCTGCAGAGCTCTGAGGCTGTCCAGAGTGCAATCTGCTCAGACACTGTCACACTCTTTCACACTGGGGTGGGTCACAGGGAGGGCAGCAATATGTGTGTGTGTGTGTGAGTGTGTGTGTGTGTGAGTGTGTGTGTATGATTAACAGCATGCCCTTTACTGCCCTTGCGCAGCGGAGGCCAAACATTCAAAGTTCAATCCCCTCTACACACACATACACACACACACACACACACACATACGCACACACAGACACTACAGACAGGAAGTCACACTGGCACGTCATGGTGACATTAAAGAGTCTGCCCTGCACGCTTTGAGGGAGCGCCCCCGTGCTCATCCTTGTCAAGTTGGCGTGAATCAAAGAGCCGTGGTGAGATGTACTCCACTAACAGGCCAAGTGTTGCTTGTAACACTTAAATGAAACACTTTTAAATGAAAATTCTAAACTCCCCTGCAGCCAGTGGAGCGTCTCTCACTGTTGGGTAGACTTCTTGGAACTTAAGGGATTCATGTCCTCATGAGGTCATTCCTTAACTCCACTTGGTCTAGGTTCTTGATTGTAGCTGTATGTCATATTTAATGTAATGTCATAACACGTCATAATTATGATCAAACAAACTATATTGATTCCACGTTCCATGTCTTCCCAATACACTACCCACCCAGCACATTCATAGAGTAAACCTTTCTAAGTTATCCAGCTTAAACATTGATTTAGTTGTATCACAAGAAATCTTAAGTTACAGTTTTTCTCACATTTCTTGAATGTGTACTGTGTTTTCTCCAAACTCTAAACACACATCTTCAAACTTATACTGTTTTGGCCAAACCCTTGACTTTCGACCCAAAATCAAACACTGTAGTCAAAACCATATTATCTGTCGTATAAACCTAACTTTGCATTCAAAATACACACCAAGCCCTCAACTAAATTCAACCTTCAAAATACCCTTTAGACACTGCTGGGAGGAATTGAAAACACAATTATAAAAAGGTTTTAAAGAACCATTGACTATAAGGTGTCCCTGAATTTTAGATATGTTCCACCTCATGAGTTTGACATGATGTAAATCATAAAACTCACAATTACTGCAATTGTCCTTCTTACAGGCTGTTTATTTTCTCTTTACATTATGCAGCCAATGCATTTTGACCTATTGTTACTGTAGTGGTCACAGTATACAAATAGTAGTACTGTTAGTCAACAACACAAATGTATTGCTGTAAATTGTAATTTGGGAAACAAAGGCTAAGAAAACAAGTAAATACAGTAAACAAATAATTTTTACCTGGGTAACAGAGCTTGAGTACGCAACAGCACTGTTCATTGTGGGTCAGCATCCTATCTCTGACCAGGGTCAAGCCAGAGATGTTCCCCAACATCACAGGCAATGTTTTCTCAAGCCAAACAGCAGGGAAAATGCCCTTGAATGCCTGAACCATCCCTGACAAGACTCAAGAGCAATGTCCCCAAAAGCTTCTTCCATGGCTTGGAAAAGGTTTTTCTGTCATCATAGGGATTTCTGTCATAGTGTGGCATGGATCTCATTTGAGATTGTTGTTCTTCTTCCTCTGCCTCTTCCTCTCCCTTGTCCACTTCCTCTCAATTTGACAATTCTGCCTTTTCCTCTGATATTTGCATCCATGATTTCAAAGTACAGATGAGCTTACCTTTGTATTCATTCCAAACCACTGATTGCTTGTTGAGTATATTTGCTTGTTAGTGCTTACACATGGATAACTGGTTGTTAAGGATGTTTGAATTGCGCTGGTTGGGGTTTACTTATCGAATGGCAGTGTTTTTTCTCAATGCCATAATGGTGATAATTGTGTCTTCAAGTGAGAGGTGTGTTTAGACTTTTGCAAAGAAGTGTGAATGAACCTGAGAAATGTGTCAAAAAGGGTAAATTGTGTTTAAAGACTGGGGTACATGGTCTTTCTGCTGGCAAAATGGTTATGTGGGGATGGCTTACGCTTACCATTTTTGTGTGTTAGCAATCGAGAAAAACTGTATTATGATTATTTATCCATTATACCTATACAAGTTTGCATCATTTAATCATTGACACAAAATAAACAGAATTTCAATTTTCCTGGCAAACAGCAGAATAATGATGACAGACACACAAAAAGTGAATTTAATTTGTAAATGTAAAATATATTGGTCCACAATAGGGTTCACAATCTATTGGTTCAAAGTCTTTTTTTTTCAAAATAATGTAAGGATACAAAAATTGTGCTAACCTAAAAATCATTACTCTGACAGAGAGGGAATGATAAGACAAATATATTTATTTAGCAGTTATTTTAAATGGTAACTGAAATATCTATTTATTATTACTGACATGTTTTATTCGTAATATTTTGGCCTCTTTCTCTCTGCCCCATAGCCCTGAACATTCCGGTGACTCCGACTTTTTCCACAAATATAAACAAACACCCAAGAAACATGACAGAGAGAAACAAACTCACAGAGGAAAGTTGATAGTGCAACCAAATATATTATATTTTAAAGTGGAGGTTAGGGAGTATGTTTGTGTATTAGACATACATATTATTAGACGAAAACACCTGTTAAAATATGAATAGCTTGAGAAAATATCAATCATAGAGTCTGATATCTCATGTTTGGGTCTCTGTTTATTTCTCATTGTTTATTCAGCCAAGGCAGATTGAATATTCTCTTGACACTCTTGGCTATGTCAACCACGCTATAAAATATATATTTCTCAATCTAAGGGCAAATAAAGCAGCAGACACAATCTGATTTATAGTGAGAGCACATAACTCTAAACAGCACACAATGTTGTCTCTCATGAGACAACAGTCATTTCTCACTATAGCCAAGCCTGAGTAAAGGATGAAGCAGGCGCCAGCATGCAAACAAACACACTTGTCCATGTTGCCATGGAGATGAATCTGTAAATGGTAGACTTAATTGGATCTCCGAAACTCACTCGACTCTGGACTGTACTAGTTCACAAGTTTCTGACTGGACTTGGGGACATTGAAGTCACTTATAAAAACGAGAGAGAGAGAGAAGTGGGGGAGACCATAAAAAACTGAGATAGTGAGAGGGAGATAAGCGAGAAAAGACAGAGGAAGGAAAAGTTTGGGAAACAAAGAGGAAAAAAGAGTGTGAGCAATTCAGCGTGTGACGGTTATCTGTTTTCATTTGACCCCTTGACCCCTGAATGACTTCCTGTTGGCAGAAGCATTGAGTCAGCTCTGTGTGCGTCTGAGTGTCTGCGCTGACATCAGCAGTTAGAGACCCCTCATTTCACCGCCTCAGCACCCCTCAGCATTGCACCCCATTCCCCCTCCACATCCCCACACCCACCGCCCTCCCCCACCCGGCAACGTCCCCCCCACCTCCCCCCGAATGTGTCAACAGGACGGCAATTCGCTCATCTTTCGAGACTGAAATATTGAACTCTCGCTCAAGCCAGCCCATCTGTCTGGGTGTATCTGAGCGCAATTATGGACCGTAGTGCACACACATGATAGAGAGAACTTCTCTGTATGAGACCATCGATCTCTCGCTTTCTCTCTCTTTTATCACCACTATCACCAGGTCAGTGAGTTTACAGGCTTCTATATTCCAACACAGGTCTATGGGTATTTATGAGCTAACTAACAGCATCGAAACTGCACAATGAGCATCATCAATTACACTGTAGCAGGAGGTACTTCAGGACCAGAAACCATACATCTCCATTCTGGGGAATTAACAAGCTGTCTGCCGTGTGTGTGTTTGTGCATGCCCCGTGTGCATACATGTATCATTCATGTGTACGTGCCTGTGTATGAATACTTTCATTTGTATGCATGTCCAAGTGTGTGTGTGTGTGTGTGTGTGCGTGGGCCCCCTTGCAAGACTGTCCTCACCATCCGGATCCCATGCATCCTGATTGGGGGCGTTATAATTAACGAGCCCACTTCGCACATGCTACTCTGTGACAAATAAGGCGCTTGTCTTCGGTGACCTAACCAAGGTCTGCTGTCTGTTCTAATGCGCTGGGGGAGGAGAGGCTGAAAAATAGCTGTGTAGATGGGTCACCCTAATCTCGTGTGCGGAGGGAGAGAGTCATACTGACCTGTGAGTCAGGCCGACTCTTCCTCTTATACGCCCTGTCTGTAGGGAGGAAGTGTTGGAACTGGTCCAGGGCCAAGGGTCAAGAGTGGGAAATAGTTGGCATTGGTCCAGACTCACAGTGCCTTCCTGTACAAACTGCACACAGGAATGCTTAAGGTTCAGCTTATTCTGATGCATCGTATGTGAGAGAGCAAGAGAATGGCCGGTGAGATTGGTCTGCCACCACTAGCACATCTATCGTAAAAGGCGTTGTTTGATTGAAAACAAACCATCCAGCAAGGCGTCGAAGGTATTTGTCTTCTTCTCCCCTCCGTTCTCGAAACATTCATTTGCGGTAATGGTAATGGTGTTGACGGTGAAATGCAGCCAATGGAGTTGAGGGAGCTGAGAGAGAGATAGAGAGAGAGAGATGGAAGGAAATTACAGAGAAAGCGTAACTGATGGTTACAACAACATGGTATTAACAAGCTATTGTTCAATCAACCAAGTTCAGTGAAACCTGTTTACCCCTTGGAGAGAGAGAGAAAGAAAGAGAGAGAGAGAGAGAGAAAGAGAGAGAGCCGGAGGTGAAGGTGTACAGCTCCAGCTGTGCTCCGCATTGAGACGCATAATAACACTTCTTGTAGCAAGGAATGAAAGGTTATCATTAACATGACTCAATCATTCCTGCTTTACACCCCAAATAACAGCGAAAGGAGGGAAGAGAGGAAGAGAGGATGAGGGGCGTGGTGGAGAAGGAGGACGAGGAGGAGAAGTAGAGCCTAACGAACAGAGGGAGAAGGAAGCGAGGACATTGATAGCGGTTCAATTTGTACTAAATATAGTTTGCCTTGCACTCGCTCCGTGCAATTCTTGAATGGACGTGGTAATTTGGCCAACATCATTTATTTCAAAAGAATTGGTACAATTTGAAAGATGATAACTTATATTATTCACTTTTATTCAAAGCGAGTGTATGCGGGGGAGGATGGTTGGGTGCAGTGACTAATTATACCAGTATAACAATGTAGATATAGACCTGTCTTCAAGGAGCTCAAGAACAAATTGAAACAATCACAAGTGATTGGCTCTCCTACAGAGCCAGAGGCGGCCACATGCCAACTCAGTCACAGGCTCTGAAACGGACATGGCTTAATGTTCCTGACAGGAAGGACTGAAAGAAGGAGGGTGAGGTGGGGGTTGGGTGGTGCGGCGGGGAGGGCATTTTGGTCTGAAGCTATTTTACACCCCCCGCCCTCCCCCACATCACCGCCGTCAACCCTACGCATGTCATTCTCTATTACGCTGAACATGTTACACACGCGCACCGTCCTTTGATCAAAAAAGGCACTATATTTATCTCCAGAGGATGAACTTGGACAAAACTGCTCCACGTGACAAGACTGGAGGCTGAAGACATGACTTCCTCACGTCTCCAGTCACTCTGCATCCCACCATGGAGAGAGATGTGAGGAGGTGCAACACACAACGCCTCACCGTGATCTGGCCTTCTTTCCGTTTATGTAACCCTTAGCAACAAGATTAGGGGTGGGAGGGGAAGGAGGGGGGGCAAGGAAGGAAACTTCAGGAAGGGAGAATAGTACGATGTGGTTTATGGAACTGGATCTTACTTCAGTCATTGACCCAGCTCTGAGTATTCTGAGGAAGCCCTAACTGTCATTCAGCATGCTAAAATGTATGGTGTGTGTGTGTCTGTGTATGCACTGTAACATGTGTACCTACTGTACAAATGTCAAAGCTTTTGCTTCGCCAGAGTAGGATGTATCAAGCTGTATCAAGTAAGATGTATACTATCTTCTGATACTCCTGGAGTCTGAAAAACGATGCATCATCTGCATCTAATTGTGTGTGTGTGTGTGTGAGTGTGTGCGTGTTTACATGTGTGTGTGTTTACTTGTGTGTGTGTGTCATCCACCTACCCTGTTGCTGGTCGTACACTGGTCTCAGCTTTGGTTGGTAACTTCTGCAATGCATCTTGCGTTGCAATTCCACTGTTGCCATGACAAACATACTCTTATCATTCTGTTGGCAGTCCTCTGTTCCTATGGTAAACCACACACAAACACACACACACACACACACACTCTCAGGGCTGGGCGATATGCCACCGTTGAGCACTTTAACCCAACTGGCTTTACACCAATTCTAACTAGCAGTACACA
Organism: Hypomesus nipponensis; assembly: GCF_054491055.1. Lineage (NCBI taxonomy): Eukaryota > Metazoa > Chordata > Actinopteri > Osmeriformes > Osmeridae > Hypomesus > Hypomesus nipponensis. The sequence continues at coordinate 8,352,828 of NC_140363.1, forward strand.
CACACACACACACACATACACACACACAAACACTACACAGTTTTGGAACTTTCATATGAATGCTGCCGCCAATCAAATCCCATCAAAGATGTGTGCATGCCAAGCCTGGAGGAGTGGGACGAGTGGTCCTGTGCTGAGTGGGGGCTGTGACGTGTGGCCTTCTGGGAGAGAGGGATGAGGGATGAGGGCAGGGGATGAGAGGAGCAGATAAGGGTGATTGTAGCTGCCTTATGTTTCTCGGTCTCATGCTAACACACCGGGACAGGAAGAGGAAAAAAATGAAACTAGGCTATCTGCGTGCAGTGTCTCTGTCGCATGCATTACGAGGTCAGAAAAAACGAGAGAGAGAGAGAGAAAGATAGAGAGAGAGAGAGAGAGAGAGAGAGAGAGAGAGAGAGAGAGAGAGAGAGAGAGAGAGAGAGAGAGAGAGAGAGAGAGAGAGAGGTGAAGTACGGGAAAGGCAGGGAGGGGCAGAGAACCAAAAAAATGAATCAGCGCAGAGGAGGAGAGCAAGGAGAATGGAGGGAAGATTAATGAGTGGAGGAGAAACAGTGAGAGATCAGGAGATAGAGGGAGAGGTCGAGGAGAGAAAGGCAGGGGCGGGAGGAAGGTTGAGGAGAGAAACGAGGTTGAGAGCCGACAGGACAGATTAAGGGATAGAGATAGAGGGAGAGGGGGATGACAGAGAGAGAGAGAGAGAGAGAGAGAGAGAGAGAGAGAGAGAGAGAGAGAGAGAGAAGGACGGAGGGCCAATAATAAAGGTCAAGTACAGTGCAATCATAACGTGTTCTACAGTACAGTGCAATCATACGCATCTACTCTTGTGCCTTCAACTAGGTATCTAGTTCCGTGGCGGCTTCACCATCTTGGATACTGTCATCCAATTTTCCAAGATCCAGTCAAAGTAAACTGTCTTTTTCTTGGTCTCTCTCTATTTCTCTCTAGCTCTCTCTCATTTTCTCCACCATCATGCTTGCCATGAACCGAATAATCTGTCCTTCAGAATTTAAGGCTTTTAAAGAAACACTTTAAAAAAGCAAAGGAGCAAACATGCCTTCTCACAAAACAAACACGCACAAACACGCCGGCATCGTCGCCTTACTTCAACTAATAACTCAGGATGCATCGCATTTGAATAATTTCAGCTGAATGGGCGCATCATGTCCGGAAGGCAAAACAATGTGTGCGAGTGCTGACTGATGAGCCTGTGCCGTGTATTTCTAGAGAATGCCAGCCCACGCTGGGATATGTGGAGACTTTCTCTGTGACCAGCGAGCAGTTCAGCTGTGACAGACACAAACACAAGCCTGCAGGATGACTCAAGCTCAATATTAATACATGAAACCAAGATTTTTGTGGAATTCTGCTGTCAGAATACTCAGTTGTTTTATGGCTGTGTGTGTGTGTGTGGGGGGGGGGGCTGGAGGGGCTGGAGGGGTGTGGGGGGCGTGGGGTAGAATGAGTATAGGCATGCCCTCGTTTTTCGTTGATTGTCATATTGATTGGTTGAAAGCACGTAATCAATATGTGTAACTTGTAGCTAGCTGGATTTACGTTCTATACAATGACAGAACAAGGAACTGGCAGTAAATATAGTCTCTTGCCTAGCTCATGAATAACCTGATCATTACCACATGCATGCAAACACATGCACACACACTCAAAGACACACACAGTCATGATCATTTCTCGTCTAGAGGACATGAGCATTATTGAGTGGACTTAACTCCTCAGCTTTGACAGTGAAGGCCTATGTGTGTGTATGTGTTTGTGTGAGTACGTGTGTGTGTTTGTGTGTATGTGTGTTTGTGTGAGAGTGTGTGTGCGTGGCAAAAAAGCTGTTCTCATTCTCAAGGTCAGAAATGTCAGCAGTAGTCATTAACTTAACCACTGATTGGAAATCCAGCAGGAATTCAGATTATGTGAATAAAAATGAAGAGGGGATCAAATTGACCTATATGCAGAAATCAAGAAAGGAAGAGAAAAAGGAAAAGGGAAAGGGAAAAAGAAAGAAAGAAAGAACAAACTTCTCTGTTCTGGCACTACACACACTGAGCGCTGCTTGGTCCAATGTATTAAAGTGAGAGATGCTATCTCATTTTCCTTCTCCTAATTTTTTTCTGTTTTCTGGGTTCAAATGCCTTTGATACACACACACACGTGCATGCACACACACACTGGGCTGTAGATAACTTGGCACTGCAAAAAAGAGTTCTGATGAGAAATAAAAGAACATTGTTGTTGTTCATGCTGCCCTTGAAGTTAGGTTAGTTGTGCTTGGAGCTTGTAATAGGGTTGGGGCTGAGGCTGGGGCTGGGGCTGGGGCTGGGGCTGGGGCTGGGGCTGGGGCTGGGGCTGGGGCTGGGGCTGGGGCTGGGGCTGGGGCTGGGGCTGGGGCTGGGGCTGGGGCTGGGGCTGAGGCAGGGGCTTGGGCAAGGGCTGGGTTTTGACCAGGGACCTGCAATGGCTGGGGCTGGGGCTGGGGCTGTGGCGGATGCTGGTCGTATTTTCAGGTTTAATCCACTCCCTGCCCTTCAGAAGTCCAGCTGTGACGCGTCAAAGTCACAAAATGTCACATGGTCGTAAAGCCTGCTGGCCAAACCGGCATTTCATCACTGGAAATAATGAATCCGAGTTTGGTTAATGAAAAATCCTAATCTCCGTGTTAAAAATACCAGCTAAAAACCACAGCTAATAATCCAACACTAATTAATCCATTACGGTAGTCGGTTTTATTCTGTCTTAAATCTCCATCCCTTCTATTCCCATGGCATGACAACTATTTCCCACACTGAAAGGAGCTGCATACTTCTGCTTTAGCGTCAATGAGCTGTTTCTCTTTTATCAGCTGCCTACGCGTCTATGCCGTCTCTCTGCTCTGAAAGCCACATGCTGTTCTCTTCCAGAACAGAGAAAGACAGAAAGAGTGAGAGAGAGAGAGAGAGAGAGAGAGAGAGAGAGAGAGAGAGAGAGAGAGAGAGAGAGAGAGAGAGAGAGAGAGAGAGAGAATGAAGGGGGTGGGGTGTGTTCCCAGGCCCTCTGTGCCCAGCCTCAGCTCTCTGCCCTGGGGGGTTGCGGGGTCCAACCCTGCCAGTCCACCCCTGGATCCTCCCGGGCTCCAGCACCCAGACCTCTCAACAACGCCACCAAACAACCACCTAAAGAATGGGCCCTTTTGTGTGACGGCTCTGGATCAAAAGGAGCCTGAATCAAACAAAATATCTTTCAAGCTGGAAAGAAATTGCGGTTTTGTTGTGGTCCCTCAAATGGAGAGATCTTCAGAGAGATGAGATGAGAAGAGTTGGCCTTCTGATGATGAGAGCGAAGAACCAAGCTGATTGGTCGATTGTGTGATCAGGGATCTGTCTGAGATGTCTTTCATTTGCCCGTTCAGAAAAACAACAGAATTTAATTATTAGGCAACTTTCCAGACCTCCCGAGACTTCTAAAACTCATTTAGAGGAACAGAGCACAACAAAACCAGCAGCCTCAAAGTGTTGTGGAAGTCTGTCAGCAGAAGTAGATCATCACTGCAGCTTGAGCACTGTAAGCCTGTGACGATCTATAACAGACCACTCCAAATAACATGGGAGCGAAAGAGTGAGAGATAACAAAAGAAAGAGTAGAAGAGGCAGGGGAGACAGTGGGGGAGACGGAGTGAGAGAGATGGGGAGGGAGAGAAGGAGATGGATGGGAATGAGAAGGGAGAAAGAGAACTGGTCAAGAGAGAGAGAGAGACGAGGAGAGCTTGCCAGAGATTCCATCAGTAAGGTAACATTACAGGCCATGTCACAGAGCTCAGAAGATAGTGTTTGAAATCCACACTGGTGCTACTGCCCTTCCCGTATGCTGTTTACAGTTCTGGATCGGTTACCTTGGCGGTAACTTACTTCTTCAAATTACATACATGAACACACACACACACAAATACACTAAGGAAACAAAACTCACAAAACAGGCACACAGACACACAAACACACACACTTAACAGTCACGTGCAGGCTCCCCCTCTGCCTTCGAAAATGTGTCTCATGAGAGGACCTCGAACACAACATGTGGTAAAAGGACCGAGGAGCACGCATCACCAGAAGTGCATCTCAGTGAGTTAAGTTCTGTATTGGCGTCGACAGACACACATGCGATGCTTCCTGTTGCTGTAAACACACTTACATTACATTTACATGACGCCAGAGCGTCATGTACAGTAAGTACATTCTCCCCGAGGCAAGTAGGGTGAAGTGCCTTGCCCAAGGACACAATGTCATGCGCACCTGCCGGGAATCAAACTGGCAACCTTCAGATTACTAGCCCGATGCTCTACCCGCTCAGCCACCTGACTCAAACACTGATTTGAGCACAAGACAGTCAGGATGTGTTTGGGGTCAAGGCCCAAGCAGAGCAGAGCAGAAGCATTGTATGGTCTAACCACCTTCACCTCATTCACAGCTCCAATGTCAGATAAAACACTCAATAAGCATTTATCACACACACACACTCTCTTTTTCTCCTTAACCGCAGGCAGAAGGACAAAGAGAGAAGCAGATAAACAAGACATTTATTGAGCTTCCTTTGAATGTGTATGTGTGCATGTGTGCATGTGTGTTGGTGTGTGCATGTGTGTGTTGATGAGCATGTGTTGGTGTATGTGTGCGTGTATGCGTATACATTTTTGTTTGTGCCAAGTGTCTGAGTGGGCGCATGCCTGTTTGCATGTGTGATTTGCAGGGGGCCGGACTACATTTCACACAAGGCAGACACAATCATGGGATAATAGTAGGAATTAGGACTGGGCCGACCATTGATCCTTAATGGACCGCTAACGCCAGTGAAAAAGCCCATCAATGTATCCAAGGGAAACAGAATGGCGGCACACAAACTCACATACGCGTGCCCGTGGGGGGAAACGCTGGAGTGGGCCTTAGGTTACACGGGCTGAGCGTCCCCAGAATCAATGCAGAGGGCTTAATTACCAGAGACGAGTGGAGACAATACTGATCAGTGTGTATGTGTGTGTGTGTGTGTGTTTGTCTATTCTGGTCCCAGTATTTCCTCTCCACAACACAGAGAGAGGGAGACACAGAGAGAGGGAGAGAGAGACCGATACAGAGGCTTGAGAGAGAGACAGGAAGACAGAGGGAGACAGAAAGAGTGGGCGTGATAAAGGGAGGGGAGAGAATGAGGGGAGAGGAATGAGGGAGGGAGAGATAGTGTTTCATGGCTGAAAGCTTAAGTGAAACTGGAAGGTCAGTAGACTAAATTGCTTCGTCCCCATCCTGAGACACAGGAGGGGGGGACACAGAAATCAAATTACTTATTTTCACACACACTCAAATACACACACACACAAAAATGACGGTGAAAGATGGTTTTCCAAACGTCCCCATATTGTCTCCTTTGTTTTTCATCATGGATTATATGAATGTATCTCTCTCTCTCTCTCTCCCTCTCTCTCTCTCTCTCTCCCTCTCTCTCTCTCTCCCTCTCTCTCTCTCTCTCTCTCTCTCTCTCTCTCTCTCTCATTCCTCCCTCTTGTTTTTGGCCTGCTGGGGCACCAAGATTACCCCTCTGATGAATGACCCCGAGCATCATATCTGTGGTCAGATTCATTCTACAGACTCTCAGTCATACACACCGTTGGTAACCTTCAGGTTATTGGATCCACTTTAACACTAGATTCCTCATTTCCTCAGGGTCTCATTAAAACAGTACTGCTGCTGTGGATTCCCTATTGTCCCACTCCCTCCCATTCAAACAAGACCAAAGACGTTCATTAATAAAGAGCCTTACCTGATCTCCTGGGGGTTGTTCATATAGTCTGTCTTGTAGCTTGGTTTGAAATTGTCCAAGGACATACAGTACAACGGTAATAGAAGACGTTTAACAGTGAGACATGCAGAAAGGAAAAAAAATAACTTTTGCTGCTTTTACACAGGTCTTTGGAGGTGTCACTCAAAAACAGAAGTTGTTTTTGTGACACATTTCGAAAATGTTCTTTTCTTACGTAACAAGGCCTCCCACCCTCTCCATGACACAGTTTGGGGTCAAATGGAGCACCCTTATTTGCCAAACGGATCACCCCTCTGTAGCACAAAGAGGGTTATCGAGTCCTTCCTGCCTGCGGCCGTCAGACTCTATATCGGCCCACAGTGACCCAGCACAGTCACGGCTGGTAAGACCTCTGCAGATCACCAGCACCTCAACTCTACCTCAGCTGGTACCACAGCACCACTCAGGGCGCTTCTCTTAAAACGCTGTTTGCACTGTCAGCACAGTTCTGTACTTCACTTTTGCTGAATATTTGTAACTGTTCTTCAATTATTGTGTGCTACTGTTGTACAGTATGGCCTGTGTATAAACTGGGTGTGAACTGTTTTCAGCATGTCGATAAATTGTGCTAAACCTATCTTCGGCATATTTTTTGATCTGTCTGTTGGTCAGTGAATGACGTTAGCCTTCATTGTGAAATCGTGCAAATAGGGCTCTTGATTTCCACTCACATACACACACACATGTACACAGACACTCACATACACGCACACAACACAGATATAAACACTTAAACACACAATCTCACAAACATGAAACACACACACACAGATAAACACACACATGTACACACAGACACTCAAACACACACTCAGACATGTACTATAGACAGTGATTGAGTTTCATGTACAGTATCGTGTCCAGAACTCCTTTTACAGGGTCATCCTGACACACTTTGTTCTCAGGTACAACTCAATGACAACACGAGTGACATGTGAGCAATGTGAAACATCCACATGATTGATGTAAACAAAGAACGTGTTCTGTCTGTAGCGAAAACAGCCCACATTCTTCCTACTCCCGCCTCCACAGGAAAGTAAAGGGACTCAAACAGGAAGTGACTCAACAGGCACACTTACCCTTGCTGATAATGATGATAGCTGTCACTTTCCCTCCCGCCTCTCCTCCCTCCTCCATCTACTCATCGTTTTTTCCCCTCCCCTCTTTCTCTCCATCTGTGGCTGTTTTAATTGAACGAGGCGGTTGTCTCCTTTTAATTTCCGAGCTTGCTAATGTCATTAATAATGTATGGATATTCTAATTAAAATCTGCCCTGGCCGTTTTACAGTGTAAACACTATTGATCATCTGTTAATTAAGTTCTAAACACCATTGGAGAAATGCAGAATCAGGAACGAATATGAAAATACTCATCAAGTCTTCCAGAAGCAATTCGGTACACAAAATGTTACACTAATTAAAATATTGCTCCCTCTCTCCACTCTCCGCTCTCATCAGTCTCACAGTGGCGTTTTCCTGGCATGAGACATGAGACACACGCACACACTCGGTGGGATGCATCAAGGAAGAAACATATACAACCTATTCCCATGGCAACTGAACACACACACACTCTCACACACACACACACACACACACACACAACCTCAGACCACTTGAGGCAACCAGGCTCTCATCCATAGCAGGCTGTTTCACCACACACAGAGAGATTAGACTGATGCCACCCCGGAGTCACAGTGGCACACCACAATCTAACATGCACACACGCGCGCACACACAAGCGTGCATTTCACACTGTAAACAGCTGAGAGGGTCGCAGGCTTGGCTGGGATTGAGGGCTAAGCTCAATGAATACCAAACAGGCAGGTACAGATGGCAACCTTAGGGCTAAAAACACCCTGAGGACCAGAGTCTGTGTGATGGGTGCATGTGCCAGTGTGTGTGGGGGGGGGACCAGCTTGTGGAAGGAAACAGAAATGTCAAAAGCTTGTCCAACTGAGTCCCCCTGCCCCTGCCCCCTGCCCCTGCCCCTCTCTCCACAACATGAGTAAAATCAAGCTGTCCTTCAGTTTTCATCCATGGTCACTCAACCTCTGGGCAGATCATAAGGTGCACTGTATTATTACCACTATTTGCATACCCCTTACAGGGCATAATTAGCCAGGAAATTGGTGCTTAAATCAACAAATTGTTCCTTAATCATGATTCATTCATGAACACTGGCACTTTGCAGTACAATTAAGACCTGAGAGACCATTCCCCCTGCACACACCTCCCTGGTTTTTGCTGAACAGAAATTTCTGCAGCAAATATATCTGGAAAACATATTACAAATGAACATAGCGCTTCAAGAAAATAAATTGAAGACATTTAGACAACACACATTTAGTTCTGTATATTTTTTTTGTCCGTTTCAGCTGTTTCTGGTCGGTCAGCTCCCAGGTCTATTGGAGGGGCATGCACTACACCTCCCCACCAGCAGGAGATGCTGTTGCAGTTTCATTTTATATGTGATACATGGTCACTGTTCCTGGTAGAAGGGATACATTAAGCTTTGCCTTTTCATCCTGTCCACCAAACTCCCCTCAGTTTTATAGCACAAATCTCTTCTTGCCACATTCTGACCCCCAGATCACCACCCGCTTTTTACTTTTTCTCCCTGTCTGGGTGCCCCCAACCCTCTCCTTTCTCCTTAACCTTCCCTCCATCATACTGAGGTTAATGAGATTACCCCCCCACTCCCCAAACCTGCATCCCCCATCTGTAACCTCACCTTCTCATAACCCAGATCTCTCTCTCTCTCTCTCTCTCTCTCTCTCTCTCTCTCTCTCTCTCTCTCTCTCTCTCTCTCTCTCTCTCTCTCTCTCTCTCTCTCTCTCTCTCTCTCTCTCTCTGTCTCTGTCTCTCTCTCTCTCTCTCTCTCTCTCTCTCTCTCTCTCTGTACCTCTAACTGTCTTAACCAATCACAACAATCCCTGGGCCCAGGGTGGATCGCCGTGGAGTGTGTTGAAACGGAAAATCTGCTTCGCTTGCGTGTTCTAGTATGTGTGTGTGTGTGTGTGTGTTAGTTGGTGTTATCCTTTGTGTAAACAAGGCCCTGAGCAGGACTGGGAGTGCGTAACGGGACAATGTGCTGAGTTCATGGGAATGGCGGTGGCGTGCGGTGTGTGTTTGTAGACAGCGGCAGACAAGCAGAGGGCACAGAGGGCTGGACAGAGAACATCACAGACGGCCAAACAACAAGATTGAGGTCCTGGCCTCCGCCCGAACCCGCCTGCCCATCTCCCCTGCCTGACCCCTGCCTCCCTCCAACTGCACCGACCTGTACCCCGTGTCTCTCCTGTTTCCCCCACAGCCTATACCCTGCCACCCTTGTCTGCCCTCCGCCTCCCCCCCTGTCTCCGCCCCCTGTAGCTAGCTCCAGTCTGGCCTGGCGTCAGCCTCACTCATACCCAGTTAGACATATGCTTTATTAGACATTCCACCCTGTAGCTGGTTTTAGCTGGGATTAATCCCACCACTTAGAAGCAATTAGAAAAACGTACCGAAAGCAGCACAGTGCACAGATAATACCTATTGGTTGGTTTGATACTGACACACCAATCCAGGGCAGTGCTACACACATAAACAAACAATGTTCACACACTCCAATGACCTTAGACAGACAAATGGATCCAATTTCCCCCTGTGACAAGAAAGAAGAGAAGATGAAAGTGAGAGGAATGAGAAGATGAAAAGCTTCAAGAGAATGACAAAAGGATGAAGGAAGGACTGGGTGGAGAGAAGGATTGAACAGCAAGGATAGTGGTCAAGTAGGTAGGTAGGACAGACCACAGACATCTAGTCAGGTAGACGAGACCACAAATAGAAAGACAGGTTGAAGAGACCACAGACAGGTAGGGTAGACAGGAGACAGTGGTTGTTTTCTGCCAACAAAACATCCACGAACGAAAGTAACTTTTAGATGTGTACAACCAGTAGTACATCTGGCCTGAAAAATCCAATTTTGGAGTTGCCAGATTCACTGTCCTTTCGGAGAGAATTCTAAATGAGGCATTCGTACGTTTGGGAAAAAAATGCAGATACTTGAGCTCCTCTTCTGGAAGACCAGGAAGGATTGGTGAAGATTCTGGTTCTATGCAGCTGTCTTATGCCTGCATGTGTTCCTGTGTCAGCTTGTTTGGACTTTTCACTCAATAAAGTGTTCAGTCATCGTTTCCAATGACCTTGTAAAGTCATTCCCATTCCTTCTCCTCGATGTGTGTGTGTGCGTGACAGTGTCTTTACCTGTTCCCTCCTGTGGTATAACCAATTCAGGTGCCAGTACATTTTAATTGTTCTTCTCCTGTCTCCTCTAATGATATGACACTTTGATTCATTTCCCCACAGCAGAGTGTGGCTACAAAACGCGCCAAGCCCACAGTTTTTCACTCGGTTCCACCTCATGTTTTATTCAGAGAAACTTCAGATCCATTTGTTTTTACACCAGAGGAATCCGTGTGGAAAGAAGCTGTCTGAAACCGAGGCAGGCGTTCGCTCCTCAAGACCACGGCAGAGACAGGACGGGGAAATCCACGGTCGTTTGGAGCGTCAATAAAAATGCAAATGGCGGGCGGCCCGTTCCCGTTCCTTCCTCGCCGGCGGAGGCGTTCCCCGGAGCAGAGGGAATGGAGCAGTCACAATCTGGGGACGCTGAACGCAGGAAAAGTCTCCTCTTTAATCTTCAAACCGCTGCCCGAAAGAAGAGAAACAAACAAAAGACGAGAGAGACGAAAGTTTGCTGGGTGCATGTAGGTAAAGTTTTATGAGCTGGTGGGGATTGCAATCATCTCAGAAGGACGTGTGTGTGTGTGTTTGGGGATGGGGGCGGCTCTGCTCTCCTGCAACAGTCTGGGCAGACCAGTCAAGGTCAGGACAAGGTCTGACAATCAATCAATCAACAAAAACAATCAACAGCACAGCCAATTAGGTCTTAAAGAGGCTACAATGTGCTGGAAAGCCTGGAATCAAGATGTCGAGAGCGAGAGCGAAAAAGAGAGCGAAAATACCTTTTGCTTTACATTGGATGTGAATGAAGTCATCTATGCAGAGTGATTATACTGCTACAGTCTCTATCAGCTTCTGACAGTTAGACCCATTGAGTCTATTTGAGGCTTGAAGTGGAAGCATTTGAAAAGCATGTGAAGGCAGTGAGTGGGGGATTTTTTCCCCCTTGAGTAGGCAGTTCTGAGCCTCCCTGATTCTCTCATCCAGGGTAATGCACAGGTAAGCGGTGAGTTTATTGGCCTGGACGGAGATGGAACAAGTCCCTGATTGGTCCTGACACGCAGCCAATAGGTTTCACACACTTGTGCGACTACCGGCGCACACACACAGACGTGCGCATACAAACGGTGCGCAAACTCACTCACAGACACACACTTCCTCCAACACCCACCACACACACACACATAATGCATCCACAATTCCCTTCAGTCTTTGCCCCGGTAACGCAAACGTGTTTTCTGTGAATACAGGCATGTGCTTAATGTCGTCCGAACCTTCGGCCACCACAGGGCTATAGCTACTGTCCCTCTGTAGGCTCCTCTTGTGAAAAACAGAGAAATATATACCTCCATATACTGGCTTTTATTTCCCTCTTGTTATGCACCTGGGAAGTAGATAGGAATTACAGAATGGTTGAATACATTTTGGAATGGCATTATTTGATGTTTTTGGGAGCACCTTGGACAGAGGGCTGCCATGGTTCCTGTCAATGACGACAGTCTGTGTTGGATCGCTGCTTCCTCATCGTTTGACTTTCACTTTAGTTTGATTGTAGGTGTGCAAGGACACACTTGCAAAAAAGCTTCCATCCACTGATGGATTTTTGTGGTTCAAATGAAAAATAAATGATTTAGTCAAAGGTAGACCTAAGTACCTTCCATGTTCCAAGCCTCCAAGCCCATCCTCCCCTCCTCTTCAATCATCTGGGCTCATCTCCTCTTCTCATACCCCTCTTTCCCAATCTTATTCTTCCTAGATCATCTGTGGGTGTTTGTTTGTGTGTGTGTGTGTGTTCTGTATCTGCCAGTAATGTGGTGTTGTATAGGGAGAGTGAATGATCATTCTGTTGATGGGAATTTGATTGCATCCCAGAAAAGCAGGCCTGCATTCTGAGTCTGTCAGCTGCCAGCGAGCTGGAGTCAACATTCACCCACAGAAACCCTCGCTTTCCTTCTCCTCATTTGCTTCTCCTTCATCTCTCTTTCTCTTTATCTCTCTTCCCCCTCTGTGTGTCTCTCTCTCTCTCCCTTTCTCTCACTACTTCTCTCTCTCTCTCTCTCTCTCTCTCTCTCTCTCTCTCTCTCTCTCTCTCTCTCTCTCTCTCTCTCTCTCTCTCTCTCACGCTCTCTCTCTTCTCTCTCTCTCTCTCTCTCTCTCTCTCTCTCTCTCTCTCACGCTCTCTCTCTCTCTCTCTCTCTCTCTCTCTCTCTCTCTCTCTCTCTCTCTCTCTCTCTCACATCACCCTCCTGCTCTTAGTTTATTTGTTTGTTTGTCTTTCTCAGTCTCTGCTTTGATTTCCCTGGGAGCTCTGGGAAGTCTTGCGGCGGCAGACGTCTGTCTTCTCGCAGTAGAGCCCCCACGCACATGCACACACACATACACACACACACACACACGTACACACACACATATAAACCCGCATACAAACATGCATGTCTGCAAACACATGCACATTCACATACACAATCTCTCATGCACACACACACACACACACAGATGCGCCCCCTCCACGGTGCTTCTATGTGGATTACCTAGGGATGATGATGTCTGGATGTGATCATTTAAATATTTGTTTACTCCCTGCTCCCAGCCCCCTGTATCACATAACAGGAGTTTATGAAACCAAATTAATTATCTGTGCTAGTTCCCACAGGAGCAGAAACCTTCCGCTCACCACAAATTTGTTGAGAAGATTGGAATGTTACTCCCTCAACCTTTGCAAACATTTGAGTGTGTGCTTGTATCTGTATGGACATGCACACGTGCTTGTGTGAGCGTGTGCGCATGTGTTGGTCTGTGTGCAGTCGCTTTGTGAAGCTCTCCGCAGTACCCTCTACCTAGACTGTGCGTAGCTCCAAAAAAAACCCTGACTGATTAAACATCTGCAAAGTTCAATGGCATTACAGAGTTTCACCCCGGCAAAGATAAGCCCTTAGGACAGTATCTGCTTCAGAAGGACAGGAATAATCTATCAGCCTCATCATCATCATCATCTGTGACATCTGTGGCTTTTACAAATTGTTCCACAAATATCAGATTTTCCCATAATAGCTCAATTCTCTATTCTTTGTTTTATTCTTTCTTTCTTCGGACCAGACTCTGTATCTCACACCCTGGAAGGTTGGTTGGATGGACTGCAGCGTGCATGGGAGTCAGAGGAGGGACAGGAGGGGATGTCCAGTCCAGTTCCTCTGACTCATGGAACCCCTAGGAATGGGGGGGGGGGGGAGTCAGACCTTGAGTCGGAGACACTGGATTAACTATAGAGCTGAAGGATACCGAAACTGCCCCCCCCCCCCCATCCTCACTCCCACCACCCAGGTATAATGAGCCCTTGTAGCTCGTTACATGATCTCCCTGTCCCTGTATTGTACTAAAGCACCCTCTCCAATCAGCGCCCATTCAGCTGTGGTCTACCACTGTCACATACTGCAGACATGGCCTCCTACGGGGTTTTTTTAAATCTCCGGGCTTTGTCTGTTCCCTGTACAGTCTGTCCTCCCACCTCCAGCCCAGCCCAGCCCTCCTTCACAGACCAGGTACACGGACAGATAACGCGGCCGAGAAGATGGGTGCACAGGGAGGTCGACTGGCAAGCGTCCCCCTGCTCATGGAGGTGTGAGCTAAACTGGGGAGAAAGGTAATTTCACGCTCCGGGGCCCCTGACTCCTACTCCAGTGATGTCGTCCCCCCCACCCCCACCCCATCACCATCACCACCCCCAGCCCCACAAACACCTGATTAATTAGGCTTTTTAAAGGAACAAAAACCCAGCAGTCAGTAAAAGATGTTTGTTTTCAGCCCTGTATGGAGATGACTTTAGCTTTGGCTGGGGGTAGCTCTCTCGCACAGACACACGCACAACACAAACACACACGCATGGACGAGCAAACGTGCACAGACACACACACAAACACAGAGGCACACACACGGAAACTGTTTCGACTTGAGTACCCAGCAGGATGCGCCATCCCAGAAGGAAAATCCGACCGAAGACTTTGGAGAACAGGCAGTCAGAACGGACCTGTCTGGAGCCACAAACACAGCCAAACCAAACACTCATATCGTGTCATATACTCATTGATCACTTTCATACTGTACGGCCATAATGCCTGTAAATGTGTAGCATCAGTATCCCAGCTGTGTCTTGTCGGAGCCTGTGTGTCTGGTGTCTGGATCAGTCTGGGGTCTGGGCCAGTCTGGAGTCTCAGTGTGAGAGCTGACACCAGGCAGACGTCACATGCCGGCCCATGGTGACAGGCGAGTGTATTAGCGAGTCTGTATAGGATGCTGAGATGTGTTCTGAGTGCTCCGGTAGGTGGGAGTTATGACTCAAGGGAGAGTGGCAGGACACTGCAGGCGACTTGTCCACGTTGTGCGCCCAACCTCCTCAAGTCATACGTGCCCTCTCCACAACCCTGTCTCTAGCTCTGCTGGAACTTTGTTATTTTCTTTCACTTTCAGAATCCCTCGCTCCCTTTCCCGTCTCTCTCTCTCTCTCTCTCTCTCTCTCTCTCTCTCTCTCTCTCCCACCCTCTCACTCAGGGTGCATTACTGCTTCCTCCCTGTTACCACGGTAACTCCAGTCCTCATCTCTCCATCGTGAGACCGTCCCCTGGGGCGAGGGGGGGGGGGGGGGGTGGGGGGGCATAGCGCTCTCGCCGACAAAGCAAAGATATTACCAATTATGTGCTTGTTAGGAGTGGGCTGGAGATAAAAAAGATGTGTTTTGGGTCTGATTACTTTCTCTCTCTGTTCCTGGAGAAGAGCAGTCGCCCAAGGGATGGCATGCAACCCCTCCGTTAATGCTGGTCTGGCCCCACTGGAGAAATGGCCCTTTTGCTCACATTAGGCTGTATTTGATTATTTATGCATGGCACATTGTGTAAACGGTAAATGGAAAGAGCAGGAGAGCTCTTACATGTGTTAATGGCGGGAAACAGAACCCACCCAGGGTCTTTTTATCCTCTCCAAGCGCTCTCCTCCTCTACTCCACGTCGTGTTCCCAAGCCGACGTGCGCAAATTCCTTCTTCTAAAGCGCTCGGCTGTAAACACTCGATACGTTTGCTGTTTCCCATGCAAATCACCGGGGTTAATGTTTCCGAGCTGAGAAATAATGCATGAACGAAAGAAATCTTCTGTAGGGTATACTCAGACACACACACACACACTCACTCACAGTGACATACATTGATGAGACTGAGGCACCAGGCCTGTATGTGCAATGCTAATGTAATTTCCGGCTCACCAGATGGCCTGGGCTTTTTCAGTAAACTGCTGTTCCTCTCCCTGTTTCTCCACCCCACTTCTGCCTCCTCCTCACGCCACCCCCTGCACTCCGTGCGCACTCTATTTTCTCCCTCCTCCACCCCTCCGTGCCTCTCTTTTGCCCCCCCCTCCTTTCCCTCATTTCCTCCACGTCCGTCCGCTCCCTCTCTCCCTCCCCGCTCTCTTCGCCTCGGCTCGTCATGTGATCTTAAACAGGCCTCGTTAGCATTGATCAATGGCGGGAGTTCTGACACAGCAACTCTTCCCTCCTCGCCGCTCTCTAACTGTCTCTCTCTCTCTTTCTCGCTCTCGCTCTCCCCCCCTAACACCTCCACCTCCACCTCCAGCTCCACCCTCTCATCTCTAAGCTCAGAGTGCAGAGGCAGACATCAGGCGGACGTGTTGCCTGTGCTAGGGGATATCTCCCCGGGGGCTGTGTGTGATCAGAAAAAGCCTGTTTGATCGGATTAAACCTGGGAGCAGGGTGTGTGTGTGGGGGGGGGTGCTGACTGAGTGACGGCTGCACTGATTATGAAGCACACTGGCACGCCGAGCCCCGCCACACCAGCTGACTCTGAGGCTCAGTTCCAAACCGGAGAGATCCACCTCCTCTCCCTCTGCCCTTGGCAAATGTCAGCCGCCCCCTCCCCCCCCCCAACGCCATCCTAGGGGTTTTAAAGTCAGCCGGTGAACGCAGGGAAGCTGCTGTTTCCTTGATAACTTGCACATATCCCGGTGTGTCAGTGCATGTTTTCCGTCCGGACCGGTTCATATGGCCTCCTTTGGAGACCCCTGTAGAGTTGACTGAGTTGATTATGATCGAAATTTGATACAAGACCAGTCTCTCTCCCTGTCTCTCTCGCTTTATCTACCACTCTCTCTCTTTATCTATCTCTCTCCCCAGTCCCTCCCTCCCTCTCTTGTGGCAGTAATAGGATAATCGTGTCAGTGACCTCGACTGTAAAAAACCCTCTGGTGATTATAAAGTTATGGAGATGAGACAGAGCAGTTTACATAACTCTGTTAGCCTGTGTGTGTGTGTGCTTGTGTGTGCTTGCGAGGGTGTACGTGTGTATTTTGTTGTGCGTTTCATACGGTATAATACTTGACTTGGTAGATAATACCTGACCTTGTGTCAAGGAGTTACAAGCATTTTCCCTGTCGTGCAAACGAACGTGAATACCAAGCAGGTTTGCTGTAAATATGTAGGAAGGGGAATACAAAGCACTCACTCACTCGCTCCCCGCTTGCACACACACCAACAAACACACACACACGTCAGAAAAGCCGTGAAACAGGCGGAGGGGGTGGGCAGTCATGGTATATCATGAATATTGGCACAGCTAAGAGACCCAGAGTCACTGCAGAGACCTTCTCTGTCCCAGCCCAGCCTGTGGCCATGACAAATGTTACAGTATCTGCACACACACACACACACACACACAGCGTATAGCACTGAAAGGAGGTTTGCTCTGTAGTTCATAGCCTGCTATATCAGAAGAGTTGGCAGAATGTTAGACAGAGTACAGCACAGAGGGTTAGGTGAGAGTTTAATGGTGTTACTTGGTAATGATAAATGATAATGATGCGCGGTGATGCTGGTAGCACTTTATCTCTTCATCTCTCTTCATCTCTTGCCACTTGTCTCTGGGAAGTGGAATTGACAACTAATAAGTGGCCGAGAGCACTCTCTCTCTCACGCACACATGCGCACGTGCACACACTGTGTATTGGCCCAGCTCTGAAGGTATAATTCATCATGAACATGACAAATGACTGTAGGTTGTGTTTTGAAGTGAAGATTGGTTTGGAGTGTGGGCTGTTGGTGGGGGGGGCTGGGGGGGGGGGGGGGGGGGGGGCAGGGAGGGGGGGGGGGTACAGCACGGTGTTTACAAAATGATATGCAGCATCTTGAACCTGAAATGCTGAGCAGGAAACAAAATGATTTGTGTGTGTCTGTTTGCATGCATGTGTGTGTATGTGTATGTGGGGGTTTAGTGAGTGAGTGTTTGGTACTTTGTACTTTACATAGTACCTGCTTGGTACCAGGACGTTATTCTTTTGTTCATCAAGGCTGACCCCGACCCAAACCACTGTCCAAATTGTGTGTTTATTCCCTCTCCCTAAACACAGTTGCTTGCATAGCTCTATCACTATCACTATCACTAGCACTAGCACTAGCTCTAGCTCTATCACTATCACTATCACTAGCACTAGCACTAGCTCTAGCTCTAGCTCTAGCTCTAGCTCTATCACTAGCACTATCACTAGCACTAGCACTAGCACTAGCTCTATCACTAGCTCTATCACTAGCACTAGCACTAGCACTAGCTCTATCACTAGCTCTATCACTAGCACTAGCACTAGCACTAGCACTTCACTAGCACTAAAAGCTCTTATTAGCTTTTCCAAGCCAACATATTTCCCTCTGGCAGTGTTCAAAAAAAAACTCCTCAATGGACACGTTACAATACATTGCCTAAGAACAAACAAAGTCCATTTTGACTTTACATCATTTGATTGACACCATTCTACTACTGCTCTTAAGCTCATTGACAGGTAACATGGCATGAGAGGAAGATGACTGGTGTGACCTAAGCTGTTGTGTTGCTGTGTTTGGCGCTATCAACCTCTGTTCACCTATATCTCTTTCAATCTGAACGTGTGCACACATGTGTCTGCACTCACCTCTTGCAGGCGTGTGTTTATTCTGTTGAGCTCATCAAGCGACGGCCTTTCCACCCTGAGTGAATATTTTCCATGCAGGTGTATTATTATGGTGCATTCACAGTATGTACAGCATGTAGCTCTGCACTGAGACACACACACACACACACAGATGCACACACCGGTACACACATCCACGAGTAAGTGTAGACATAAAAAACACACACAAAAACGCACACAGCCATCCACAAAACAAGTGTATGGAACAAGGACTCATCAGTAGAACCACTGACAGATAAGCGGGAAAAACTCCAACAGCAGGAGGAGAGGAGAATCGATATTCCAATATTCCCCTGTCTGCCTGGCTGCCCCTCGACATCATCACACATCACCACTCCAGACGTGCACAAGACGAATGGCTCTCATGCTCAGAACGTAGAGGGGGAGCACGAGTGTCTGTGTGGATGGATGCGTGCGTATGTGTGTGTGTGTGAGTGTGGATGAACCTTTGAGACATTGATGTCTCCGGATTTTGAAGACCCACCAAGGAAACCATGAATTGTCAAATTGTTCAAAACACCCCTGCTTTTCAGGGTGGAGCAGGAGAAAGCCAATAAGAAGACATCTTATTTCTGGTTGATTTTTTCCCCGAAAAGGTCCCCCAAAGTATTTTAAATATTTGAATGTGGAAGATTGACTAAGAGGAATGAGAATATTTAAGAACATACGTTTGTTTATCGTCTACATGGGTATGGGAGGAATTTCACTTTAGCCTCCACTCATTGCAACCACTGCAGGTGTCACTGAACCTTCAACTAGTGAGGCTTGAAATCTTTGAACTGGGACTAAAGATGTCCTCAGACATTCTGCTGTCACTGAAAGTAATAGCCGGGCGCCTGGAGAATCATTATAGAGAAAAATGTCTTAACCACTATGAATTTAACAGGACATGGAAGACAGAAACAACAAACTGGATATGGAAATTGAAGACAAAAATACTTTTGGTACAAAATATACTTTTTGGATTGAATACGAATACACATACACATACATGCTGTACACAGACACAGGCAGAAATGCACACACACGTGCATTCACATGCACACGCACACAAATTCAAGCACACGCACGCACACACGTTCTCTCGATGTATTACGGACACAAGCCCTGGGGTTGGTGACCATGTGTCTGTGTGATGTGTGACAGTTACCAGAATCACAGACTAGTTTGGTTAAAAAATACAAAAGAGCGCAGGAGCAGGAGGGATGATGGATGGAGGGGGGGGGGCGACACTCCCTTTGTTCTCACAAAGGCCCCTCTGTTGTTTTTGATGTGTGTCACTTCAAACAGCAACAGTCTGCTTTATGAACTTTACCATGCCTTTGTTTTCACCTTATCACACATCGAATGCACCGGGTTCGGCTAACACTCGGAGGAGAGATGAGTGACTTGTTACACAGGGGTCTGACAAATGAGATCTGATGGATTGCTTCTGGATGCATGTATACTGCCGAAAAAGAAAGAATGAAAAAAAAATACTTTCCTTCTTCTTTTGTTTGCAACACCGGGTCTGGGATTGAAAGGCCTGTATGATTGGAACCTGCAATTAGGGATATGGTGTGTGTGTGTGTGTGTGTGTGTAATTAGATGTTATTGAAATCTGCCAACTCTGTCTAACTATAACAGCTAAATCAATATTAATCAGAAACACAACTACTCCTGCAGGAGTAGGAGAAAGGCGAGGAGGAAAGAGTGGAGAGGGGTGGGGTGGAGAGGGGTGGAGAGGAGTGGGGTGGGGAGGAGAGAAGAGGAAAGGAAGAGTAATATAGCACTTGCAGCAGATATTTGGGGACTCTACAGATGCACAGTTTGAACACGGCTACAAAGGGTAGTGCCACAAAACTGTGCAACAGAAGGATTGTCTCAATCATAATATTTCACATTCTCAAGTCTCTTCTTCTCTCTACCTTTTCTCCCCCTGTATCTACTGTACCTACAAGCCATCCCTTTTCACTAATGCATAGCTTTATATGATTTCACTTTGTCACCATAAGGGCTTTGTGACCTTTGACCTGACATGGAACTACAGTTGTCAGGCGGTCAAGAAAAGGCCGGAGTGTGTGTGTGTTCTTTTTGTCTGTGTATGCAAGAAAGAGAGAGTGTGTGTGTGGGTGTGATGGTGTGTGTGTGTGATGGTATGGGTGTGTGTGTGTGATTGTGTGTGATGGTGTGAGTGTGTGTGTGTGATGGTATGTATGTGTGTATGTGTCAGATCTGGCATTATGGGCTTCTTTATGGGTGCTTTCTTGCCAAGGTCAAACTGACAAGCTGACAGAGAGCATTATGGGAATGTAATTCATGAGTTTACAATGGAGTGCTCCTAATATACAGGCTCCCACACAGCACAGCACTGACAGACACCCCCTTAACTGCTGATGTTTCTAACATCATACACATTAAATGATACTAGCTTCACGGTTGACATATACTGGTTGTACAAAACTCCCAAGTGTGTGTGTGTGTGTATGACATTTCAGCAATGTCTGATTAATTATCTTGCAGTGCTTGGAGAGGTTGTGACAGGTGTTTAGTCATTTCTTGGATTAGGATTGTGGGAGTAAGAGATAGAAGCGAGAGAGAGAGGAGAGAGAGAGAGAGAGAGAGAGAGAGAGAGAGAGCGAGAAAGAGAGAGAGCGAGAGCGAGAAAGAGAGAGAGAGAGAGAGAGAGAGAGAGAGAGAGAGAGCGAGAAAGAGAGAGAGAGAGAGAAGAGAGAGCGAGAGAGAGAGAGAGAGAGAGAGAGAGAGAGAGAGAGAGAGAGAGAGAGAGAGAGAGAGAGAGAGAGAAAGGGGTAGAGATGTAAGGACAGACGGATGCAAATGAATGTGACTGTGTCAAAGTAACTCACACATGAGTGTGTGTCCGTCTGTGTCTGAGTGAGGGCGTGTGTGAGACAGTGCGGTGGGCAGCTGCACGTATCCCAGAGAATTGTTTTAAACCAATTATCGTTCTATTCCAATCAGAGCTGATGTCTGAATACAATCAGTAAACAGCGAGAAGGTCCTTGGCTCGTGAATGAGACTGCCACACACACGCACGCACACACACACATACACACACACAGCATCCATTAATAATGCCTGACAGCAGTTAGCAGTCAGTCCCCACCTCCTCTCTCCACGGCGCCTCCCCTCCTTCATGTTGGGAAGGAGAATGACAGAATTGAAACACAACTCAACTTCTGGGGTGTAGATTTGATTTCAAATGTGGGTGTGGATTCTTTTCATGAAAGGCATAGCAACAGCAGCCCCAGTGTTTGAGGATTCCGGTCCTTGTTTTGTGTCTCTCCCGTGGTTGCCGGTTCCCCTACACACCTGTGTCATGTTCTAATCAGGGCGGGGTGTTGTGTATTTCGATCATCGTGCCCTTTGTCAGCTTGTTTTTCTGTTTTGGTTCAGTGCGTGAACCAAAAAAAATGTTTTCCCTTCTGATCCTGCCTACCTGTCTACCTGTGATGCAGCTGGTGATTAGGATGGTGGTTATTGTAGTTGGTGACTCCAGTCAACAGTATTGTGGATTGTTCAGTGGGGCAAACCCTGTGGAGAAAAGACTGGAAACACGCTCATGAATTTGTCTGATAAAGTATTTTGTGTTTGGGCCCTTCCTGATTTTCTATGTGGGATTCTGCTGGGATTCAAACCCTGCATGGTTTTAGTAAGGGGTTCACTACAACTGTAACATACTTGATGTAAGGCATATTTACTGACTGATACAGACATAGACTGACCAGCTGTATTCCATCAATTAAGAAATACTGAAGATGAATGCAAAAACTTGCATTTTAAACTTTAAAAAAGTTTAAAGAAGAGTTTTGCATCGATTGGATGAATTTAGAAGTCGATGGAGTCAAAAAAGTTTAATGTTGCTGTAAGGAGACAAGTCCCTGGCGGTCCAGAGTCTTTGGAAGTAGAAATGTTCTTTTCATCCTAGAGTTTCTGCGCAAGTGGTTTTGATGATATGGAGTGGAAAACGACCTGATCAGTTTGGAACCGGTTCCAACGCAATATGGAGTTTGACACTGTTTATTTTAACATGCTGCGTAAAGATAGCGGTCAGCATGTTTAAGCAAGCTTACGGTTGATCCTATGAGTGGTTCCTCTGTCTGCACGCAAGGATATGTAGCACAGCAGTATTCTTTTCAGCCTACATAGTACGTACTTAGAAACAGTGACAAACAACTAACCCTGGTTAGATAAGGATCTGCTTAGTGACGCAATCTCCACTTTCATCTGCTAATTATGCAGAGTCACCACCACTCAATCTTCTCATCTTTCTCTCTGTGTCTGTGTGTGTTGCCAGTTGCTGATTCAGTTTTCCTACTGTATGTTTACTGATGCTTCAACAAACCAAGATCCCTGATTCTTCTAAATTCCACCCTCATTATCCCCCACCTTTCTCGTGCTGACCTCTAACGCTCGTCTCACTGTGTGTGTGTTGGTACGTGTGTGTGTGTGTGTGTGTGAGAGTGAGTGTAGTAAGTGCGATGTGTTAAAGTGTTGAATATTACACAGCCACGAGGCACAGAAACTCATTTAGGCTCGAGCTTGAGAAGAATGCCCGGGGCAGAGATTCCTCCAGGCTAGAGAAAGGGAGTTCTGACTTTTTCTCCCTGTTATCAGAGCTTCACTCTGGGCTGAGCCTGCCGGGAGGCCTGGGTGTACTGGCCCATTCCTCCAGGCAAGGCATATAGCAACCAATCATCATCTCCAAAGTGGCTCCCCTTGGGCTCCTGCTGCAGGCACACATTAGTTATTAGTGTGTGTGTGTGTGTGTGTGTGTGCACCTAAAGTTTGAGTCATTGGCCAGAGAGCTCTCTGTAATAGAAAACACACACACATCTGCACTAACAGCCCATATTTACGGAGTAACCTTTTTCGTTTGTCTGCTAGCGTGATTCATGCGAGTATTATCCCCCCTGTGCAGGAACAGGCACACATACCAAGACGTGAATAACACAACCACACACATGCAGAAACACATGTTAACTCTGGAAGAGACGCACACACACGCACATGTACACACACACGCACGTAGGCAGAGACACACCCCAGTAGACACACACGCGAGCATCCGCACACACACTCACTTCCTCTCATTGTATTTATGACAGCACGCTGCCATTCCCGGGGAGATATCGGACTTTCGTCGTCCGTTATCCATGTTTCCATTTTTGATTGATGACCTTTATTGTAATTATTTATTGAAAGGCGGTAGCAGTGTGATTAGACCAGGTCCAGAGGGGAGGATTTGCTGATCTGGTGGGAATTCTGAGGAGGGAACCGAAATGCTGAAGGTGATAAAGTTCACGGATCTTTTAAGAATTCCGCGTCAGCGAACAGGAGAGATGGTCAGCGGGGATCAATGATCAGAGCTAATGGCATACTAATGATACAACTACTCATCCTTACAGGGGGGTGGAGGGAGTGGAGGGGGCGGAGGGGGTGGGGCGAAGGGGGGCAGTCACAGACAGAATAGGGGATGAGGGGGAGAAGCAGTAAAAGTGCTAATGTTACATTTAACACTCGAGCTCGTATCACTTACATGTGTGTTGAATTACAGGCATATACATTTAATACTAGGTACGTCTATCATTGTAATGAATATATATTATAACTTTAATATTCATATTAATTATATAGTTATTGTTAGTCGTACGTCTCATATCATGTTATGTCTTGGTTAACACCTGTAAGACAACAACTGAAATGAGAAAAAAAACCTTTCCTCCATTTCTTCATCCTAACCTTTCCCTTTTCTTTCATCTAATTGTGTTCCAGAGAATCTGCTGCCTTCATCTTCTGACATTTCAACAACTTCAGCAGCCTGCCTGTGGGATGCAGCCACAGCCCTCTGTGTGTGTGTGTATGTGTGTGTGTTTGTGTGTGTGCGCGTGGTTTAAAATGCAGTGTGCAGTCTGTCTCACTGTGAGGTGACACATTGTTCTGGTAGAAACAGACAGACAAACAAACACACACACACATCAGGTTTGTAATTGGGATAACTAGCTGCACTTTAGATGTCTGTGTGGTGCAATCTGTTCCATAGTCAGAAGGCTATGGGAGTTGTGTGATATAGCTGTTGTCCAGTTTGTCTGGATAAGTAGACCTGAGCCCCCAGCCAGACCAACTCTCACTCTCTCACTCACTTGGTTCTATCCATTCTTCTCTCTCTCCATCCTTTTTTTCTCTTCCCCCCTCTCTTTGCTTCCCTCCTTGTCGATGGCTCGATGGCTCAAAACGTTTTGCGACGCTCGGTCGGGCGGGAGACTCGGCCCATCTGTGGCGCTCAGCCGCCCCGAGGCGCATCATCCCCCGTCCCGCTTCAGGTACCGCAGGCCGCGCCTGTACGCCGCCGTGCGTGAAGACAAGCCGCCCGCTGCCACGCTGGTACGTCGATATATACAGTACGGTTGTGCCGCTTTTGGCTTCACTCCTCTCCCCCCCCCCCCCCGGTCCTCTGGTCTGTGTGTGTAGTTCTTGCGTGAGGAGGGGTGTGGGATGTGTGTTTATTCAGACCTTGTGTGTGCAGTGCATCTGCTAGCCTGAACCCCCCCACCACCACTCTCCCCCTCAGCATAGAATCACGCTGCCAAAGACAAATTGAAAAGAGAAAGAAGGCGAAGGCCAGGGCTTTGGTGAGAGTGGGAAGCCACACATCTGACACCTCACACAGTAAAAAGGTTCAATGAAAGGGGGGGAGAGATGGAGAAAGAGCCAGCAGGAAGAAAAGAGAGAGAGCGAGTGAAAAGGAGAGAAAGGATGAAAGGCGTTCCAGGGATTTGGAAATAAAAAGATAGATGTTTCTATATTTTGAAAAGACTGCTTTTATGTCCTTTTGACTTCCCTGGAATAAATACATCTGACAATTCTCGTGAATGTTTCAGCTCTTTAACACAACTGTCATCCTAGCTAGCAGCAACTGATGTGGAAGCTTCTCTATGACTTGTGGGACACCATGCAGGTTGACTGAGCAGATGCAGAGCTACCTTGAAGCCCTCTGTTGGCAAAGTGTGCAAGTGTGAGGTGTTCTATGCTATTCTTATGTTTTTCCATCAAACAGACCTGGTTGGCCGGGTACAGTCACAGTGATTTCAGATCTAAGTAAGATAATGGAATAACCTCTTAATGCTAAGATGATTACATATCTAATTCCCTTAAGGCAACTGAATGTAATCAGCTTATCGCTTATGGTTTATGGTGGTGATGGCCAGTGAACCCCGGCATCTGTTTGTATCCACCAGAAGTTTTTTGTGTCTCTTCTTCATCCATCCCAGAAAGAAAAACTGCTTTTACAATATCTGACTCAAGATGCATCACTATACTATTATGTCAGACGTCTCTGTGTCTGAGACTCAATTATATCACGACCAGGCACTGTACGGAGTAAATATTTGGCAGGTGTATGAATCGGGAACCAAGGATGCGCAGCAAGCGGGGGAGTTGTTTGGAAGCCTCAAAAACAATAAAGGTATATTGGAGTTTTGAATTGAAAGTCAATGAAGGAAAATGACGAGGATTTATATGAAGTGGAGCAGATAATAAAAGCAACGCCGTGTTAGTAAGTGGAGCATATGACACGGCACTCGACTAACTTGCTAGCTAGCAGGCTGAAAGAAAGTGAATATTAATGCGTTAGTTTCGCTACTTTTGAATAACAATTCAACTTGTGTTAGCCCTGTACTGTAGGCTACCGAAAGAACGTTGTCTCGGCCATTCCTGGAGTGGGACTTTCATATTGAGCATTTTTGACCAGGTTATTCAGCGAATTAGGCTATTTGATTAGAAGGGAAATGTACAAGAGATCGGAGTCTAACGGCGAATGCATGATACTTGAAAGCCCTGGTAATACATTATTTTCAATAATATGTAGGCAGCAAACTGTACAAAATACTGCAACAGTGTTTTGTAGTGCTGCAGTGGTGGCTGACTAGTTCACAGTCTACTGTGTAGATGTGCTTCCATAAAAGATAGGAAGACAGAGAACAAGAGAGTGTGAGAGAGAGAGAGAGAGAGAGAGAGAGAGAGAGAGAGAGAGAGAGAGAGAGAGAGAGAGAGAGAGAGAGAGAGAGAGAGAGAGAGAGAGAGAGAGAGAGAGAGAGAGAGAGAGAGAGAGAGAGAGAGAGAGAGAGAGAGAGAAAGAGAGATATGATAGACAGGATCAGCTGATCACTTTGACATCTGTCAGTCTCTGGCTAGCCTGAGCTGACATTGAGCTGAGCCAAATATGTTTACACTGGTTTAAAACCAGAAAGGAATGTAAAGATGTCTAAGGAACTTGAAAACGAGGGAGAAGAGAGTTGTTTCAGAGGTGCCAGAATTCATCCGCCCACACGCTTCCAATTACTGAGGTTTAGGTCACACACAACACACTGTGCATCCTCCAATTGCATAGGTTTGAGTCCTTTTGTCTGTGTTTTACTCGGTGTGAGGTTACAGAGTTTGAGAATGATAAAAACAAAGAGATAGAGGGTGTATGTGTGTGTGTGTGTGTGTGTGTGTGAGAGAGAGAGAAAGAGAGAGAGAGAGAGAGAGAGAGAGAGAGAGAGAGAGAAAGAGAGAGAGAGAGAGAGAGAGAGAGAGAGAGAGAGAGAGAGAGAGAAGGTTATGGAGGAAAAAGATATGTAGAAAGCATAGCAAGAGGAGGCTAGAGAACGGGGAGGGGGACGAGAAGGGCAAGGAAGAAGAGAGAGGGAGTGGGGTGTGGTGTTACAGAGAGACAATAGGTGGAAACAAGAGTTCCATTAGGCTGTCCTTGTGTTCTGCAAAGCCAAGCAGAGGCCTGATCAGGTTCCACTCCATTCACACAGAGCTGTGGCCACTTGAGCTCTCTGCCATTGTACCAAGCACATTTCCCAAGGCAAACATGGACAAAGACAATTGATATCAAATGCAATGTTTTTCTTTCTTCCGTCATGAGTATAACTCACAATATCCCGAACAATGCGGCCAGGTATATCTGTTGACTCACAATGTAATGGTTAAATAGGAAAGAACTAACAGGTACAGTATTGAAGCCAAGTTTCCATTGCTAAGCAAGACTCTGGCAGCCCCCTGAACTCAAGCATCAGCATTACACCTACAGTGTTGAAGATTTAACCAGCTCACGCTGATAAACACAAAAAACAACCAGACAAAAAGAGGCAGAGAGGAAGGTAGAGAGAGAAAGAGCGAGGAGTGAGTGAGTGAGTGAGTGAGTGAGAGACAGAGAGAGAGAGAGAGAGAGAGAGAGAGAGAGAGAGAGAGAGGGAAAGACAGAGAGGAAGCGATAGAGAGGAAAGAGAGAACAGAAGAGATAGAAATTGAGACCGATGTAGATAGATGGAAAGATAAAGACGAGGGAGAAACAGAAATGGAGACAGAAAAACAGAGAGATAGAGAGAGAGAAAAGAGCAGATTGACAGACAGCGAGGAGACAGGTAAGTGCCGGAGGGTGTGTACGCTGCTGTAGCTGAGCCAAGCTCCAAACCGTTTGCCTTGCCATGCTGCCTCGCAGATTACACACTTCACACCCTCAGCCTCACTATCTGCTCATGTCAACTGGGCTGTGTGTCCCCGAGCAGTGTGTGTGTGTGTGTGTGTGTGTGTGTGTGTGTGTGTGTGTGCTTGTACGTAACACGCAAGGCAAGGCAGGGGAAAAAAAAGATTGGAATCTTTTGATAAACATGTTACTTGCAATTTCAGAATTATAAGTCAACCCAACAATGCCATGATGTGAACAAACCTTCACATGGTCACCTTCCCTTTACACCTGATGACCTTCAGGTCCGACAACTAGATGACCTCAGAAACAAAAAGGTGTGAAGGTTAGGTTTCCCTTGAGAAAACAACAACCTTGCAGTGCTGAGTGGTTCCACATCTAGGATGGCTGAGCAGTGTTTGGGAAGCGGGGGGGGGGGGGGGGGGCTCTCTAAGGTTCATGTTTTTCAAACTCTGCTGGCTGCAAACTATCATGTTTACTTGGCTTGGGCACCAGAAAAGCTCTAGGTAGTTCCCTGTGAATATAAGGTGGGACGTACACAGAACTTTGGTATTAGAGAACACACACAGACAGACACACACAGGTCTGGTGTTGAACACACACATAGACACACACACACAAACACAAACACTCAGGAATGTCGGAAATAAACGGCGCCCAGTTTTGTTTTTCTTCTACAGTGAGCACTTCCCCCCTCTGGGCATGTCCAAAGAAAATATTTGCGTCTGAAACGCTCTGAAGGGTCAGAGGATAATTAATCTCAGACATTATTAACAAAAACAGCGTGTGATTGGTTGGGATATAATTTGGTCTCATATCAATTAGCAAATGTGCATATGTTGTCAGCCGCAGTGGATTTTATGAGCATTTCTATTCATCTCCTCTGGGTATTTTTTTTTCTACTGCTTGTTTATGTCATTCAATACACTGATTCTTTTGTTTTGAGGAATTCTGTCCTGGCCTCTGGCTAAATGAAATTTAAAGTGCAAACAGACGGTGATTCTGAGCATACCATGAACAGATAGACTGACCCGGCCAGACCAGTCCAAACCAGACCAGACCAGACCAGACATGGGCTGTGACGTGAGCCAGCTCAAATCAAGACACTGTGTACAGGACATAACTAAGGACAGTTGTCTCCTTCAACTTCCACTTCTTGAGATGGTGCGATAGAATTTTCGCTCACAGTGCCGTTCACTGTTGGACAATTTTCCTCTCTGGTTTGTTGCTGCTCTCAGAACAATGAATGCACTGGCTGTACGAGACGTCAAAGCAGAAGCTAATATTCTAGCCTCTGGGAAAAGAGGCAAATATCCATCTGAACATGATCATTATGCAAAAGCCACCACTAAGCTGGTTGGGGTGATAAAGAGACTGTCATATCTCTATAACAGAGCCAGAGGGCATGACACGCTATGGCATCCATCTTGTTTAAGTAATAGTGATCATGCACACTGGGATGGAACATATCCATGCACGCACACACACACACACACACACACACTCACACCAACAACAACAACATAAGCACAAATGAATGAAGAATGCACACACACACCCATAACGCCACATAATTCCTAAGGGAAGCACAAGTCATAATCATACGATTGAGTAACAACAGTGTGGCAGGCAAAGACTGCCTCCCTGCAAATAAAGGCCATGTAAATTCGAACTCTGAATTATTTAAGCCTGACACCCAACTCCCTCACACACGCTGTTTAGATATCCCTGCTTGATTCAAGTCATGCAGAGATAATCTTATTTGGGGGTGGGTACAGAAACACGTTTTCCCGACAGGACACTGAATCTGAGGCGCTCCTCTATGTAGTTAGATATCCAGACCATCATGCAATCTTTATTAGGGGGTCAGGATATGATCTACAAATATTTGACAGCAATGTCCTTTGCACCTCAGCTCCGGTCAAATTGAAATTGAATGTGTTTGATTGCTGTTTTTAAAACGTTAACAATCACTTTGCCTTTTTCGTATACTCATTTCCTGAATGTTTGCAAATTCTGCACGTAGCCTCACCTTGAAATAACACAAGGGAGCCTATAGAAGGCTACATTGTCAATTTAATGCAAAAGACAATCTTATCTCCAAATACAGGGTTTGAAACTTGTCTCTCCACCCATATTTGATCAGATTAGTCAAAACATGCTCAACAGTAAACGCCTGTGGGAGAAACATAAATATGCAGCGTCTGACAACTTGTTAGTCTGTCTTGTCGATGGGATAGTGTTTCTCACTGCCGCCTTCTAGCGGTAGAACAGCGAACATAAAGGTTGTGGAGACGCCAACTTCAACATGGTGTTGATTCTGTTAAGTATACCTTTATTGTTGTTTTGGGATTCTTTGTAACATATTTTCATCTGTACCAAATATTTGGGGTTGCAAAACAGAGATGACCTAACTTTCTACAGAGTTGTTTTCAATAATATGAAAATAAAGGCTGGTCAAGTAGCCTACAAGTAGGAAAATAATTGCTGTTCCTTCACAAGGCTAAAAGAAACGTCGGCCTAGTCATGTATGGTAGTCCACATTTGTCCTTTTTAGTTCAGGGGTACTTTGCAATTTGTTCTTGACATTCTGATGTTAGTAAATCAATGTCAGTGTTATGTCCGACTTGTGATATGATTCATAATTCATACATGTCAGTTGTCATCCACAAGATTTTAATTAAGTAAGGTTGTGGGTGCGTGTATAGAGAGAGGGAGAGAGAGAGAGAGAGAGAGAGAGAGAGAGAGAGAGAGAGAGAGAGAGAGAGAGAGAGAGAGAGAGAGAGAGAGAGAGAGAGAGAGAGAGAGAGAGAGAGAGAGAGAGAGAGAGAGAGAGAGAGAGAGAGAGAGAAATGGGTATGTGTGTTGTGCAGAAAAAGGTAGGTTTCGCTCTGCATCCTGGGTACATAGCCCCATGGTAATGCAGGGGAGACTAACAGACGCGAGAATACGGGAGCGAAAGTAAATGTAGAGTCGTGCTGTGGATTTCAGTAGTCACAGTGTATCTTTTCCTGTAGAACGATTACAGTTACGATGTTTCGATATCGTTGCTTTACTTGCGCAATGCTATGATTGCGTTTTGTTTCGCTCGCGTAGGGAGAACGAGAATGAAGCGTAGCGTTCTACACCCCTCTATTCGCTTCACAGGGAAATGGTAGCGTATGAACCGCACTGGAAGGACCATGGTTGAGAGGAGCAGCAAATTTTTGTTGATCGTTGTAGGCTCTGTATGTTTTATGCTGATTCTTTATCAGTACGTTGCTCCGGGTGTGATTAATTTTGGCTCCCCGCACGGTTATTTCACGGAGGAAGACGAGGGGGACATCTTCCCGACCCCGGACCCTCACTACGTAAAGAAATACTATTTTCCCGTTCGGGACTTGGAGCGAACGGTTGATTTCGAAATCAAAGGGGAAGACGTGATAGTGTTTTTACACATACAGAAAACTGGGGGAACAACATTTGGAAGGCACCTAGTCCAGAATGTTCGTCTTGAGGTTCCTTGCGACTGCAGACCGGGTCAGAAAAAGTGTACCTGTTACCGGCCCAACCGCAAAGAGACCTGGCTCTTCTCTCGGTTCTCCACGGGCTGGAGTTGTGGCTTGCACGCAGACTGGACAGAGCTAACAAACTGTGTACCAGGGGTTCTCAACAAGAAGGAAAACAAGCTAAAAAATCTAAGGTAACTAGACATCTTTCATGCGGCCAGGGGCTTATTCTTGCCCTGTTGCCTACTTTATTTTGTAAAGGTTATAAAGAAAAACCTCCCCTAATCAGAATCACTTAACACGAAAAGCTTCATTTCAGTATACACTTTGTTAGGCGCCTGGACTGTTGCTTGTTATTTAGCGAGGGTTGAAGTTGATGCATATTTTGAAGACTGGGGAGGGACTTGTGGCTAAATGGAACAATAGTTTTAGTTGAAAATGGCCTCTTAAGAAAGTCTGTCTCATATTCAGCCCTTGATGGCTCACTGTTAGAAGGGGTGGCTTCTATTCTCATTAAAACAACACTGCACTTAAGACAGACGGACAGCCCACAATTGTTGATTAACGGGGCCATGATAACTTTAGGGAAATGAAGGCCCAGTAGACGTAGCTAACCTCCCAGCACAGCGTAGAGCCGTCAGCCCCCCCCTCCCCCTGTCCCAGGGAAGGTGCTGATTGCTGGGCCTGAATTGAAACTGCCACAGTGGAAAGACATCAGGTCAGGTTCCCAGCTTGCCAGCCAGTTCAGCCGGAGAAGACCCCCCACCCCCCTGGAAGATCCGAGAGCTGCCCCTCTCCAGAGAGGATTGGGGAGGGAGGGGGGGGGGGGCAGAGGTCTAGCCCAGGCCAGGGGAAGAGAGACCCCGCAGGGGTTTGGCTCCGCTTTAATCCGGGTGATTATTACCGCTGAGATGCACATACACAGACACACACACACGGGCAAAGACACACACACACACAGACGCGCTCTTTTCTCTCACATTCCCACTCTATCACACACACATTTTCTCACACAAGCATTCTCTCAGACACAGAGGTTCTCTTACACACATACACGTTCTCGCTATAAAACACACACAGTGACAGACAGCCAGAGCAGCAGCAGTCTTTTCAGTACTGGCGTGAGCCCCATTCCCTGTGGTCAGTCTGGTCAGAGGGGTCTAACCTAATCACACTGGGGAGACTGCAAGGATGGGCTTGCAGCCGTTTACACACACACAGACGCACAGTGTGTGCGCACTGTGTGTGTGTATATTAGAGACACACATGAAAAACTGAAACCTATAGAGAAGAACTTAATTGATCCCTGAGGGGGGAAATTGTATTGACAGCAGCACACGGCAAATACTAGAGAGAGAGAAGAAAAAAAAACTACCAAGAACTATAAAATAATTGAATCCCGCGCACCATCTTAAAATCTACACGCACTTGAGTGTGTTATCACTGAGGTCTGACGCAAGCAGGGAAGACTTCATCACCCGGCACACCCTGCCCCGGGAGCAAGACAAACCACAGGCTTGACGCCTCGAGGTGTGAATGAGGGCGGGGGGTGGCGGGGGGGGTGTTGTTGCGGCGAGGCGGTCAGACACAGGTCTTGCGGCGGAGAGAAGTGCTCGTGTGGGAGAAGAAGATGAAGAAGGAGAAGGATGTGCTGTGTTTACACGGCGGCAAGGAAGGAGATCTCATCGCTGAGTGCAGGCGTGGTGGTGATGGTCTAGTAGCGCACATCTGTCGTGGCTGAGGGGAGAGAGACAGAGAGAGGGAGGGGGAGAGAAAGGGAGATGGAGATGGAGATGGAGAGAGAACCGGTCGAGAAGAGGAGATGGGATTGGGAGAAGCGTGACGCCACAGAGCGACGCAGTGGCAAGCGGTTTGATCCAGAGTTATGGATGGTTTCAAGTGAGGGAGGAGATCTGTCTAGAGGGAGAAGGAGTGAGAATAGTCTTAAGAGATCTCTCCCTTGCTGAGTGGCAGGGCTAGCAGGGAGACATTAGTCATTGCTGTGGTCGGAAAAAGTAATATCTTAAAAGGGAGAGAGAGTGAGGGTGGGAATATGTAAGAGAAGATGATGAAAGGGATGGTTTTGCTGGTTTAAAGAGCCGTCAGAACTCAGGGCCATGCGTTAAATGTGAGCGAGGAGAGAGAGATGGTGAGACAGTGACATGTCTACAGCGCCAGAATAGTGATGCTTCTTTGAGTCCGCGCACGGCCCAGGCTCTTCACGCGCCGCTGTCATCTTCAGTGACTACAGTTCTCAGATCAGTTTAAATGCTTCTCGCTGGTCCCCGGCTGAGAGGCAGGCCTGCCCCCAAACGCCAGGCCATTGCTGTGAGCCTCTAATTGGTTAAGAAGATGCATATCACTTTCCTCCTATTAGCTTTCAGAAGGGGAAACCATCTGTTGTGCATGTTCATGTGTTTAAGCCCTGTGTCTATGTCATCTTGGTAAGAGCTGAGTGAAGTGGTGGGGCTCATTTTAGCGCCTGGATCTCAGCCCTCTCTCATCTCTGTCTCTTGTCCCCCGCCTCCTCCCATCTCTAAACTCTCCCTCACCCCCCCCCCCCCTGCTTCCCTCTGTGATGGTGTTGTTCTCTAATCAAACAGCAGGCTTGCTTTCCACTTGGTGGCGTTGTGGCCACAGGCGGAACCCCCCCCCCTCCAAACCGCTCTCTTCCTTTCCCTCTCTCCATCTCTCTCTTTCCCTCCGAGCGTGACTACTGCATTAGAGGAAATGTCTTTTCATGGAAGATTTGCTGCAATTTCCAAAATGGCTGCTTTGCCTAATGGACAACTGCCTTCGTTCTAATGAATGATTACATATATGAGTGAGGGGACGGAAGGGAGGAGGGGATGGAGGATGAGGGCAAAGACGAGGCCGGGAGATGAAGGTTGGGCGGGGGAGAGAAGAGGAGAGGCAGGGCCAAGGATGACTGGGGGGGAGGAGGGAGGATGAGTGGGAAGGAGGAGGATGGGAGGATGAGTGGGGGGGAGGAGGAGGAGGATGAGTGGGGGGGGAGGAGGATAGGAGGATGACTGGGGGGGTGAAGGGGAGGAGGAGGATGAGTGGGGAGGAGGAGGATGACGATGGGAGGATGAGTGAAGGGGAGGAGGGAGGATGAGTGGGGAGGGGTGAAAGGGAGGGCGAGGATGGTGGGGTGTGGGGGAGCCGTAGTGGGGGAGAGAAGGACATGATTGAAGGGATGGTGGGGTGAAACGTTTAGTTTCATAGCTGGGGAAGGGGAGTCCACAATTAGCACGGTTGTCAGGGTCAGGGCATTACTCTTCTTTCAATAGGGCTGTTTCAGATTCACATCACAATTCGCATCTACATTGTGTGTGTGTGTGTGTGTGTGTGTAGGCAGGCGCTTGTACGTGTGGCGCCATCAGCCAGGGACACTATAAAGACTGCAACTTTTCCAGTCACTGCTGCAAATGTTACTCAGTGTGTGTGTGTATGTGCATGCAAGTGTGCGTTAGAGTCTGCGTGTCTGTGTGCGCGCCTGCATAGTGTGTAGCCGGCCAGGTCGTCGTGTGTTAATCCAATCAGATTAGCTGGAATTAAACGCTGGCGGCTTGGCTCTCCAAAGCCGGTTATGTCCTCATCCTGGAACCTGTCTCCCCACCCCCCACCCCACCCCCCCGCACCACATTCCAGCATTCCCAATCAGGACATTCCACATCCCTCTCCTTTACTTTCTGCCTCTGTCAAACCCTTCCACATATGGAGCAGAACTGGAAAGCACAGCGCTCTCTCTATCTCTCTCTCTCTCTCTCTCTCTCTCTCTCTCTCTCTCATTGTCTCTCTTCTTTTTTTTCTCTGGCTGTTTATGCTCGCTCTCTCCCTCTGTTCATAGTTCGGAAGTGAGAATATTGTTAGTCCCAACACACACACACACACGCATGCTTGAAGTTGAAGAGGTCAGGCGTAAGGGTGTCTGACCTAGTCAGATGACGACAGCTTGACGAGGGTCCTGACAGCTCTCACACAGCCTTCACTCCATTCACAGACCAGATGGAGCTAGCTGGGGGGGGGGGGGGGGGGGCATATCAATACTGTGAGAAGTCATCCTAGTCTTGTTCATCAACGCTACTGTTCTTTTACCCAACAGAAACCTTGACAAAGGTGACCAGAACTTTGCCAGACTCATACAGCCCACCATATTGTCAACGTAGAGTACGCGAAAGGAAAGGGTTCAAGGGTAGAGAGCCACTGCAGAGATTTGAGATGCATGGTGGTCCAGACGTGCTTAATGATAATTGATTGTAGATGAGCTGGAGCGGTTGATTGCTGGACAACCATTATATGACATCGATAGATCAGGTGTAATTGGATGGAAACCATGCTCAGTTCAAAAGAATAAAAAGGAGTGGAACAGGAAGGTAGAAAATAAATGAATACATTGGATCAATTGTAGTTCTTCCTTGAAGTGAAATGAGACCACAGTGGGAAGTCCAAAACATTTGACTGGAAATAATAGCGAGTCAGACTGTTTCTTTCTCCCTGTCCTGCGCTAACGTTGTCAGTTAGCTGTCAAACATCATCCGATCAAAATGCTTGGAGGACCGATAGCCGTGCAATAAATGATTAGCGGGCATTGCAATGGATGGTAATGAGCTGCGCTACGGCTACGCTAGAGCGGCTCTACAGACAAGATTACCGCCTATTGATTGACCCAGCGTTAGCATTAGCTTAGCATTACCCCCGCAGTGAATGATTAGCGAGCATTTCTATGGTTGTTAATGAGCGGCGCTGCGGAATGCTACGCTATGCTAGCCATGAGAACAGGATTAGAGACCATTAATTAGTGTTGCGTTAGCAATAGTACTTCTTTCCCCCTGGGCCATTCTGACACTGGTTCTTTTCTACAACCTCTGTCTATACATCTATGCCTCTGTCTGTCTGTCTGTAAGCTATTGAGGACAGAGATAAAAAGAGAGAGAGAGAGCTCCCTGGGGAATCTTATTTTCTCTTTCCATTAAGCGCAGTGTACTGTCTGTCATCGGCAGACAGGATGTGGCCTTGTAGCTTCCTGTGGTCTGGCATCCCAAAAGGCTCTTTTTTGGATTTGTTTTTATGAATAATCAATCATATTCAATGAGAGTTATTGGGAGTGTGTGCGTGGGTAGGATGCTGATACTGAGAGAGGCATGTGAACTCACCAGAGTTTCTGACAGGCGTGCTAATTGAATTGTGGGAAAAATGCTAATCCCAGAATGCTCCTTTTGAATCAAGGGGAGGACTTTCACTGATTGGGACTGTCTGCTTCTCACAACCAGTTTTTTTTGTGTTTTTTACTGAACCCCAAAGAGGGAGGAACAAAAGTGTAGTCGTTCTGTCCCCCCCCCCCCCACACACACACACACACACATTCTCTGTTTCCCTTTACCACTCTCTCTCTGTCTCTGTCTATGTCTCTCTCTCATACCCTCCCTAAGACTCCCCTCACACTGTCTCTGTATTTGTTTGTGCTCAGTCAGGGATGTGTGTGTGTATGTGGGAGAGGGTGTTTCAACAGTAGACTTTCACAGTGGGATTTCTAGTAAAGTGAAAAACAAAGAACAGGAAAGTTGTGAAGAGTTTTCCTCTGCATGTCTGGTTGCTGGAGGCTGCAGGACAATGTTGTGTTACTATTAAGGTTAGAATGACATCTAACACACTCTTAACGTGTGCGTGCGCATGCCTGTCCATTGCAATCAGGACACCCATGTCTGGGGGGTACGTTTCTTTTAGCTATATCCCACTAGGTTGCTGCTGTTCTCTGTTACCACTATTAAACACTCCAGAAGACTTCTGTCACTAGAGGTTAGGCCTACACACGCACGCACGCACGCACACACACCCCTCTCTGTTTTCTATATCTGAACATATCCCGTTGCAGTATTGATTTCTATAAAACTTGAACAGAGGATGGACAACAATCCTGGTTTTCTCGACCCCTCGTTCTATCTCCCTATTCATCTCTCTCTCTCTCTCTCTCTCTCTCTCTCTCTCTCTCTCTCTCTCTCTCTCTCTCTCTCTCTCTCTCCCCCCTCCCCCCGCTTAGGCACTGCTTCTGATTCTCTCTACCGTTTGCTTCATCTGACTCCATTCAGCACCCCGCCCACCCTTTCCTCTTTTTCTATCACTCTCGCTCTTTCACTCTGTCACACTCTCTCTCTCTCTTTTCTATAACTGTGTTATCCTCTGTCCCTCTTTAGAAGTTTCATATTTATTCTAGGCCTTTTCACTTTCCAGCTTCCTGTAAATGGGGGAAGTGATGCCTCAGGAGGAAGTGCTTCTGTCTGCCAGCGATCTGATCTGGGCTGGAGATAAGTGCGTGCGCGTGCACACACACACACACACACACACAGACAGACAGGCAGGGCACATACTCACACCCTCAATGGCTGCTTCCTATTTAGTAGCAGGGATAAGGGCATTGTTGTCGCCTCACCCGGCGCCTCGGCCAAATGGCATCCAACGTCCTAGCGCAGGTGCGACTCACCAGGTACCAGTCCTGTTGTTCCCCTGTCACGTCACTTGAGATGAGGTGAGATGGAAAGCATGACAGCGCTGCGAGACACTGTCTAGCTTGGCTGAGCTCTGCTGATGTCACCGTGTCGTGCCCTCCAGGACTTCCTCTGCCATGGCGTTGCTTCTTTCGCGAATTTGCTCCCGATGCAAATGCAGTCAGCCAAGCGCGGCAAGGTGTGTGTGTGTTTGTGTTTATGTGTGAAGGCTGTCAACTTGATATTTTATTGTGTGGCCCATGCCTGGCTGTTGTGTGGCATTGTATGTCTCTTTTTCTCTCTCTCTCTCTCTCTCTCTCTCTCTCTGTCTCTCTCTCTCTGTCTCTCTCTCTCTGTCTCTCTCTCTCTCTCGTGCTCTTTCTCAATTTCCATCTTTTTCTCTCTATCTCCATTTTTCTCGCTGACTGTCTCTCTCTCCCTGACATTTCCACCCCCCCCCCCCCCCCCCACCGCCATCTTTTCTCTTTCACTTTTTTGTCCCAAGTCTCTTCATGCTCGACCAACCCTGCTCTGACTCTTGGCTTCAAAGAGCCACTTCATTCATCAGTCAGTCATCAGAGAGGGCCTATTCAGCCCTCCGCTAAAAGAGAGGGAGGAGAAAAGGAGGAGAGTGTGTAAAGAAAGAGGGGAAGAGTGCATGAAAAGAGGGAGGGTTCGAGAGAAAGAGGATCCGCTCTTGACCGCGGGGGACCTCTGAGAGTGACAAAGCAGGGCGGACACACTCCTACTGTGCGTACACACACACACACACACATTGACACATTCCTGTTTACCATGTTCAGTGTGGGGAGTTGCGTGCAATCCTCTCCTCTCTAGCCTCCCCTTCTCCCTTATTTCTCTTCCTCTGACTTTCCCTTTTCTCCCCTCCTTCCCTTGTTTCCCCCCCTCTGTCGTCTTTCTTCATCAGACGGGCACAAAGGGGTGTTGAGGCCTGTTCATTCAGACTAATCCTTCACTGCACCTGGTGCGTATGTGTGTGTGTGTGTCTGTTTCTGTGCGTGTGTGCACTTTCTGCATCTGTGCTGGTGTGCTTTTGTGTGTCTGAATCCGTGTGTGTGTGTGTGTGTGTGTGTGTGTTCGTCCTCCTCCAATTCCCAGTTCTTGATCGCTATCTTTTTGACATGTCCTTCACTCATGGTCATCCCCTCCCCCCCTCTTCCTTCCCCCCTTCCATTCCTGTGGTGGTTTGGAAGCTAGCTTTATGGTCAATAAGTATTGCCCCCTTCCCCCTCCCCAATGCACACAACATCAGCAGTTGGACACAGTCTGTCATTTGATGATTTGTGTCTGCAGTGAGTGTCTTCTGAAGACACCCCCCCGGCAGCGTGCGCGTCACCTGACCCCCCCCTCACCCTCTGCTCCTCCTGTCGTCTTTCTTTTGTTGTCCTCCGTTAACCCTCCCTTCACTGTCCTCCTCCTTTGTTCAGCCTCGAGACCAGTACCAACTGGAACTCCCGACACGGCCTGAACATGCCCGTGTGCAGTTTGGCTTAGGGTGTGACTGTGCATTTTGTGATGTCTTTTGTTATCCTGGTGGAAGAGAGAGTGTGTGTGTGTGTGTGTGTGTGCACATGTTCACCTTCCCACCCTGCTGCCAGGAGAATCTGAAGTCTCCAAGCTGCTGCTGTCAATCATGACAAGAGAAAAGGTTTGGATTCATACCTGTAGAAGCTGGCAGTACACCCACACTCTCTCTCACACAAACTCACACACTCACCTACCTCCTTTTTTTTTTCTTGTTAGGAACTTTCTGGGTAAGGTAGCAGGTGCTCAAGGCCCCCCTTTCACACATCCTTTTCACAGAGTTGAGGTGTCGAGAGATTAATGGAACACCTTTTCCCGAAATATTCAAACATGGTTTTGGGTGGAATCTGTCGGAAATCAAGCTGCTCCTGTGAGACTTGCTACTGGCTGGCAGGATGCTCCTCCAGGCTGTGTTTTTTCTGAGGAGTCAGGTGGCTGAGCAGTTAAAGAATCGGGCTCGTAATCAGAAGGTTGCTGGTTCGATTTCCGACCGTGCAAAAATGACTTGATGTCGTTGGGCAAGGCACTTCACCCTACTTGCCTCGGGGGGATTGTCCCTGTACTTACTGTAAGTCGCTCTGGATAAGAGCGTCTGCTAAATGACTAAATGTAATGTAGTTCCCAGGTTCGTTCCTGAACCTTTCCTAAAAGCACAGAAACCGAACACGAAGCAGCTGCCTGTGTGTGTAATTATGAGTTTGTGAGATTGTTGGAAGACAGGATGAGGGAATGTGTGTCGTTTCCCCAATCCTTTTGTGTTGAGTCACTGATGCTGATGGCAGGCCAGTTTAGCTCCCCGCGTGTTTGAGCATGCCCAGACCCCTGTCTCCACACGGCAGAGAAACTCACCATGGAAGAGAGGGATAGGGGGAGTGGTGGGGGTGGGGGGGGGGGGGAGTGGGACGAAAACAGTGAAAGGAGGGTCGGGTCGGAAGAACAGCAGGAGAGGAAGGAGGGGTAGAGGGAGAGGGAGAGAGCGCAAGAGAGAGGATGGAGGTGAGAGTTCCTTGGAGAGGAATGTCTTGTCATCTCGTCCCCCACCCCCAATGGAATGTTAATCGGCATAAAGAGGTCAACCCTTTTGGACGTGTGTGTGTGTGTGTGTGTGTGTGTCTCGGGGTGAAAAGGTCACTGACGCTCTTCCCTGGTGAAGCGTAGCGTAGAGTGGCTGTTTGGAGTCCATTACAACTTTCCTCCAATTATTATTTAACACCCCTCCTCCCTTCACACACACACACAAATCCCCCAGCTGTCTAATTTGGATGGAATGAGGAAGATGTATCCCTGGTCTCTTATGTCTGTCTGGGGACTTGTTATGCATCCAAACGTGTGTGTGTGTGCATGTGCTTGGATTGAATCATCTCATTTGTTACCTTTCACGCACAGACACGCACACACAAGATATGGCGCTCTTTTTGTGTGTCCTCTTGATTGAGTCACACCCAGACGCACACGCACGCACACACACGTGCACTCTCACAGGCACACACCTGCAGGCCAACACACACACAGACATACAAAGCTGGCTGTTAAGGACAGCTGGAATGGGATGTTGTCCCAGCGGAATGAGATGGTATCGCTCCTCTCTCTCTTTCTCTCTCCTCTCTCCTCCGTGAGATGGATATCTTTTAACACTGATAGCCCTGCTTCCTCTTTTGCACCCTTTCTGGCTCTTGCTCTCTCTCTCTCTCTCTCTCTCTCTCTCTCTTTCTCTCTC
Source organism: Hypomesus nipponensis (assembly GCF_054491055.1). NCBI lineage: Eukaryota > Metazoa > Chordata > Actinopteri > Osmeriformes > Osmeridae > Hypomesus > Hypomesus nipponensis. Next base: position 8,393,589 of record NC_140363.1, read on the forward strand.
TCTCTCTCTCTCTCTCTCTCTCTGTCTCTCTCTCTCTCTCTCTCTCTCTCTCTCTCTCTCTCTCTCTCTCTCTCTCTCTCTCTCTCTCTCTCTCTCTCTCTCTCTCTCTCTCTCTCTCTCTCTCTCTCTCCGTCTCTCTCTCTCTCTCTCTCTCTCTCTCTCTCTCTCTCTCTCTCTCTCTCCGTCTCTCTCTGTTCTCACACTCTCTTTGTCTCGGGTCCCATTCTTCCTCTCTCTCCATCTCCCTCACTCTCCATCTGTTGTGCGTGTGCGAGTGAGCATATATGTGCGCACGTGTGTGTGTGTGCGAGCGAGCGGGCCTGTCTGTGTGTGTATTGGCGTGTGTTCTGAAGATTGGGCTCTACCAGGGGAGACGGATCTGGAAGAAGACAAAAGGAGCTCAGAATAACTCCCCTACTTCTGCCTCTCAGAAACCTAGCTGTGTGTGTGTGTCTGGCGTGCGCGCGCACGCGTGCGTGTGTGTCACATTTCCACACGTCCTCCTCAGAAGGCCCTCAGAGCTTTAAGGCCTGGGCCATCTCGTTAAGAGCGGTGTCATGTTTGCTGTGTGACTATGTTCTGCACTGTACTCATCCACTGTGTCTTCTCTTTGTCTCCTCTCTTCGTGGAATCCTCCGTGCGTCTCTGGAACAGGTAAGACCTTGAGAGTTGACCTGTCGCATGCATGCTGTGTGTGTGTGTGTGTTGGCACAGGGCTTTTTAGCATTGTTGATCAAACATGTGGTGTCCTTGAGGCCTGGTCACTGAGTGCCCAGAGCAGCTTGTCTTCTCCACACTCTAACCTTTGCTTGTTCGCCCCACCCCCACACCTTTTCTCCCTCTCTGACACACACACACTCAACCAACTAGACACATCTCTATCTCACCCTTTTTCACACACACGCACACACACACACAATCTCAGCCCTTGTTTACCCACTTAGAAAGTTAAACGTTAACTCACCTTTGAAGGTCTCTTGGTATGTGTGTGTTTGTGTGTGTGTGTGCAAGCTGTAGTGTGTGTGTGTTTGCCTGCTTGCTTATTGTTCTCTGTGTGTGTGTACACATGGTGTAGCGTGTGTTTACCTATTGTTTATTTGTGTGTGTGTGTGAGCTTAACACATCCTGCGAGTAGTTCCCCCATTGGGATATTTGTGGTACCTCAGAAGGGATTTGGTGTTGGTCTTCCTTCCTTCCGTGCACACAGAATCGTGTGTGTCGACTGCAGGATGCTGTCGTCCCAAAGCTGTCTCCTGTGATCTCTCCTGCCTGCAGAGCGCTTCTCTCCATCACCTCCTTCCTTGTTCTTTTGTTTCCTCTCCGCCATCCCTTATCTCTGGCTTGCAGTGTGGCAGGGCTGAGAAGCAGCACCTGTACAAGCCCCTCGTCGTGTGTGTGTGTGTAAGTGAGTGTGAGTGTGCACGCGCGTCGACCGTCTGCTTTCTCCAAATCAGTTTTTCTTTTTCATCCCCTCGTTCTCTCTCTGTTCCCCCCTGAGTGGTCTCCTGGTTTACAGTCTTCCCTTGTTCAGCTCAGCACCTTCCCCCTTTCTCATGCGTGTGCTCCATCTTCATAGTGTGTGTGTGTGTGTGTGGGTGCACAGGCCGAGGCAGACCCAAGGGAGGGCAGCGGAGCTGGCAGTAGTGACGGCGACTTGTGTCCTCGGAGACGCCAAAAGGAAGGAGAATCTATATATTGTAAATGATGGAAAGAGAGAGTTAAGGGAGGGCAGTCTTCACCTCAGATAACTGTCTGTCTGTCTGCACATTACGGAGCTGGAGGGAGACTGCTGGAAGATGTGACCCAGATAGAGAGAGTAAAGTAGGCAGACGAAGAACAGAAAGTGGAGAAAAAAAATCCTTGGTGCAAATTTCCCTTCTTTTTTTTTCTTTTGTGTCCCTTTTTCACGTCTTTGTTCTTGAAGAAGCGTCGCGCGCGGGGGGGGGGGCAGTCTTGGACATGAAACACAAAGACACAGTCCCTATAGTGGGCTTGTGTGTGCGCATGTGTTTCAGTGTGCCTAAGGAGTGGATCTCAAACAGCATTATTTACTCTACTGGGTTTTGCATCTCCTACGCCCCCGTCCTACCCCTCAACCCCCTCCACACACACGCACGCACACACACACACACACACTTGTATGCACATTTAACAGCGCGTCTGACAGCTCCCGAGGCTCCTTTCCTGGAAAGGCGAGACGGAGAGCACTAGAGCATGCTGGGATACTGGATGACCGCGACGTTCATCTTTGAGCCCCACAGCTCAGTTAATACTTAATGTCCTGTCACACACACACACACACAAACACACTCCTCTTTATCACGCAGACACGCGCACTCACCAAACCCATGAAATATTCAGCAGGTCATGAAATAATGATGAACATTGATGGAATGAAACCTGCTAATTTAACAAAGACCCCGTCTCCTTTTAGTTTGAGAGAAAAAGGACAATAGGAAGACCCAGGGTTCACACACACACACACACACACACACACACTAACACAGTCAGTAGCAGAACGCAAGTGTAGCCTTAAAGCTGGTGTGACCCGTTTTCTGGGCAAGAGTATGTTTTTAATTTTCCGAACACCAGTCCCTCTGGACTTCATTTTGACTGTGAAGAGAGTGTTAGCATGTACGTGTGTATGGAGCTCTGTGGTCTGTTTACTATCCAGCGTAGACTATGTAGGACAGCTGCCCTATTTCCAGCAGCTCCTGGCGACTCAGGAGCCGCCTCTGGTAGACGGGACTGGAAAGCGGAAGGAGCAGCACTGATGGAGCCGGCAGTGAAAGGGTGCGTCTGACGTGTTCTGTGACGGACAGATGGAGACTGGCAGTGAAGGAGGGAGAATATGAGGGCTTGTTGACAGCTGGACCTCATCAGCAGTGAGGGCACAGGGCAGGGCATTCTCTCTCTCTATCTCTCGCTCTGTCTGTCACTCCCTCTGTCACTCTTTCACTTCCTCCTCGTCGCTGTCTCCCTCCATCATGAATTGCGGCTCACGACATGTTTTTCCCGCTTTTCCCCCCCTCCCTATATCTCTCACGCGGAGTGCCGTCACCGCTATTTGTGTGTCCGCGTGTGTGTGACAGCTGGTATCCAAGGGCAACCCCCTTCCCCCCCATCCCAAGTGGCTATTTGAGTGGTCGTGCTTTCCATGACATGGAGAGGCTGTGAGCCCGGAGGCAGGGCTGCAGTGGCAGAAGTTCCGGAAGGTTCCACACGGAGAGCGGTGCTGGCCGGGTCGGCCCACCAGGGGAGGAGAGCGCGGCCGCCTGCGTCTGTGGACGGCGTCACAGTGACGTTTCAAACTCTCTTCTTCCTCCAGATGGATGACTGTTGAGAGGAGGTTAAACCCTGGCATCTGTTGAGTGTGTGTGTGTGTGTGTGTGTGTCCGCCAGACTGATCAGCTCTCAGCCGCTAAGACTCGAAGCAGAAGATTCCTGCCACTTGGCAGATTTCAGCTCCTGCTCTCTGTATGTCACGCTTTAATCCTTCCCCCCGTGTCGCACTGTAATCCTTCCCCTGTGGAGCCATGCTGACGGGGGTTAAGGTCCAGCAGGGGTCTCCTTGACCCACTCTCATAGAGTTGGACCGGATCAGACCAGACCAGACCAGACTCTCTCTCTGTCCATCTCTCTGGTAGAGAGGACAGTCACTCAGCAAGACTCCCTATCTCAGCTGACCAACAATGACCTTCACTGCTGACCTTTCTAACCTCCCAGCTGCACCTTTGTCAGAGTAAGGGACTGAGCCTGGGGGGGGAGGGGTGGGTGGGCGAGGGGTCAGTTTGGAATTGAGCTAATGGCTCAGGTCGCATTCCAAACTGTCCTTCTCTTCCCCCCTCCCCCTTGTGACCTTTTGCAGGTCTTCCAAGGACGGGTTGGGTATTAGGGACCGACCTCAATGTGGTGTCCTTCCAACCCAGAGGTGAACTGACTGCTCTAGTCCTCTCTCCCCTCCCGGTAGTGTAGGAGTCGAGGACTGGCTCGGTCTGGGGCCGCACACACACACACACACACAAACACAAGGCTAGTGTTGCTCCACACCCGTTGTCTCAACCGGGACGGCGTGTCCCTCCCTGTGACTTATCATTGTCCCCTTATCACCCCCCCCCCCCCCCCCCCTTGGCTTTTAGTACGCTTTACTGCCTTATATTGGCGGTGTCACAATAACGTGTGTACACACACACAAACGCCCTTCTGTGCCCTGTGTTGCGAAACACTAACCGGGCACCTAGCGTGGGCCCCACAGCGGACGGATCGATCGTGCGTTTGAGTCCAAGAGGCCAGCTCTGCACATGCAATCATCATCATCTCAGCTGCTCGTCGGTGCTTTAGCCATCATGTCTATCTGGTTTCCATCAAGCCTCTCCCCTCTGGGAGGCACGCTGCTGTGGCTGGAGGTCTCTATCCAGCTGCACGCCCCCGGGCCTCCCCGTACGGACATTGACACTGGCTGGATCGGTGGCCTGCAGGACATTGAGCCCCACGTAGATATCCACAGCCTATATTTTGTCACCAGCTATAGATCCAGCTCTATGGCGATCTACACAGACGGAATGCATGTCCAGTTGGCTGATCAGCTTAGGTTTGGGTCTAGGCGCGTGCCCATTGCTGCATCGATCTACGCAGCCTAGATCACCCTCAGTGGGCCGTACTGTCTTGTAGCTGTATATTGCTTGGGGTGGGTCAGTGTGTGGTCAGGTACATAAAGGCTTATCACCATGCCCTGCACCTGTGGTCTTTAATGGCAGGGATCAATGGGTTGTGGTGGGATATCGATCCCATTGTTGTTGTCCTGATCGAGCTTGGTGTGAACTGGGATTCTGAACCAGACCAGACCAACTGGACATGTCCTGCTGTTAGACACACTGGTGGAAATGAACCAGTTGACCTGGACCTGTATGTTAACCTTGGAGAGTGGGGTCAGAGTACAGGCCTGAACACACTCACCCTCTGCACAAGCACACCTCACCATCTCCGAAAGGAGCTAAATCTGTACTGCTTTCTGCTACCTTATCAAAGATTAATCAGTAAACCATAGTAGCAGTAGAGAACCTTTAAACACACCTGTGGAGGGTGAAGGAGCCAGACAGCTTATGGATGACACAACCAGACAGGAAGTAGAGGACCCAGCCAGACAGGAAGTAGAGGCCACAGCCAGACAGGAAGTAGAGGACGCACAGACAGGAAGTAGAGGACACAGACAGGAAGTAGAGGACACAGCCAGACAGGAAGTAGAGGACACAGACAGAAAGTAGAGGACACAGCCAGACAGGAAGTAGAGGACACAGACAGGTAGCAGAGGGTGCAGACAAAATGACTGATCACCACTTACAGCATTATTCATTACCCCATTGTACCCACAACAGCAGCTGTTACTGTACATGAGTGCACTCACACACACACACACACACACACACATGTGTCAGCTGCAGCTGTTGGACAGGACTGTCTCAGCTCCTTGTCTCTATTAGTGAGCTGAGGCTCCCAGCGGAGGGCTGGAGAGATGAGGGGGAACGAGGGATGATGAGGAGGAGAGGGATGAGGAGGAGGAGAGGGATGATGAGGAGGAGAGGGATGATGAGGAGGAGAGGGATGAGGAGGAGGAGAGGGATGATGAGGAGGAGAGGGATGAGGAGGAGGAGAGGGATGATGAGGAGGAGAGGGATGAAGAGGAGGAGGAGAGGGATGAGGGCTGGAGAGGGGAGTTCTCTGAGAGTGGCAGGGGGAAGATCTGGCTTCACAGCCGACTGTTTTGGGGAATTGATCATTGGAATGTTTAGGGAAGCGTTGATGTCATGGGGGGTTCCATTTGTGGAATGTTGGATGGAAATGAGCGGACTGTTAAATGGTTGCAGATGTGCCCTCCAGGGAATCCCAGGCCCGGCGTACGTCATAACACACACATTCCATCGCTACTCACCTGCACGCACACATTCCCAACTGCTCCTCCCAGTGTCTTCTTCAGCCTAGAGCCATACTCCCCCTCCCCCCTCCCCCCCCCCCCCCCGAACACACACACACACACATTCAACTGCAAGCGATGTGTTTTTCGGACACAGAGACACACACGCATTCCACAGCCCCCCCTCTGGAACATTCCAGGGCGAACGACTGTCAGGGGAAAGGGAGGAAGAGGGGAAATTCAAGACTAACCCAGGACCTCCAGGCCTCTTTCGAGGAGATGTCTCACTTTCCCCTGCCTGTCTCTCCTCCCTCTGTTCCCCTTCAGCCTGCTCCATCCCCCTCTCCTTCTCTTCGTGGCTAGCCTGGACCAGGAGAGAGGTGTGCAGGACTCGGCACAGCCAGCGGCTCTGTCCTCATATAGAGCCTCTTAATGTGCAATTCAGAGGGTTGTTCTTTCGCCTCTAATGCTTAGATGAACCTGCGTGGGAGGATTCCAGGCACAGTATGGTAATTGGACACGCTAAAGTATTGGACACAGACACACAGAAACACAGACGCAATTTGAACACGGTGACACACTGTGGGTGGTTTCCAGCGAGGCTGTGATAAGGGCCAGACAGCTAAATGTTCTCTCTCTCTCTCTCTCCTGCTGAATGCTAATAAGGCCAGGAATATCTCTCTGTCCACGTCCTCTCTCTCTCTCTCCTCCTGGGCTGTGTGTCTCTCTTATGTTCCTCAGCCATGGTTGTTTACATGGCTGAGCAGATTATCATGTGAATGGACAAACTTGTGGCTTTCCAAACGTACGTATGTACGCGAGTGTGTGTGTGTGTGTGTGTGTGTGTGTGTGTGTGTGTAAATGCATGCACCACTGACTCCCCATATGCCGAAGTGTCATTTGCATAAATATATTGTTCCCCCGGCAATCCCTCTGATGGGATTCCGCCATAAGACTCACTGTAGACGCAGACATCCACCTTTTAGGGTTTTTTTTCCCTCCTTTCTTTTAACTTTCAATTTCATCCAATTTAGAGAATACCTTGCCCCTTCTCTTCCTGCCCACCCACTCTATCCTCCTCTGCCCCCCCCCCCCCCTCCTCTCCTCTCTCCAGGATCTGATCCTGGGATTTGTTTGGGATTCTCTAGGATTCTGTCTGAATGTGTGTGTGTGTGTTCCCTATCCTTTTATACGGTCTTTTTTCTCCACTCTAAGCCGACTGGTCATCGTGGGCCAGTCTGTCCCGCATGTTTTTTTGCCGTCAACTTTATTGAACAGCTTTACACACGCGCACACACACACACACACTCTGAAGACACTAATATCCCTGCAGACGTTGAAGTCCCCTTGTGATCCTCTCTCTGTCGGATGCACATCATGGTCACACACACACACACACACACACACGCACAGTATGCAATAATGTTGGATTAGCACAGGCCGCAAACTTGAGCAAAGCAAATCTCCACTCCAGCTCAGCATCATCTGTCTTGTCGTCTACCCAACCTCTCCTCTTTCCTTCTCTCCCTCCATCTCTCCTCTTTCCTTCTCTCCCTCCATCTCTCCTCTTTCCTTCTCTCCCTCCATATCTACTCTTTCCTTCTCTCCCTCCATCTCTCCTCTTTCCTTCTCTCCCTCCATCTCTCCTCTTTCCTTCTCTCCCTCCATCTCTCCTCTTTCCTTCTCTCCCTCCATCTCTACTCTTTCCTTCTCTCCCTCCATCTCTCCTCTTTCCTTCTCTCCCTCCATATCTACTCTTTCCTTCTCTCCCTCCATATCTACTCTTTCCTTCTCTCCCTCCATCTCTCCTCTTTCTCTCAGCCTTCGTGGTTATTCCATTCTTCAACCTTCGATTTTTTTTTTTCGGGGGGCCGGGTTGGCAGGGAGCGTTGCCAGGTCAACAGCTGCTCTGCCTCGGAATTCCGATGTATCTGATCCAGGATTGGACATCCAGGGGAGTGTCTGCTGAGAGACACACACACACATGCAGCAGGGGTACAGGGGGCTGGGAAGCAGGCACAGAGAGGGGAGGGGGGGGGTGAATTGGATGAAGAGAGGGCGAGGGGGCTTTGAAGAAGAGGAGGTGGGCGTTGGGGGAGGGGGGAGGGGGATGAGATGTCACAGAGCTTAGCGAGAGAATGGGGGGATGCCCCCTTTTGAGATGCCTCCCATGCGAGCAGAGAAAATCAAACTGTCATATCAATGAGCTGCCGGCCTAAAGACAATCTCTTGCTCTCTCCTTCGGTTCCCTCCTTTTTCTCTGTCTCTCCCTCGTTTTTTATCTGATTTAAAAGCAGGCTTGGGGGCGCGGGGGGGGTGGGGGGGTGACGCGAGTGAGCAGGGGTGAAGGAGGAGAGGAGGGCATGGCGTGGCAGAGGAACAGGAACCGGTTGATTCGTCCGCGTGGATGGATAGAAGAGCTTCTCTTATGCCGTCAGACTCCAGACCGCAGCCTCCGCGTTATGTACAAATGGAGCAGACAGCTCATCCTTCTTGTTATCCATTTTTTTCTTCCTCTCTTTGTTGTTTTCTTTTCTCTCTGCGGAGGACTCCTTTCATTCCCACGTCTCTCTCAGATCCCGTCATGACGGGAGAGATTTATTACATTTGATCATCTCTCCAGTCAACCGTTGCCACTGCATGAGGCATGTTTCCACTAATAACACATGGTGTGGAGCATGGTCTCGCTCACACACACACACACTCACAAACGAAGCCCAAAGCGCGTTCGTCACACTGTCCTTAATCTCTGGGTTAGCAGCTGCTATTGCAAAGAAATTGTGTGTGTGTCGTTCTGAAATGATTATGACTTTAGACCTCAGTCAGGGCCCTGGTCACCTGGGTGAACAACCATTGTTATTTCAGGGATCGTCATTCCCCCAAGAGAAGAAGGGAGGAGAGAGAGAGAAAGAGCGAGAGAAAGATGCCATTGCAATGCGGTGCTGTTGAGTCCCTGCTCCCTCTGAGCTCTCGTTACACTCCCAGACAAAGGGCCTCTTTCACCCAGCGCTCTCCGTGTGGGGCCAAACACACACACACACACACACACACACAGCTCAGAGAGACTGTTGTTACTGTTGTTGCACAATATTTGGCTCCTCTCATTTTATGATATCTCCTCCCCACTCCATCCTTTCTGTCCCGTCCTTTCTCCCCTCGCTCCCTCCCTCCCCTCCATCTCTCGATCTTTCTCGCTCCCTCCATCGTCTCCTCCCTTTTCCTTTTCTGTTTTGCATCCCATTCTCTGTCTGGCTGAATTGGAATCCGTGGGAGGTAAAAACTGCCTCAGGAAGTTTGTGTGTGTGTGTGTGTGTGTGTGTGCGTGTGTGTGTGTGTGTGTGTGCGCTTGCACACACTACTGTCACTATTTCAGACCGACTAGAGACTTAAAGTAAACAAAAGTCAGACATCTGATTTTTGTAATTTCCCAGGATTTATGCCAGCTACCCATCATCTGCCCCCCCACACACACACACACACACACACACAGACATTTCCCCCCAGGCTGTGCTCATTAGCCCCTTGGCCCTCTTTAAGCAGGTGGGGCGTGTTTGGCACAGTCCCCGACACAGTCGGGCTTAATTGGGCTTGGAGGACTCCTTGCATGCACACACACACACACACACACACACACACATACCCATCACTCATCTGTCCCCCCCGCCCCCCAGACGCTCCTCATCTTCCCCAGGGACAAGCTCTCATCCTGAGCCAAGGGATGTAATGCAGCCCCAGGCTCCTCACCCGGCCTTGTTGCCATCCTGCCTGTGCAGTCCCATGTCTGTCCGTCTGTCTCTGCAGACGATCGAGAGCGCTGCAGGACGACTCTGCTCCCCTGTCAGCTGTTACTCCGTCGTGCCAGTCGCTGTGTTTGAACGTCTCGTCGGAGTGGTCTTGTTCAAATACCCTTGTGGAGACCAAATGTCTTTGAAAGTAGTGTGAAATAGAAACGTCTTGATCACGTGGGGCCCTTGTGCTAGGCCCCATAACCTCAAACGCTTTTTTTTCAAGGGGTATCAGGGGTGTTTGGCTTAGGATTAGAATTACATTAAGGGTTACAGTTGGGGTCAAGGGTTGGTGGTCGGAGACGACACCATTTTGAATGGGAGCGAATGGTCAGGCCCCACGAGAATGAAAAAGCCATCCGACCTGTGTGTGTCCCTAAGACCCTGGGCTGTGTGTCCCTCTCTCTGTAAGACCCTGGGCTGTGTGTCCCTCTCTGTAAGACCCTGGGCTGTGTGTCCCTCTCTCTGTAAGACCCTGGGCTGTGTGTCCCTCTCTCTGTAAGACCCTGGGCTGTGTGTGTCCCTCTCTCTGTAAGACCCTGGGCTGTGTGTCCCTCTCTCTGTAAGACCCTGGGCTGTGTGTCCCTCTCTCTGTAAGACCCTGGGCTGTGTGTCCCTCTCTCTGTAAGACCCTGGGCTGTGTGTGTCCCTCTCTCTGTAAGACCCTGGGCTGTGTGTCCCTCTCTCTGTAAGACCCTGGGCTGTGTGGGGATGGAGGAGGGCAGACAGGGCCTGGCCACTTGGGGTCAGGTCCACATCCCATTAGGGGCATGTGTGATTAAGAGAGGGGATGCATGGGGTGGTTGGGAGGGTCATTATTGGATTGTTTTCGAGGATCATCTGCTTAAGACTCTCTCTTAAGGAACACACACACACATCAGTGTTCTGCCTCCCGTGCTTTTGTATGAATGTAGGCTGTGTGTTGAGGCACTGATTGCGGAATGGAGAGTCATCAGCATGGGAGACACACACACACACACACTACCTTTTCAGCTGTCTTGAGAAGGGACAACTCAGAGCGCACACACACGCTCATACTCACAGACTCACAGAATCGGAGCAATGGGAGTGAGAGAGAGACCAAGTGTAAAGCTTGGGGGTGAGGATGGGTCGAGCAGGTGGGAATTATTTCAGTGTTAACCACCTTATCATTCCAATTTCACACCCCTGCCTCTGTGTCTGTGCATGCACACACACACACACACACCTTTTCCTATGCCAGTTCCAGGGACATGTGTGACAAGTGATTAACAGGGAAACAGGGGTCACACAGACACACACACACACTAATCTCTGCCTGAGGAGAATAGTGTGTGTGTGTGTGTGTGTAAGTGCTCCTCTAACAGGACCATCTGTCTCCTTGTTAGACTCGTTAACCGGCCCTTAATCACCTCAGTCAGGAACATCCCTCTTTCTTCCTTCCTTGCTCTCCTCTTCCTCATTCCTTTCTTCTTTGCCCTCTTCCCGGCCCCGCCCTTTTTCTCCTCCTCTCACTCCGTTCCGCCATCATTGGGCGGGGAGTTCATCTACTGTACGAGTGGAGAAACACGAGGGACTGACTTCTAGGATGACTGCAGGTGTGTGTGCGTGCGTGCGCACGCAGGTGTGAGGAAGCTAGACGGGCCATGAATCTCACTTACAGATCCTTTCTTCCACTTTCTGTATTTCTCGCTCTCTCTCGGCATCACTTGTCTCTCGCTCTCTCTCTGTCTCCTCATCCATCTGTTTCTCTGTCTCTCCTCATCCATCTATTTCTGGCGTCCTTTTGGATGTCTCTGTCAGACGGCTGAGGTGGAACATGAGGGAACAGGCCTGAGAACATTCCTGTCCAACACAGCTCAGTGCTCAGGTGTGTGTGTGTGTGTGTTGATATAACAGCAATTATTCAAACAAGAGAAAAGGATTTTTCTTTCTGGCAGTGCACTGGCAGCCTACCTGCTCCTCTCATCATAGCAACACATTGCAACACTGAACTGTCACTTATTATATTATTCCAGAAATTCCCCCCAAAATACTGAAACACCAGCTGCCTTCAACATAAATAGAATATCCATTGATTGTGGCAGTGAGGGGAGGAGACGTGAGAGGGAGAATGTTTGTTTGTTTTATCCAAACTCCAGTCTCGTCTGTGTGTCGAATGTCAACTGTATGTCTGTATCAAGGTGATGGGGGATTTTGGGCCCTGCGCTAACCCCCCCCCCCCTCTCTCTCCCCCCCTGGGTCCGTCACCGGTCTGCTCTCTCCTCCTCTTCTTTATTTAAACTCCTGACTGCTAACCCAGTCTGTCTGAGTCCGTAGGCTGTTATCGATCGACCGGCAGGGAGTGATGGAAAGGTGGAGAGGGAGGGAGGGAGGGGGGAGGGAGGGGGGAGGGAGGGGGGGGGGGGGGGGGGAGATTCTTGTGTAGTGAAGGAGCTTGTCTGAACCAGCAGATCTATTCTGGTCTGTCTGAGTGTCTTGTTATTGGGTAGGAGAGAGAGAGGGAGAGAAAGTGAAACAAATGGAGATAAATAAATACAATAAAGCCAGAGGGATGCGAGGGAAGATAAATTACATATAAATCAATTCTTAAGGTCAATATTAAATAACGATTTTGATTGTTTATCCATGTAGAATAAGGCGGTAATCAATGGAGGATGCCATGAGCGATATCTGGCTTGCTATTTACCTTACGCAACACATTGTGTGAGTGGAATCACTTTCAGCTCTGCACTAAAAGCTTCAGCAAAGTGTGATAGTGTTTTTGTTTGTGTGGGGGGATGAAGTAAGGACGGCATCGGTGGACAGACAAACGGCAACGCAAGCACACACACACACACACGAGAGTCCATGACATGATCTCAATTTACAGACAGTGATTTTCATTGGTTGTCACTCCCATGCAGCACAGAGAGGGGTGCGATGGGTGAACAAGCTGAAGGGATTTCCCTGGAAGTGGTTTGGCACATGCGTGCATACTTCCAGGTGGAAGACGGGGTTTTTACGATGGAATGCAAGAAGATGTTGTTTCCCAGATCATTTCTACACCTCCTCTCACTCTCTCCATTTCCTCCCCTCTCCCTTTACGTCTAACACCAATGTTTCTTCCCCCCTCATGTTAGAATACAAGTTTGGATTTACTTATCAGTGCTGCCAAACGGGTAAGCAGCTTAATACAGCACCAGCCTGTGTGTGTGTGTGTGTGTGTGTGTGTCTGTGTGTGTCTGTGTGTGTGTGTACGTGAGCTGGGTGATAGTTGTGGAGAAACACTTCTCTGTTGGAGTCACATCGTGTTTCTCTTGAAATTAGGCTGTTATTTTTGAAAACGATGATCAATTTCTGTTGAAAACAAAGCATGTGATTATTGTGAAACATGCTTGTCAAGATTCACGGGACTTAGCGTGTAACTGTTACTTGGCGTGTGTGTGGGGAGAGAGAGAGACACAGACCCTGAAGCTGTATACGTAACAGCACATCTGCCTCACAGGAAGCAGAACAATCTTATTTTCCTGCAGTTTGGTTGTAAGAGAGACTGGAGCAGTGTGTGTTTCCTCCTGATAACGCTGACAGCACACACATGCACTTTCTCTCTCTCTCTCTCTCTCTCTCTCTCTCTCTCTCTCTCTCTCTCTCTCTCTCTCTCTCTCTCTCTCTCTCTCTCTCTCTCTCTCTCTCTCTCTCTCTCTCTCTCTCTCTCTCTCTCTCTCTCTCTCTCTCTCTCTCTCTCTCTCTCTCTCTCTCTCTCTCTCTCTCTCTCTCTCTCTCTCTCTCTCTCTCTCTCTCTCTCTCTCTCTCTCTCTCTCTCTCTCTCTCTCACCACACACCTCTCTCTCTCTCTCTCTCTCTCTCTCTCTCTCACCACACACCTCTCTCTCTCTCTCTCTCACCACACACCTCTCTCTCTCTCTCTCTCTCTCTCTCTCACCACACACCTGCAAGACTTTCATTATCTTTCACAGAGAGAGAGAGAAAAAAAACATCTTAGTCCCACAATGTTTGTTTGTGTGTATGTGCATGGGTTATGAAATGGGAAGCTGCTCCCCTGTCACCTGCCGCAATTTCTCCATAAAGACCAAAGGAGGAGGAAGACGGAGAGGTGGATGGGCAGAATACAAAGAGCAAAGGTGTGTGGAGGGGGATGAGAGGTGGAGGCAGACAGGAGAGGTGGAGGCAGACAGGAGAGGTGGAGGCAGACAGGAGAGGTGAAGGCAGACAGGAGAGGTGGAGGCAGGCAGGACAGGTGGAGGCAGACAGGAGAGGTGGAGGCAGACAAGACAGGGGGAGGCAGACAGGAGAGGTGGAGGCAAGCAGGAGAGGTGGAGGCAGACAGGAGAGGTGGAGGCAGGCAGGACAGGTGGAGGCAGACAGGAGAAATGGAGGCAGACAGGAGAGGTGGAGGCAGGCAGGACAAGTGGAGGGAGACAGGAGAGGTGGAGGCAGACAGGAGAGGTGGAGGCAGACAGGAGAGGTGGAGGCAGACAGGAGAGGTGGAGGCAGGCAGGAGAGGTGGAGGCAGGCAGGAGAGGTGGAGGCAGGCAGGACAGGTGGAGGGAGACAGGAGAGGTGGAGGCAGACAGGAGAGGTGGAGGCAGGCAGGACAGGTGGAGGGAGACAGGAGAAATGGAGGCAGACAGGAGAGGTGGAGGCAGGCAGGAGAGGTGGAGGCAGACAGGAGAGGTGGAGGCAGACAGGAGAGGTGGAGGCAGGCAGGAGAGGTGGAGGCAGGCAGGAGAGGTGGAGGCAGGCAGGACAGGTGGAGGGAGACAGGAGAGGTGGAGGCAGACAGGAGAGGTGGAGGCAGGCAGGACAGGTGGAGGGAGACAGGAGAAATGGAGGCAGACAGGAGAGGTGGAGGCAGGCAGGAGAGGTGGAGGCAGGCAGGAGAGGTGGAGGCAGGCAGGACAGGTGGAGGGAGACAGGAGAAATGGAGGCAGACAGGAGAGGTGGAGGCAGGCAGGAGAGGTGGAGGCAGGCAGGAGAGGTGGAGGCAGGGAGGAGAGGTGGAGGCAGACAGGAGAGGTGGAGGCAGGCAGGAGAGGTGGAGGCAGGCAGGAGAGGTGGAGGCAGGCAGGACAGGTGGAGGGAGACAGGAGAAATGGAGGCAGACAGGAGAGGTGGAGGCAGGCAGGAGAGGTGGAGGCAGGCAGGAGAGGTGGAGGCAGGCAGGAGAGGTGGAGGCAGACAGGAGAGGTGGAGGCAGGCAGGAGAGGTGGAGGGAGGCAGGAGAGGTGGAGGCAGGCAGGAGAGGTGGAGGGAGGATGACTCAGTCCCTTTCTCTCAGCCGTGGGTCGGTTGGTCTGAGGGCTCTTTGTGAGGATGAGGGAGATATTGATGGGAGAGGAGGAGAGAAAGCCAGATGTCCTTGTTTTGTGTAAGTACAGCACACATCGAGACAGTGTTGAGTCTGGGCAGAGAGGCTCAAGGAAAAGCCTTAGAAACACCCAGACAAACTTCCAATGGTTGTCTGTCTTCTGAATCAATAGTTGGTGTGCGTGTGTGTGGATAATCAGAATCCGTTTGTTGACAAGTACGTTTATACATACAAGGAATTTGCTTTGGTAGGTCGGTGCAGAAAATAATAGTAGTAATATATGAAGAAAGATAAAACAAGTACTATATATGAAAAATACATATATGGAACATTGTCATTGTGTTGCATTACCTTCCAATAGATATTCATTCACATATAATACCATGTACTTATTATGTAGTTTGATACCTCAATCCTTTTTTATACATACATTTACCTATGACAATAAATGAAATAGCTGACATTGAGAGCTAAGAGTGTATGCTGACCCTGAGATCATTATGGGATGGTTAGTTGTGTCCTCATCTCTTATCAGTAGCAGCTTGGTATACATTCTGATCCCTGCATGTGCTCCTTCATTTCTTCATTAAAATGATGAAATGCCAGAGTCTTCTCATTGCCGAGTGCAGACGCTGGAACTTTGATGAATCACTTGGGCTTGTGGCCTCGCTGCTTTCGCTGTATTAGAGAATTCTTTTTTAAAATGTTGTCTCTCTCTCTCTCTCTCTCTCTCTCTCTCTCTCTCGCTCCCCCTCCCTCCAATGTTTTTCCTGTTAGACAAATCAAATCACATTTGATTTGTGGAGCCCTTTGTACAAGACATGTCACAGAGGGCTTCCCGTGTGTCCATAGAACAAAGAGATGTCTGTCAGTCTGTGATCTCTGATGGGGGATGTGTGTGATGATGTCGGTGGGGATTATCTCGGGGTGTGTGTGTGTGTGTGCGCGTGCGCATGAGTGATGGTCAGTAAGTCTTGAAGCAGGTAGGTTCAGAATCAGGAAGGACAGTAGAATGAAGTTTCAGCAACACATCCACTCTTTTTTCCCCTCTCTCTTACGCACACACACACACACACACACACATGTGCTAATGAGGATATGCTGATTGATTAGGCTGCAGTAATTAGTTGGAGTGCAAAGGCCTGTAAAGGTGTCTCCTTCTGGCAGGAGTGCCCCCTCTGGGATAGGACGGAACTGAGCTCTGCGCCATTACACACACACACACACACACACACACAGAGGGTGTATTAGCTCTGCAGCTGAGATATGAGTCACACTGCAACTGTGATGAGCTTGGGTTTGTGTGTGTGTGTGTGTGTTTTTTTGGTGGGGGTGAGGATGTTTGTGCTGGGATGTGCTTGTGCCAGCAGTTTCCTTTCCTGCACAGTGGCCCAAACTCTGACCTGCACGAGTGCTTCCAGGCAATCCCCCCCCCCCCCCCCCCGCTCTCTCTTTCTTTCGGTCTCTCTCTCTTTAGATTTCCACATATTTAGCATGAGAAGGTTATCTCTAGATCGAATAAGATCAGAGAAACACCAACCAAACTCCCACTGTCATCTATGCCTCTCGGGCAGGTGCCGTAGCGGGCCATGCAAACACTGCCCCCACATGGCCATTTCTGGAACTTCACTGTACATGCCTGAATCCGTCGTTAAACTGTTTACTTAATCTCTCCCTGTCCCTCTGTCTTATAGGAAATTCTATTATATCACGTTGCTAAGAGACCCCGTGTCGCGATATCTCAGCGAGTGGCGACACGTGCAGAGGGGCGCCACATGGAAGACCTCACTGCACATGTGCGACGGGCGGACGCCCACTCCAGAGGAACTTCCCGCCTGCTACGAGGGCTCTGATTGGTCAGGATGTACCTTGCAGCAGTTCATGGACTGCCCGTACAATTTGGCCAACAACAGACAGGTACACACATTGACACACACAAACACTCACTAAAACACACACGATGGATCACAAATACACACGCACACACAACTAAGGACAACAGTCGGGGGATGGGATGTTTTGACACACACAGACACACTGCGATCACACATACACAGATAAAGCTACTCCAGCAGGTACCCCGTGTCTGCTAGGCTTGGATGATATGACACACACAGACATAAACACGCCGGCACCACAGCCCTCCCTTCTCTGACCGTCCCCCCGTCCCCCCCCAGGTCCGCATGCTGGCAGACCTGAGCCTGGTGGGCTGCTACAACATGTCCACGGTACCAGAGAAGAAGAGGGCTCAGCTGCTGCTGGACTCTGCCAAGAAGAACCTGAGGGACATGGCCTTCTTCGGCCTGACAGAGTACCAGAGGAAGACCCAGTTCCTGTTTGAGCGCACCTTCCGCCTGCGCTTCATCCGGCCCTTCATGCAGTACAACAGCACGCGGGCGGCCGGCGTGGACCTGGACAACGGCACGGTAGGTGGCTGCCTGGTGGAAAACAGGCGGGGAACGGAGGGTGGTTAAGAGTCAGAAGACCGACGTGCCATGGAGTGTCTTAAACGTGGCGGGGGGGTGGGGTGGGGTACCCTCTGCATGTGGTGGTCACGTTGATTTGGATGTCAACCAAAAAAAACACTGTCAAAAAGTTCTGTGTATTCATCTATATGACCCCCCCCCCCCCCCCTCACACACACACACTTTCAGGTCCAGCGCATCGAGGAGCTGAACGAGCTGGACATGGAGCTCTATGACTATGCCCGGGACCTGTTCCAGCAGCGCTACCAGTACACCCGTCAGCAGGAGCGCCGCCTGCAGCGCCTCCGCAACCACAACCAGAACCACCGGCAGGGCCTGGCCGTGGGCCTGTGGCCCTCCTCCCGCGCCCGCCAGACCTCCGCGGGGCCCGGCCCGGGGGAGGGCGAGGGGGACCGGGAGGACCTGGAGGACGGGGGGAGGGGGGAGGAGACGGGGCCCAGGCTCCCCACGGAGGACTACATGAACCAGATCCTCAACCGCTGGTAGCAGGAGAACACACACACACACATCCCCGGGCTCTCACAAGCGGGCCTGATACACGACAGACTCTGACTGACGGATGGACGGACAGACTGGAGGGAGAAGGGGGTTTGACGTGGGGACTGAAGGCATCTGGATTCCCCACACCATGTTCTGCTCTCGTTTGGAGGTTGACCCATGCTGACATTCACCCACACCCCTACCTCGCCAGACAGGAAGAAGAGGGGACTTGGAGAAGTGCTGACGACCAACTGTCATCCCTCTTTCCTTGTGTCCGCATCCCCCTCTCCCTAGTCTCTTTCTGTCAGCGTCCTGATATACAGCCCGAGTTAAGGTTTGGGACCGCTCAGTCCCTCACAAGGGCAATTTCCTTGGATGTAACGCACCAACCAGAGAGAAGCTTGGGACTCAGACTGTAAGAAGGTCCTGTATGGGCGAAGCTGACTCGCTGAGTTTTAAAATAAGATGCTATAGAACACAGACTTTACCTTTTAAGGGAGTGTTGAACGACATTCTGTAAAAAAGCTTTTTTGCTTATAAAGGTCCACCTACATTTCGACTATGAATCTGCTTCTGTCATGAAGGGTGATTAGCATCCTCATTTTAGGACGATTATGTTTTATTTTGTTTTATGCTTTTTTTAAAGCAGAATTGTGATAACACTGAGACCAATTATGCTGCCTAAAAGAAAAGAATAATTCCTTTTCTTTCTTTTTTTTCACATTGTGTTTTTCTGTTTATAAATCAATTATAATCGACGAATGGACGTACAATGGACCATAGCCATTATTGAAGCCTTCTAATATGGAAACACACCTGTTCCCCAGTTCTGCCTCTGTTTTCACAGCGTGAAACACACCCTCCAACTGTGACACAGGCAGGGGGGGGTTCTCTCCAACGTAGCCCAATCTGGCAACATGGCTGCATTAGAACAAAGAAGAGACCAGGCTGTTCCGCGGCCCATCCCACTGATCAGACGAATGTTAGAGCTGGGAATTCTAGAGCTGGGCGGTTGCCGTGGTGCTGGTTGGCTCCTTGGGATGGCCCGTCAGATGGTCCTCCTCAGGCCACAGGGGTCAACAGTCAGGGGGGAGGGAGGGGGTCATGGCTAGGATCTGGAGCTGTCCTTTGATATGTCTTTTAAAATTAGCTCTGTGCCCCAAGTGTGAGAGGGAGTGGGGCAGTCACCTGACTCTTAAGGAACAGATAGCATGGATGGTCTGGGGCCAGGCTAGTAGTGCCTATGACCTTAGATTATACCACAATTTCCCTGTAGACTACTTGTGTGCGAGTATGTGTGTGTTTGTGTGTATGCGTGTGTGTGGGCATGTGTTAGCGCTAATGTGTATGTGTATATACCATAGTATGTACAGAATACATCTGTTAGGCATGTGTGTATGATTATGTAAATAAGTGTGTCTGAGAGGCAATTCTTTTTTTTTTGAGGGACTGACAGGTTCCCAGACCAATCGCCTGCCACTATGGGGTTGGAGGTGAAGCTGATTGGAGCCGAACGTTGACCCCACAGCTCCCAGTGATGTCACATAGTGAATAATATAACTAGCGTTTAATGGGGCTGTTCATGTATACAGAATACAGTTCATACTCCAGGAGGAATAATCACTTCTTGTGCAATTTGGCCCCTTCAATTTATTCTTGAGGTGAAGGGGGAGAGAAGGATACACAAAAAAGGCTTTAGGTAGATTAACCTGAACCCCTCTCCCAGAACCGATTCGTTCTGCTAGCAAGTCCAACTCTTAACTGGATAGAGTCAGCAAATTCTGGATCTGGACCAGTGGTGAGGGCTAACTGGTGCCAGTTCAACCCAGCTATGCCCAATGCAACTGCGAAAGCTACAATTTAAGTCCTTTCCTTTCAAATGATTCCATTTCATACTGTATACTGTAAACTGTAATGTTGAGGATTTTCATATCTTAAAACTGATGTCTTAAACATTTGCTTCATGAAAATGAACTTGATTCCCCCTCCCCTCTCACATCGTTGCAGTTTTCTACACTGTGTGTCTCTGAACAAAGTGAAACAGATTCATGTTTGTGGTGTGCGGACGCCATCATGGCTCTCTCTTCAAAGCAGCATTCTGGACATGTTTCTAATCATTGCAAAAATGGATCATCAAGCCACCAATAAAAGAAATGTACTTTTTAATGACTGTTTTTTTTTTACTGCAGTTTTAATGCAATTTAACTTGGATAGTGTGTGTCCTAACCTGCTATTTCCCCCATGTGGACCACGGCATGCACGTGCACACATACCGTTTTATATAGCTCAGGTGACTTTCCTCCTCTTTTCCCCTGATTCCTTCTACAGAGATGGTCTATAGCTGGCGGACCTCTCCACCCACACACCAGAACCACAGGACCGTGACCCCATAAACCAGCCTGTTTCTCTCCTAACGACTGCCTTGGCCCTGTCACTGGCTGATCTAAGGCCTAATTCAATCTCCAGACACACCATGCCTGTCTCACACACACACACACACACTCTCACTCACACACCCTGATCTGCACTAGGGAGCTGCATGTGTCTCTGTGTGGGGTAGGGATGTACATAAAACCCTGTGCCCTTGGTGAAGCCAGTGGAGGAGAGGGAACACAGGCCTTCACTCTGCATCATAAACACCAGAGGGATCTTTCTACGTTGCTTCTCTGCAGCACTGTGTGAACTCTTAAAGATCGAGGCAGACAATCAGGCAAGGGGTGGGTGGGCTGCACTTGTGTATGTGGAGAAATGAACCGAGCTCCGAGAGGAAAGAGAGATAGCAATGTGGGACGAATACAGGAAGTCCATCTTCTTGTCTCTGGCTGCTGGTACACTGTGTACAGTGCGAGGCCTGCGACCTGCTCCCCTGATCCCCTTGTCCCAACCCCACTCCGCTCGGCCCAGGATCGCTGTCCTCCTCAAACAGACCCAGCAAACAAGGCAAGCAAAATGCAGAAGTAATAATAATAATAATACATTTGATTTCTAATGCACATTCATCTGAAAACAGATCTCAAGGTGCTACAGTTAAGAGTTATAAGGTGAAATAAGGTAAGAAGTGCACTGAGCGCCTTTGCAATAGGTGTGTCCTTCTCTCCAGGACAATGGAAGCCGGCTCTGGAGTGATTGTATTGGCTCTGTCAGGCCTCCATTAAAAACACTTCAGACCGGCTTTGATCTGACCCCAGTCAAAAGAACATATTGCTATGTAACATTCAAGTAGCCTGTCATAGTCTGGATTCACTTTCTTCTGGGGGGGAGTCAGGGTATAAATAAAACAATGCTGAAATGTGTGTGGAGGGAATCACTCCCTCTCAGGGGCGTTTCTACACGGGGGGCCTACAGGGGCCAGTGCCCCCGTAAAAATGTCCCTGGCCCCCCCTGTGGCCCCCCTGAGCTGACTGAAAAAATAATAATTACATGTTTTTCATCTTCTAGTAGTCATCATGAACCGAGGAATGGACATTTTTTAATATAAAAAAAATTAAAAGTTAGAGAAACATATCAAGGTATTGAGAGAGTTGAGGAGCTGGAAGAGGGAGAGCCAGAGCATTTTGTATGATTTTTATGTAAAGCAAAATTAAAGTATTTAGTGTTTAAATATCCTTTGTTTCCGTGTTTTTATGTGCCCCTCTGATTAAACACTGGCCCCCCTTTGGCCCCCCCAGTAAATTTAGTCTAGAACTGCCACTGCTCCCTATACCTCCCAACTAGTCTGTCCAGATGGACTGCATGTGAGGGTACACAGTCACACAGGGGAATGGGACCTTCAGTGCTTTTTAATTTTCATTTTTTACCGAGATCCACCTTTTGACCTACCACCCTGGATGGGTTCAACCAATCTTCTAGGTCAAGAGCAAATCACATCCCCATGATATTGAGTTTCCGAGAAATGTAGAGGGCACAATAAAGAACGGGATCCCGCCTGTTGGGTTGTGGAACGCTGACAGACGCCAGCAGGGAACCAATCTGAGGAATCTGACAATCCCATTATGATCTGAGCTACACTCTGTGAGTTTGTGTGGGTTTCGTGTGGGTGTGTACATGAATAGACACACAGAAATGTGTTCACGCGCATGCCTGTGTGTGCGTGTGTTTAAAGGGAACTTGGGAATGTCTGGATGCTCGTAAACAGCTTGTCTACAGTAGACTTATCAACCCCTTCATGAAGGTCTGATTCATGGTCATCCCCACAGGGGCCATGAGGGCCAAACCCGGGTCATGGCCAAACACTAAATCTTAGTGTGTTAGTGGCAGTATAGTCCTTTTATATGCAGTTGGACATCTTTTAACGCGCACACACACACTCATATGAACTCACATACATGGATGCATTGGGCCCAGTGATCATGGGTTGGGATGATGCCAAAACAGATGTGATGGACTGCAGAGCTCTTTCGGACAGACCCACACAATCATCTTGTTAGTCAGAGACTCGACTACAGAAATAACCAAATAACATTCCATTACAGATAACAGGCTGTCTGTCTAATTGCCTGTTTGAATAGAAAATAATACAAAAATAGCAGTACAAATAAGCGTAAAAATGTATGTGATCCTGCAGTATCTGAATGACAAACCTTCCTAGTTGAGGATTATGCCATGCCAAAACTAATGTGTTCTTGTATACTGAGTGTTCCCTATTCTGTTTTTGGTGAACTAGCTTCCTGTCCGACACCTCTCCTCACCCCCATTATGCAGACGGAAGCTGTTAATTAGCTGCAGCTCACGTGAAACGACAAAGTATATTAATATTAATGAAGGTTTAATCGAGGTCGGTTTGGTCCCCATTGAGGCTTTCAACCTCTAAAATGGCTGATGTGCAACAGTGGGTGAGAAGACGATCACACCCCAGGTATGCCATTCTGTATTTGACCCCAGAGATGACAGCCACCTCCCATAATTCATGTGGGGATGTCACCTTCCTGACAGACAAACGGGCCCTGTGGGCTGTGTGTATGTGCCACCGCGTGCGTGTGTGCGTCAGCGTGAAGGTCAGATCCAACAGGATAATTAATGGAGCAGCTCTTTTTTGATCAAATTCAATCAAGCCACAGCACTGTGGGAGTCTACCTATCCATTAAGATATGTTGCCCAGTTTAATTTCAACACAATGTGGGGAAAAATGAAAAAAGGGGGTGTCCAATACTCGTCAAGAGAGTTTTGCTTCTAATCTATTCCTACATGACTGAGTGTAGTTAAACAATGATCACTCAATTCTCCTGTGGCCTGTCCTCAAACATAATTACACGAAGGGGGTGCAGTGCAGTGTTGGTCTGCTTAAACCTGATTGGCATAAATCATATTTATATATTCTCATGAGCAGTGGTCTCTTTGCTGAAGTCAAACATAATTTAGTAGTGTAACTGTATTCACTTGGAGTCACCGAATAAACTCCGTAATTTGCTGTAGAATAAATTAAATGGAGATCCTGCTCACGTCATCCAATATACGCCATTTTGGCTCAAAATTGGAACCTTATGAGCCAGGATGACCCCAACATAAGTATTTAATGTACTTTACCTTAATATCTTGAACTGGATTTACTGTTAATCTCGCATTTGATTAGGGACTGAGACGCCTAATCGAATGCGATAAGCATGTGTCTAACACAACTACGCATTTGAATTATTTTGAACAGGCAACATTGCAGTCTATCTACTACTCCCTGAAGGACCCACACACTCCCTCAGACCATGGTTGCTGTAGGAAGTAACGAAGCCGGTTTCAGTAAGTAAAATTATATTAATTCACGTTTGAAAACCTACTATCATGTGTTCAAAGCTATCTTTCAAAAGCCTGGATCATGAGCGATCTGTAAGCAAATGCACATCCCCCCAAGCACTCTGGTGCTTGCTTTGTCAGGAGATTAGCCTATTCGTTAGTAAGCAATTTTAGCTTGTCAGCTAGCAGTCTCAGCTGTACAGCAGAACACAGCTAAAGGACATTGCTCTGTGATAACTGGCCCAAGCGCAGATAATGGCCTCATACCCATGTTTTTTCAAGTAAAATATTTTGATAGTCTTCTAGCTTGTCATATAGACGCATTCAATGTATTCGCATTCTGTTCACAGCTTGTCATTGAAACAAGCCGGATGTTGTGTCCCTGTGCTCATTGGATAGTCATCCCTTTTTGCCACGCAAAACGCTCTAATTGGCTAAAAATTTTGAGGCTAACTTTAGCAGTAGGGTCAGCGCAGGTGCAGGATTTTAACGAGAACGGCAAACGGGACTTGCTTTCGTGACGCACAGCATTTGAGCACCTATCCCACATGTAATCGCAGAGCGAGAGTGCACCCTTACTTAGAATGTTAAACTACACCATTGACGTGCTCTTCTCCCTTCCGCATTGCCTCACCCGTGGTTTCACCCTCATCACCAAAGATCTGTTGTAAATAACTACGGATCATTCCCTCTCTTCTCCTTTTCCTCCCTCTTCTTTCTGCTGTGGGTGTAGTGCTGAGGATGGAGCTGCAGGCAGCCCTGCTGCTGTCACTTGTGTCCGCAGTGACTGCCGGAGGAGACTCCAAAGCTGTCACCACCACCCTCACCACCAAATGGACCTCCACACCACTGCTGCTGGAGGCCAGGTACCTGAAGCTGTTCTAACGAAGCCCTGCTGAGGCACATGCAACCCTCTATCCTGGTCCAGCCTGGCTACCAGCTGCTTGTGGATGGTCTCATGTTCCTGCATGAAGTCAAGTGTAATATTCTAGACTACAGCCATGCAGGGTTCATCACAGTCACCTGTTTATGTGAACCCACTTAGGGTTCAATGTGGGGTTAGGTGTAACAATGTTGTGCCCTCCCTTGTCACCTACTGTTGACCCCCTACCCCCTCATTTCCCTTTACTTCCTACACTCCTCTCACTCTGTATCTCTCCCCCCCCCCACCTCTCTCTCTCTCGCGCGCTCTCTCTGTCTCTCTCTCTCTCTCTCAGTGAGTTCTTGGCTGAAGAGAGCCAAGAAAAGTTCTGGGATTTCGTGGAGGCCAACCAGGACATTGAAGGGGAACATGACGGTAACACCAGCGTTCCATAACTGTCACCACTTTCAGGTTGAAGAGTAACCCAAGTAGACAGAACTCGGCTCTATTGCCGCGTAACCATAGCCACCCAGTGTCAGGATGCCCCCTTGCAAGCCTGGACGCGAAAGAGTCCCTCGGTCTCAGTTCACCACTCTTTAGGACTGAGTCGCGGACAGTGTTGATCTAAGATGGCCGTCTCTCCCTGTGAGCAGATACGGAACAGGCCTATTATGAGCTTATTGTGAAGAGAGCCAGCGCTGTGCTCAGCCCCGTCCAGGTCAACATGCTGAAGTTTGCCCTCTCCCTACGAGCCTACTCCTCCACAGTGAACTCCTTCCAACAGGTACAAGGACTCGTGTGTGTGTGTGTGTGTGTCAGTGTGTGTGTGTGTCAGTGTGTGTGTGTAACCCGCCTGTCTGCTGCGTGCTCCCGTAGATAGCGTCCAACGAGCCCCCGCCCGGCGGCTGCTCTGCGTTCTTCAGCGTCCACGGAGAGAAGGCGTGTGACGCGGCGGGCCTGGCCGCTCTGCTGGAGACTGCACCGGCACGGTACCCGCCCACGCCCCGCGCTCCCCTCCACGCGCTCCATCCCACGCGCACTTTCACAGACTCCAGGCCTCCGTTTGCCCGTGAAGGAGTTGTCTGCTTTCACGTGAAAATCCAACCAAATCCTCCATTCCATCCTCTTCTTCCGTCTGTCTTTCCCACAGTCCCAAGCCCTACCTCTTCAAAGGCGACCACAAGTTCCCCGGGTCGAACCCCGAAGCTCCAGTGGTCATCCTGTACGCCGAGATCGGGAAACGAGAGTTCCCAAGCCTCCACCAGCTGATGCTGTCCAAGGCCAACAAAGGCCTGGTGACATACGTTCTCCGTCACTACCTGGCGGTGAGAACAGAAACACACACAGAAACACACACACACACACACACAGAAACACACACACACACTTTGCCCAGTAGTATCGACACAGACTTTTCAACTGCATGTTCACACAATGTGTCCCTTCTCGCTCCCTCCCAGTCTCCTAGCAACCGCAGAGTTTATCTGTCAGGGTATGGTGTGGAGCTGGCCATCAAAAACCAGGAATACAAAGCCAAGGACGACACTCAGGTCCAAGGTACACACACACACCCACACACAGACAGACATATACTGTAAATTGATAGCCACACTTATATGTAAGTCTAAAATAATGATCCTGGTGATGTCTGACTGGCTGCTGTGTTTCCAGGAGCCGAGGTGAATGCTACAGTGTTTGGAGAGAACGACCCCGTGGACGAGGTCCAGGGGTTCCTGTTTGGCAAACTCAAGTGAGCCACCCGGCACCCTCCCCTCCGTAGATACACTCTGGAGGGGAAACAATGATCCAAACAAATACAAAGACCGACGATGCCTTATCTTGTCTTTGGTCCCCTCCTCTTCTGTTTTTCCCCTCCCCCCTCCTTCCTTACACCCCCCCCCCCCCCCCCCCCCTACCCTTCCAGAACCCTGTACCCAGAGCTGAAGGAACAGCTGAAAGAGCTGAGGAAGCACCTGGTCGAGAGCACCAATGAGATGGCTCCGCTCAAGGTCTGGCAGATGCAAGGTGGGCGCCGCCTCCATGCCCCTTCCCCAGCGTTCCGTAAACGCCGACACGGCGTGTTTTTCGGCATCCTCCCATCATTTAAGCTCAAATGGGAGCATATTAGCGCTGTCTCTTGGAGACTCTGTGAGTGGAGTGCCGGGCTGGGTTCCAGCTGGAGGGCGAGAGCTGCAGCGTGAGGAAGAGCAGTGGCAGACTGGCCAGTGGGAGTCAGTCTGTCTGACTGGAACTCCTCTGGGTCTCATTAGCCGTGTGTGTTGACACGGAGGGGGACCCCTAGGGGCCGAGGAGCGTCGCTGCAGCCCCCCCCACACTGACGACGCAGCGCGCCCACACCAAACAAAGATTTATTTATGTCTCCCCCCTCCCTCCCTCTTGTTCCCTCTCGTTTTCTCCCACCCTCGCTCTCTCTCACCCTCTCAATTTTTCTCTCTCTCTCTCCCCCCTCCCTCTATCTCTCCATCGCCCCTCTTCTTCCTCCCCACCCCCTGCCCTCTCCTCCCTCCATCTCAGATCTCAGTTTCCAGACGGCAGCTCGTATCCTGGCAGCTCCCCCCTCAGACGCTCTTCATGTCATGAGAGACCTGAGTCAGAATTTTCCCACTAAAGCCAGGTACCGAGGATACACACACACACACACACATATGTCCATACACACACACACAAACTAATGCTGTGGTCTGTCCCACTCCCCTCAGGTCCATCACCCACACAGCGGTTAACTCTGAGATTCGCAGAGAGATGGGGGAAAACCAGAAGGTAGGAGTCCAGCCTTCTCATCCACCCAGCCTGCTGGCACACGGAGGGGGGGGGGGGAACATATCTGAAAAACATGTCTTTCTCTCAAGACCAAGTCCCTTTGTTTTTTCCTGTTATCTCCCTCTTTTAATTTCCCTCTCTTCGTTTCTTCTCGTTCGTCCGTTTGGGGGCGTTATCAGAGAAGGTAGTTTTAGGAGCGTGTTGAGACTGGAGCGTGAGAGGAAAGGCCCGGCTAACAGCAGCCCCCACAGTGTGATGCTCAGCCCAAATCCAATATAACCACCGCACACAGAACAGAGAATAGATTGTGTAATCATGTCCTACGACCGCGTCGCTTGTCTCTCTGCTGCTGCCTCCTGAGACATAACGATACACCACAATCATTTTCTCTCTCTCTCTCTCTCTCTCTCTCCCCCCACCCCCAGCCCTTTTCTTTTTTTCTTTCTTTTTTAAAAATTTTCTTTCCCCCCCTCATCCTTTTGTGATGAATTGTAAACAACATCTGGAATGAAAAGAAATCTTGTTTCAATATTTTCTTTCTGGCTCTGCTAATGGAATGAGCAATCACTCTTTTGTTGACGCTCTCTCCCTCCCTCCACCTCTCCCCCGTCTGTCCCTCTCTCTCTCCAATCGGAGCCGTCAGAGCATGCGTTATCTTGGCGTACAGGCGGGAACGACCAGCGAAAATGTTCTAATTACAGAGTTGTCGAATCAGGCGGCGTTTTAGTTGTTTCAGCACTGGGAGCTGATTATTGATTGAGACGCAAAACACACACACACACACACACACACACACCCCGACAGGCCCACTTTGAGGAGGAGGCACAATATTTGTGTTAATCATGTCTGTGTGTAATTGCAGGGTCTGAAGTATGATTAATCTGATGACTTTGTCTTTCTGTAATGAGATTTGACTGTGCCAAATGACTTTGAAAACACACACACGCGCGCGCGTTATAATGAGATTTGCTTACTGGGAGTTTGATGATTTGTTTAGACAGACTAGCAGAGCGGGGCTTGTTGTTAAACATCACCCCATTGTGGCGTTGTTTGACTTTGTCCACAATCCTTGAGTGAAGCTGCAGATTGGGCTGTGTGCTCTGTGTGCTGATGCCGGCCCTGCTCCCCATGGGCACTCTGTCTCTCAGTTCTTTAAAGGGACTTTGGGACTGCAGCCTGGAGAATCGGCCTTCTTCATCAACGGCCTCCACATCGACCTGGACACACAGGACATCTTCAGGTATGCTTGAACACAAACACACACAAACACACACGCACGCACATAACAGCCGGCCTCGCACATAAATAACTCGCCGATCAATACTCACATTCGCAATTCGCACTCATTGACCCGGAGAGAAAACCCGGGTACACACACCCACAGACGCACAGTCACTCAGGGTGTGGTGTTGTGTGTCGTCTGGCCCCCCCCAGCGTGTTTGAGGTGCTGCGGAGCGAGGCCCGGGTGATGGAGGGGCTGCGCTCGCTGCACATAGACACGCCCTACATCCACGACATCCTCCGGCTCAACGTCCAGCCCTCCGACTCTGACTACGCCGTGGACATCCGCAGCCCTGCCATCAATGTAAGACACAAACACGCGCGCGCTCAGACAGTAATGCTGCCATCAGTGTACAACACAGACACACACTCTCAGCTGACTCTATGACGGACACATCCAAGCCCTCAGCAAATGACTTGGTTGTGCTGTCTTCATTGCTCTTTCTCTCTCTGTCTCCATCTCTCTCTCTCTCTCTCTCTCTCTCTCTCTCTCTCTCTCTAATCCTCAGTGGATTAATAATCTGGAGATAGACGGCAGATACAGCTCATGGCCGTACAACGTCCAAGAGCTTCTCAGACCCACCTTCCCTGGAGTCATCAGGCAGATCCGCAAGAACTTCCACAACCTGGTGAGCCTCTGCCTCTCTCTCCTGGTTACCCTGCTCGGAAACACCCAATGGCAAAGGACACCCCTTAATGTGTGTGTGGATGTGTTTTAGGTCATCATCTTGGACCCAACCCACGAGAACTCAGCTGAACTCCTGAGTGTTGCCGAGATGTTCTACAGCAACAACATCCCTCTCAGGTGTGTGTGTGTGCGTGCGGGCTTGCTTGTAC
Organism: Hypomesus nipponensis; assembly: GCF_054491055.1. NCBI lineage: Eukaryota > Metazoa > Chordata > Actinopteri > Osmeriformes > Osmeridae > Hypomesus > Hypomesus nipponensis. The sequence goes on from NC_140363.1 coordinate 8,423,026, forward strand.
GCCTATATGGAGGACCTGTGTGTGTGTGTGTGTGTGTGTAACCTCACTGCGTGTGTGTGTGTTGCAGGATAGGCCTGGTGTTTGTGGTGTCTGACGGGGACGACATCGACGGCATGCAGGACCCGGGCGTGGCCCTGCTCCGGGCCTTCAACTACATCTCTGACGAGGTGGACAACCAGAGCGCCTTTGACGCAATCATATCTGTAAGTCCACCAATCAGAACCAACCCCCTATTGTCTACTGACTCGTGACTGAACTCCATAGACACACTACACTTGACATGAGGATATGCTGTATTAGGTGTCTCTATAAGTATATTTTCTATGGTGATATGAATGTGCAATAGTATTGAAATGAGTTGGTTGTCCCTGTGTTGTATTAATGTCTACTGTAGTGATATGTATGTGTCATGTACTAACTTGAAGCCGTGTTCCTGCTGTAGATGCAGAGATATGTGTCATGTTCTAACTTGAAGCCGTGTTCCTGCTGTAGATGTAGAGATATGTATGTGTCATGTTCTAACTTGAAGCCGTGTTCCTGCTGTAGATGTAGAAATATGTATGTGTCATGTTCTAACTTGAAGCCGTGTTCCTGCTGTAGATGTAGAGATATGTATGTGTCATGTTCTAACTTGAAGCCGTCTTCCTGCTGTAGATGTAGAGATATGTATGTGTCATGTTCTAACTTGAAGCCGTCTTCCTGCTGTAGATGTTTAACCGCGTGGCCAGCGGGGGGCGCCTGGCGGTGGGGGACGTGGTGAAGGTGCTGGAGAAGAGGTTCCCCTACGTGGAGGTCAGCAGCATCCTGGGAGCCGACTCCAGCTACGACACCAACAGGAAGGTGAGGCACGGCCCCACGATGTCACTTCCTCCCGCGTGCCGCCGCGTCGGACTCGCGTGATCCGACTCGCACCGAGGTCTCTGTGTTGTGGCTGTGGAGGAAGGGCTAGCATGGCGGTGGTGTTTTTTTTTCCTTCCCAGGAGGCGCGTGGTTACTACCAGCAGACGGGGGTGGGGCCGTTGCCCGTGGTGATGTACAACGGGATGCCCTACCAACGGGAACAGCTGGACCCTGATGAGCTGGAGACGGTTACCATGCACAAGATCTTGGAGACCACTTCATTCTACCAGAGAGCTGTCTACCTGGTGAGTTGTACACATCCCACACACACACACCTACCAGAGAGCTGTCTACCTGGTAGCTTGTACACACGCACACACATGCATACACGCGTCTTTCTTCTAGGGAGTTCTTTGCGCGTAGGTACAAACAGATCCCCTGTGTCCATGCCTGTCCCCAGGGTGAGCTGGCCAGTGACCATGACGTGGTGGACTTCATCATGAACCAGGCCAACGTGGTCCCCCGCATCAACTCCAGAGTCCTCTCCACCAGCAGGACATACCTGGACCTGTCTGACACCAGTGAGCTCACACACACACACACACACAGTCTCTTTCACGCACAAAACACAGACACACACACACACTTCGCTCCCCTGTGTCATCTTTCGAACATGTCTACCAACTTTACAGACAACACCGACACACACAGTCACACGCCATGCTGTGTATCTCTCTCTCTCTCTCTCTCTTTCTCTCTCACTCTCTCTCTCTCTCTCTCTCTCTCTCTCTCTCTCCATAGATAACCACTTTGTGGACGCCTACGCCCGTTTCCTGTTCCTGGACACCAAAGAGAAGAGCACGGCCGTGGCTAACAGCATGAACTACATGACCAAGAAAGGTAGACAGAGAGACGACAGGATTAGGGGCATTGTGGGCACCGTCTTGTGATCAGAGGGGTTTTTGGCAGCAGAATGCGTCTGATCTGTGAGACTCTGAGGGATGTTCGTTGGGGTGGGGATTACGTTTTAATACCGTTCTCCTTCCCTCTGAATCCTTCCCTCTCTCTTTCCTTCCTCCTCTCGGTCTCCCTTTTGTTCCTGTGTGTCAGGGATGGCGCATACCACTGGACATGGTAATCCCTCTTTCCTTCCTTCCTTCCTTCCTTCCTTCCTTCCTGCCCTCTCTCGTTTTACACAGTTTTCTTTCAATTATTATGATGATAATTATGATTATTTAGATTTGTACCCCTGTCCTGCTTTCTTTTCTTGGTGTTGTTTTCTCGCTTTCTTTCTGTGCGTCTCATTGGTTCCCTCTCTCTCCTCCGTCCATCTGAGTGGAAGTAGCTAACTGTATTCTGCTTATACGCGTAGCATTACATAGACAAGCTCTCATCAAAAGGCCATCATGTACAGCTAGCTGCATTCCCTACTTACAGTCCTAGTGAAGGTTTGTTCGTTCTGGTGCAGTTTTCGTTCCACGTGTCCACCACGAACAAAGCCCTGTCACGTTCAGAGGTGTTGATTGGCTTCTCCGACGCAATACAGGAAGGAGACTCTTCTTCTCTCCCTCCCATCGTTCCTCACTTGTCACCTGATTTCTTGATTCAAAGTTTTTTTACGATTCTTGATAGCGTCGAGAGTTTTCCAGTCTTCTGACCCCACCTCCTCCCCCTCTCGCTCTCTGGTTGGTTAGATGATGGCTACATCCGTCCAGTCACGTTCTGGGTGGTGGGAGACTTTGACCAGCCGTCTGGACGTCTGCTCCTATACGACGCCATCCGACACATGGTACTCCCCGAGCACTCGCATTGATTGTCAAGACCTTCCATTGAATACAATAACATACAAAACAGATTGTTAGATAAGTCTGCTCTTCTTGCCTCAAATTAAATTTGGCAGAGAGATATCTTAGTCACACATTGTTGTATATAACATGGAAAAATGAACATCCCCCCCCCCCCACACACCCTCCCCTCTGTCAGAAAACCAGTAACAGTGTCCGTCTGGGCATGATCAACAACCCGTCGGACAGCCCGTCCAGCGAGGGCAGCCGAGTGGCGCGGGCCATGTGGGCCACCATGCAGACGCAGACGGCCAACAACGCCAAGAACTTCATCACCAAGCTGACCAAGGAGGAGACGGCCGCAGCGCTGGAGAGCGGCGCCGACGTGACGGACTTCGCCGTGGGGGTGAGCGGGCGCGGCACGACACAACACGCCCCTCGGGTCGAGTCCCCGACGGTCGCCGTGACGACCGTCCACTGGATCTTAGCGTGGCGTCGTTACTGGGCGAGTCCAGCTCGTCCATGTGACGGGGATGTTCGCGACTCTCTTTCATCTCTCTCTCTCTCTCTCTCTCTCTCTCTCTCTGTCTCTCTCTCTCTCTGTCTCTCTGTCTGTCTAGGGTATGGATGTGCCGTTGTTTCAAAGTGCGTACGAGGGCCCCAAGTTGGACTTCCTGCTATCCCATGCTGCCTACTGTCGAGACGTGCTCAAACTGAAGAAGGGCCAGAGGGCGGTCATCAGCAACGGAAGGGTGAGTCTCTCTCTCTCTCGCTCTGTCACTCTCACTCTTTCACACACACACACCTTCAGCCTTTTGGTTAAATTCTAAACTCCACCTCTAACCTTGCTTGCAGATCATTGGTCCACTGGATGACGACGAGGTCTTTAACCAGGATGACTTCCTCCTATTGGAGAGCATCATTCTTAAAACATCTGGAGAGCGAATCAAGGACAAAGTCGAGCAGTTTGGGGTGGAGGAAGACAGGTAATGGTGATCAATTAACTTCTTATTTTATATATATTATTATTTTTAACCTGTTAATTATTTGAATGTCTTAATATTCAAATAAATAAGTCCATACAAAACATTTTCTGTTTTGGTAAGATTTTCTTGTGTCATAGCTGTTTTTGCAAGTTCCCTCAGTTTACAGATGGGTGTTTATGTGCTTGCTTGTGTGTGTGTGTGTGTGTGTTAGGGCCAGTGACTTGGTGATGAAGGTGGATTCCTTGCTGTCATCCCAGCCCAAAGGAGAAGCCAGGATGGATCATTCCTTCTCAGATGACCGCTACAGGTACAACACCAAACTACCCATGATGCTTTACCTTTCAAACCTGAAACCCTGAGGCCTAGATAACACATAGACTTCAAATCAGGAGCCTCATCATACTCCTCATCACTTCCTGTATGTTATGCATCAATGGTTGTTTCCCTGCAGTGCTGTGAAGATCCGGCCCAAGGAAGGGGAGGTGTACTTTGACATTGTAGCCGTGGTCGACCCAGTTACCCGGGAGGCCCAGAAACTTGCTCCTCTCCTATTGGTGTGTTGAAAGCTACCTTTTTTTTGGTTGGTTGGGTCAGATTCAATCAAGGTCAATGAAGCGTTCTCTCAGTACCACCTGGCAACAGGAAGCTTTTCCTTAGTAAAGGATCTTCTTTTCTTGCTTGACCGTCCCTTCTCTCTGTTCCTGCCTCCCAGGTGTTGACGCAGCTGGTGAACGTCAACCTGCGTGTCTTCATGAACTGTCAGTCCAAGCTCTCAGACCTGCCACTCAAAAGGTGAACACACCCCCCCCCCCCCCACTACATCTGGTCGTCCATTTAACCCGTGTCCATCCACCCATCCCTTTAACATTGTTGAATATTGTGTTATTCACAACACAACCATTATTAATATGAAATATATGTTGCCTTTAGGCGCATTACAGTCAATGATTTCGAAAGTTGCATTCGCTTTTCATTATTTAACACCCTAAATTAGCATTATAGATTTGTGTGAATAATTATTGTAAATGTTCCATTTTTCAAATTGGAGACCTGTGTGATATGGAGAAGTGCTTCTTCTTCTGTAGTTTCTACCGCTACGTGCTGGAGCCTGAGGTGGTGTTCCAGGCGGACGGCAGCCTGTCTCCAGGCCCCATGGCCAGGTTCCTGGACATGCCCCACGACCCCCTCTTCACCCTCAACATCAACACCCCTGAGAGCTGGATGGTGGAGGCCGTCAGGACACGCTACGACCTGGACAACATCTACCTGGAGGAGGTGTGTGTGTGTGTGTGTGTGCCCCCTACCTGCTGTGGTTGGTGTGTGTGTGTTTGTGCAGGTTTGTCAGGACGTGGGTCTAAACCCCGTGTGTGTGTGTGTGTGTTGCAGGTGGAGAACATGGTGGCAGCAGAGTATGAGTTGGAGCACCTGCTCCTGGAGGGGCACTGTTTCGACGTGAGCACGGGCCAGCCCCCGCGCGGCCTGCAGTTCACCCTGGGCACCGCCTCCAATCCCGTCATCATGGACACCATCGTCATGGCCAACCTGGTCGGTGACACCTCCCCCCTTCCTCTGACCGCCTGACCAATGACCTTTGACCCCTGCTCAGGCCTGAAAGTGAGGCTGATGAGGGGACCCTGAGCAGGTGTGAATGGGAACTCTCTCTCTCTCTCTCTGCAGGGCTACTTCCAACTGAAGGCTAACCCTGGAGCCTGGGTCCTCAAGCTGAGGAAAGGGCGCTCCGATGAAATCTACAAGATCTACAGGTGAGACGGGCCCTCCCTCTCCCATCCATCCACTCCTTCCTCCATCCCATTTATCCATCCCTCCCTCTATCCATCCATCTGATCAGCAATGGAGCTTTGAAATGTGTACATTTCAAATGTGGATTCCTCAAATCTATAATTAATCTTTATTTTTATTTTTTTTACCCTCCCCTTTATTTCTCTGTCACACTTCTCTCTCTCTCTCTCTCTCTCTCTCTCTCTCTCTGTCTCTCTGTCTCTCTGTCTCTCTGTCTTTCTGCCTCATTCACACACAAACCCCCCCCCCCGCCACACACACAGTCACGAAGGCACAGACTCCCAGGCAGACTCGGACGACCTCATCGTGGTACTGAACAACTTCAAGAGCAGGATCATCAAAGTGAAGGTAAGCTGTGATCGGCTGGAGGGATATAGCTCCGTAAATGGGATGGACGGGTAAGGGATGATGGCGTCTGGAGAATAAAGCTGACAACACCCTCCTTGAAGTCAACTAGCGTGGGAGAGGGAGAGAGAGACGGAGAGAGAGAGGAAGACAGAGAGGGGGGAGACACACAGAGAGAGCGCCAGAGAGAGAGAGAGCAGCTGTTGCCTTTGTCCTCTGGTGAAGTTCAGACATCCTTTTCAGAGCCGTCAATAATCAACTGTTTGATGGGCAGGTAGACAGACGTTGTGTGTGTGTGTGTCCAGGTCCAGAAGAAGCCAGAGATGCTGAACGAGGAGCTGCTGAGCGACGGGTCCCAGGAGAACGACTCAGGCTTCTGGGAGTCCCTCACCAGGTAGGCCTGCAGCTCCACTCCTCATCAGCCCTCCATCTGGTCCTCTGCCTCCCACCACTCTGTCTCTCTGTCTCTCTCTCTCTCTCTCTCTCCTATCCTTTTGGTTTGTTTGTCTACCGTCCCCTCCATCCAGTCATCCCTCCATCTGCTCGTCTGTTTATCCATCTGGCCATCCTCTGCACCTGCGTTCCGTTCCCAAGGCTCCTTCAAAATATTGTCTTTGTGGATGGCTGTGCTGGTCTCTCCATCTCTCTCTCCATCTCTCTCTCTCTCTCTCCCTGTTGTCTTCGTCTTTTCTCCCGTCGCTCCGTCTTTTCCCGTCCATCTTCCTTGCCTCTCTGTCTGCCAGGTTTTTCTCTTTGGCGCGTCGAATCGGTTATGTTTTGTTTATGTGTTGAAATCTGTGTTTCAACTCGAGACGGGAAGGTGTCGACAGTGAGGGTTGTAGAAGACTGTGTGTGTTCGTGTGTGTGTGTGTGGCTGGCGGGCCTGGATGAGTACACGGACAGTAGACGTAGTGGAGTGGGACTGGAACGCTCACCAGAAGACACAGTTTATGCCTCCGGGTGTGAAGAGAGATCCAAAGAACATTGTGCCTGTCTGAGAAATGACATCCCACTCTGACAGTACCACAAAAGTCTATCATCCCTATCTGTAACCTTAGGGGTTTTTTCCTCCTCTTTCTCCCTCTACCTGTCTCTTCCTTTCTCCCTCCTGCCTCTCTCCCTGTCTCTCTTCCCTTCTCCCTCCTGCCTCTCTGCCTCTCTCTCTACCTCTCAGGGGGTTCACAGGTGGGGTGAAGACGGAAGAGTCCAAGCCGGAGAAGGATGATGTCATCAACATCTTCTCGTTGGCGTCGGGACACCTGTACGAGAGGTTCCTGAGGTAAGTGCGCGCGCGTGTGTGTTTTGTTCATGAAGACTTGCTGACATGTTCACATAGGCTAACATCATTTTCCTTTCTCAGGATCATGATGCTGTCTGTGTTAAAGAACACCAAAACTCCTGTCAAGTTCTGGTTCTTGAAGAACTACCTGTCCCCTGCGTTTAAGGTACACACTGACACACCCGCTCTCCCCAACCCCCACTCTCTTTTCATAATAGTCATTACCGGAAGATGGGAAGTCCACATACAGTATGTGCTCATTCTATGCCTGTGTGTGTGTGTGTGTGTCGTGGTGCTATGCAGGAGTTCATCCCTCACATGGCTGAGCAGTATGGCTTCCAGTATGAGCTGGTTCAGTACAAGTGGCCCCGCTGGCTCCACCAGCAGACTGAGAAGCAGAGGATCATCTGGGGCTACAAGATCCTCTTCCTGGATGTGCTCTTCCCCCTCGCCGTGGACAAGTTCTTGTTCGTGGACGCCGACCAGGTCTCTCTCTCTCCCACACACACACACACACACACACACACACATGTAGAGACATACACAAACACCTCTTCTTTCAGGTGGCTGGTATGTTGTCTGTACCGAAAAGCAGACTCTCCTGTCTGCTTGCTTGTCTGACGGCTCCACTGACACCCCCTTCCCCTCACCAGATTGTGCGTACGGACCTGAAGGAGCTGAGGGACTTTGACCTGGAGGGGGCGCCCTACGGCTACACCCCCTTCTGTGAGAGCAGGAGAGAGATGGACGGCTACCGCTTCTGGAAGTCGGGCTACTGGGCCAGCCACCTGGCCGGACGCAAGTACCACATCAGGTACGGAGCGGACTGGTGCCACATTACTGCAGGACCACACGATTAGAACAGCAGTAGAAGACTGGTTTGGACAATTAGAAGATTAGTACCGAACATGACTGATTACGGCAATTAGAGCATTAGTGCAGAACCGGACTCGTTAGGACAATTAGAACATTAGTGAAGTGCTAATAGGAGCAGTAGAACACTGGTAAGGACTGTGTCTGTTGTCCTGCATGGTTGTCAGGTTCCATCATCTAAACTTCATTTGCTGACATCCTCGACCTCTTCCCCCCCCCCCCCACAGTGCTCTGTATGTGGTGGACTTGAAGAAGTTCCGTAAGATAGCAGCAGGAGACCGTCTCCGAGGGCAGTATCAGGGGCTCAGCCAGGACCCCAACAGCCTGTCCAACCTCGACCAGGTCTGTGTGTGCTTATGAATGTGCTATGCTCGTTCTGTATGCTTCGCTCATGCTCCTAACACACCCCCCTCCCCCCATTATGTGTTCAGGATCTGCCCAACAACATGATCCACCAGGTGCCCATCAAGTCTCTGCCCCAGGAGTGGCTGTGGTGTGAGACCTGGTGTGACGACTCCTCCAAGAAGAAGGCCAAGACTATAGACCTGGTACGCTGTGTGGGTGTGGGTGTGTGTATCCGTGTGTGTGTGTATCTGTGTGTGGGTGTGTCTGTGTTTTGGACATTCGTGATTTGAAGTCTTTGCTGACAGTGTTTTTAGATTGTCGCTAGTCATTTGTGTCTAGTAGAGAGAAAAATAGATGGGAGAGGGATATTGTGTCCAGGGAGGGTGTCTGTGTGTGTGTTGTTGATGGCCCCTGTCCCTGTGCAGTGTAACAACCCCAGGACCAAGGAGCCTAAGCTGCAGGCAGCGGTGCGCATCGTAGCAGAGTGGAGCGACCTGGACCAGGAGATCAAACGACTGCAGACCAGACTACAGGAGAGAGCAGCAAGCAGCCCGACAGCACCGCAGGACAACACAGGTACACACACACACACACACAGGTACACACACACAGGTACACACACACACACCATTTAATCATCCTTTGAGGGCAGAATGTTCCAGGTACACCCCAATCCCATAATCTAAACAATTAATTAGACTGTATGTATATACATATTCATACATTACGATAATCATCGCTCTCTCTTCCTCCCCCCTCTGTTAATCCCTCCTTCCCTGCCTGCCTCCCTCTCTCTCTCCCTCTCTCTCCCTCTCTTTCTCTCTCCCTCTCTTTCTCTCTCCCTCTCTCTCTCCCTCTCTCTCCCTCTCCCTCTCTCCCTCTCTCTCTCCCTCTCCCTCTCTCCCTCTCTCCCTCTCTCCCTGTCCTCCTCAGACCCTCATACTGAGCTGTGAGGCTGCCTGCAGCAGTGAGGAGGGAGGAAGAGACTCTGTTTAAAGAGTCCGCTCTGCAAAGAGACTCCTCTCCCCCTGGACCCGAAGACTCGCCGGCCCCCCAGCGACGCTCACTAAAACAACCCCCCCACACCCCTCTTCCTGTTTCTCTTTATTCTGTTCTTCTTACTTGGTGTTGTTAGGTAGGGGCCGAACTTACGAGAGAGGGGCGGTTGGTGTCGTGTGTGTGTGTACGCGTCTTCCCGCGGGTATGTGGATGAAAGAGAGTGTGTATTGGTGTGCAGTCAGTTTGTTTGATAAATCACGATTAAGAGATATTTTCCTCGCTGATACCCCCCCCCCCCCCCATTTCTCCTGTCGAATCATGTTTGCACTGATTGGAAACTGCATCAGGCTGTGCAGTCGAAAGGGAACACCAGAGAGATGTCTCCATGAACACCTCCTGGTTCAAAACAAACGTTTGTGGGATGCGGGGCCAGAGCCCATTCCATTTAGATTCAGCACATCCTATAATGTGTCACGACTGAAAATAAACGATACCTTTTTGACCGTTTTTGGCTTCCAACTTTCACATGACTAGATCTAGGTGGACCCGAGCACATATGAAGTCAGTGGTACAAGGTTTGTGCCGTAGTTGTGCTGAGAATGGCGCCCGCATGTGTTAGCTCATGTGTCAGTCTGTTCCATGAGATGAGCTTCTCACTGCACAGTGCAACAACTCAGGGATAGATTTTCTAGGGCCATGGTGGGGAAACGCCCAATTACAGCTTTATTTTGCCTGACTGACCACATTATCTTTAGGATAGCTACTGTATCTCATGTATGAATTCATGTTTTGGGGAAAGATTGACGAAGATTATGACGTGCATGTCATAAGTAAGGCTGCTGACGTCACTACAGGCATTTTAAAGAGGGAAGCAAACAGCATCGTGATTTCCCAACACCCAATTATTTTTCAGAATCTGAATGTTTTGTAGTAGACTGTTAATTTGTATGGCCTTACTCTGTTCACTGGTAAATTGGAATTGATTGAATACTTTATTTGTTGAGTTGATTGTGGCTTGTTCGCTAATCTGTAGATCCTGATGTGAAACCTTTGCTAGAATGTTCTCCCTTTACCCAGGGTCAGGTTAGGTTTTCACTGCTGTGGGTGGGAGGGGCTCCAGTGTCAAACTTCATCACCAAGCACTGCTGTTTCTGTTTCTCTTTGTTTCGGCTAGATGTTCATTGTTGGAAATCAATACTTTTTAATAAAACAAATACCCAGCATGGGTAGTTTAGTAATTACATGTTTTTGTGGTCTTCTCTTCACTCTTTTATCCCAAGTACAAAATAAGTCTGAAACTGTCCACACAGGGTTCCTGCAGGTTTCAGTAAGTCAAATGTAAGACCTTTTGAAGACATTTTAAGACCATAAAGATTGAAATTTAAGACCTATACGACGCAATACCAAAAAAATATTAAAATCAAAGAATTTCTGAAAAAATATTTTTATTTCACTGAATTCTGTCATTGAAAAAGCATTAATTTAATTTACAGATGAAGCGATTCACATCGATTCACAATTATGTAAGCATATATTGAATCGCGATTCTTAAAATCCACCAAACTTACACTTGTTTTGTTTGATTAGAGGGCAGAGTATTGTTTTATAACTTGGCATTAGCAGAAACAAAACATAAGTTGTCCTTTGGCATTTAGTAGTGTCATAAGGACAATTACACCATCTTGTAAAAAGTAACTTAGCAGAAAACCTCTGTGGCTCAGTGGGTAAGCGTGTGTACCTTCGAGTTTACTGCCAAACACAACACCCCTGGTTCAAATCTCACCCAAACCAATTGATAATTAATTTAATGATTTCAGATATGTTATAAGCTTGTGTCATGTCATGGGGTACTCTTCCCTACCAAATGTGTTGAGGCTTGTAAGGAAACAAGTTGATGTTTGTTTCTCCTGTCTACTCAACACCCCAAGTTACAGATCAAAGAGACTGGCATACCTGGTTATTTTGTAGAGCAGTGGTTCTCAAGTACCCTCTGTCCTGCATGTTTTAGATATTTCCTTGTTCAAACACACCTGATTCAAATGTATGGGTCGTTATCTAATCATGCAGAAACCTGTTAACGACCATTTATTTGAATCAGGTGTGTTGGAGCAGGGAAACATCTAAAACATGCAGGACAGGGACTACTTGAGGACCAGGGTCGAGAACCACTGCTGTAGAGCAACAAATGTATGACCGCTGGAACATGAACAACACAGAAAAGTTGCCTCGCACTTCGGCTGAGACTAATGCGTCGCCAAGTGATCGCACTCAAAGGCATGCCTTCTCGTTGGAAGGATTCAGAATTTTATTGTGATCCATTTGAAAAAAGGTTTTACAAAAAGTAACATTCAAATTTTACACAAATTCGTTTAAAAAAATCAATTACAATAAAGGTTTTTGATACAACAGAATCAGTTAACTAAGAAGATGGCTTCTATAGACAATGTGAAAATAAGATAATATACATGAACATGGATGCTACATACACTGACAGACAGAAAGAAGTTTACAATAATACAAATAAAAATAAACAGGAAAAAAATGGCATGATTGTTTCCTTTCGACTGAATAGTGACTAGCAAGCACAGGAATCTCATACAAGTGTCAGTACCCCCACCCCCCACCCTCCCACACAGCGACGGGCAAGGCAGCCATCTTCAAGGTGTTAAGCCATTTGGAATGTTCCGATTCTCATCGCACGTTCTATCGGGTTCCTGTGCACGTCTCCCATGACCCTTCAGCCGTACAGACAGGACCGTGTGAACCTCTGAATCTCAGAGGCACACCCTCTTTTGAGCCTGCTACAGGCCTTCAGACACGACAAGTTGAGACCGAGAAGTCAATGCAATGTGAATGAATATACAGGGAATACATGAAAATGTGGAAACAGGGAGAAAAAAAAAAGAAACCAAAGTATAATAATTCAATGAAGACACGTTTAACATGGTCAAGCATCACCGTGTGCTCGTATGGACAGAAGACCAGACATTCTGCTCAGCTAACCGGGCTAACAGGTCCTGTACTAGCTTCCCCAGAGCTGGGACCAGCTCGCTTCTCCATGGAACCCTATACTGGAGGAACACCAACAACTGACTGTGGATCAGTCTCTGGGGGGCAACTTCAGGCACCGCTGCCTAAACAAGATCCTTTACCTGAAGTGGCCTGACATCACACACATATGACACTAGGCAGGTAGAGGTCACATCCTGTCATGACAGGCTAGAACAGGCCCTTGGCACACCTGTTACTGGAGTCTGGGTGCGTTAGGTTGGGTGCCACGCCGTGCTACTTCAGCTGGAAGGGTTGTCGAATCTATCACCCCTAAAATCAATGCCTTTTCTACTTTCATTACATGGGCACCCTCTACAGGCCTGGTGGGCCGCTTGCTTTCTTCTGTTTCGAACCCCCGCCATAGTCGTTTGTCCAATGTTTTCTATCCCATACCAATTATCCGCAAAGCTTAAAAACACACACATGCATCTCCAGCATTTTATACATAGAGTATCATACAAAATAAGGCATTTCTTTGTGTTGAGTATTCATGTCCTGGTGTGTTTCTGCGTGCGTACGTGTATATTTTCGCGCATGTATATCGCAACCACATTTTTGCTCCGTCTATAAAAAGACTGCAAAACAAACATAAAGTCATCATGATAACTCTTAAAATATATATATTTGTCATATATATTTACGTATATATTCATATGTAAAAAAAACTGAGGGGGGAGGGAAAAAAGCCCAGAGGTTCCTGTGATAGGCCAGTTTATAAACCACACCCTCATTCCATGACCTCACCAGGGGCCACAGTGACCAGCTGCAAAGGTATCTCCTGGTTGCCGAGGAGCTCGTGAGTGGTGGCGCCCGATTGGAGGATGAGCGTCGTTCCGTCGGCGGTGATGATGGTGTCGCTGGGGGGCGGGGACGAGGAGGCGGACACGCCGCCCTTTTTGTTCTGGTGAGTCTTTATGTGCTTGGCCAGGTGATCGCTCCGCATGAACCTCTTGGAGCACTCGGTGCACACAAACTTCTTCTCACCTGGTGGTGGTGAACAGCACACAGGAAGAATGAGGGAGAGCGTACGGAAGGAAAGGAACGAGACAGACACTCGTCAGCCTCATGCGGAGCAGCATTGCCCCCTGTCCACGTTCTGAAGGCATGTTCTAAAGGCATGTTCTAAAGGCATGTTCTAAAGGCATGTTCTGAAGGCATGTTCTGAAGGCATGTTCTGAAGGCATGTTCTGAAGGCATGTTCTAAAGGCATGTTCAAGACAGTGAGAGACGGAGGAGCGGTTCCTACCCGTGTGCGTTCTCCGGTGTCTCTGCAGTTCGTCGCTCCTGGTGAACCTCTTGCCGCAGAACATCCAGTTGCAGACGAAGGGCCTCTCCCCGCTGTGCCAGCGCAGGTGGGCCCGCAGGTGGGACGTCTTCCCATACACCTTCCCACAGCCCAGGATGTGGCAGATGTGCTGCTTCTTCTTCCCCAGACTCGAACCCCTGAGAAGGAAACGAAGAACATTTGTTTTCCTTCTTTTAATTATGAAGGCACGGGGCCACCCATGCATGAGCCCATTCTTATGCCAAGATTTAAGGATATTTTAAGCATGCGCGAGCGTGTTTCGGGTGACACCCACCTTCCCCCGGCTTCTTTGCAGTTCGGGCAAGTGCACGCCACTCTCCTAAGCCTCTTCCCCTCCCCACTGGGCATGTCCATGTCTTCGTCGCCCATTTGGACGCGCAGGTTGGATAGGTCGTTGGGATTGAGGGTGGAGTCTCCGCTGAGCTGCCACTCCTCCGAGTCGGGCTCCTCCTTGATCTGGATGTCTGAGAAAACGGAGAAGAAAAACCGTTCACGCGGGTCCCACTTGACTACAAAAGAAGGGAAGGGTGCGAGGGTGTGTGTTGGCTCCTTACCGGCCGGACTGCCCGCCTCATCTCCCTGCGTGTACTGCACCCCCGCCTGCCCCACAGAGTTGACGGTCACCGTCTGAAGGTTAGGCAGACTGACCTGCCCCCCTTGGCCCATGGGGAGGGTCTGGACGGGGGCTAAGGTCAGCTGTTGCCCTTGGCCCTGCGGCAGCTGGAGACCCTGGAGGCTCTGAACCCCTTGGACCTGGAGCAGAGACAGAGATTAGACTGTTACAGACACACAGATTAAAAAGGCACCAAAACACTGGGGCCCTGCGTAGGAGAACACACACTCTTACCTGGAAAGTCTGCCACTGTATCTGGCCTGAGGCGGTGACTGTTTGGGCCTGGATAAGGAAGGTTCCAGGGTTGACCAGCTGTACGCTCTGCATAGTCTGCCCACCTGCCTGGGATAAGTCCTGCCCCTGGCTGTCCCCCGAGACCTGGAGGATGGACTGGGATAAAGGCGAGGAATTGGAGGTGGAGACCTGGTTTTAATCAAGAAATGTCACGATACAAACCACAATGCATGCATTTTAAATGTCACTAATAGGATGCCACTGTACTCATGTTAATATTGGGCTAAGTGTACTGACAGAACCAGCTGAAATCACAAGATGGCCTACTACTGTGCTGTTGACTTGGCTGACCTGGACGTGTTGCAGGTGGTTGTGGGAGTTGTAGTTCTCTGAAGACGAGGGGTCTGAGACTCCGGCCGACACAGCTGTCGCCTGAGTCAGGACCCCCGTCCCGTCGATGGTCTCTGGGAGCTGCGAGGAGGAGGAGGTTGGCACGTACAGCTCTTGGTGAGCGTCACTAACTGAGACCAGTGATTGTTTGGCCCCGCCGTCTTGTCCATGGCTGTCTAGCGATTGGCCACCCATGATCAGCTGCCCATCAGCCGTCACCCCGGTGACACCCGTGGCTATAGGAACCGTCTGAGCGCCAGTCAGCCCTAGCGACTCAAGGTCCACACTGTTTATGGGAACAAATGTTATGTTGCTGGGTAAACCGACAGGGACCCCTCCACTATAGCCCTGGATGGACTGCACGTGGCCCGCCTGTGTTAATAGGTCTGTGGTCGTCGTTGTGGCAACGCTGATTCCGAGGTTGCCTTGACTACCGTCAGAAATGAGCTGAATCTGTCCCGTGCCGTCGTCCAGTCCCTGCGTAGAGAATCCTGCCAATGTTCCATCAGCATTCTGGATCTGTGGGATGACCTGGTGGGTGGAGGAAAGTTCAGATCAGTAGCAATTCATAAATGTAAACATCTGTGTGTTTGTGTGTGTGTTTCCATACCTGATACTGGATGCCGGACAAGCCGTTGGCCGAGGCCTCGTTCCCAGATGCAGTGACGTAGATGGGTTGGTTGGACATATTCCCAAGGGGTAGCACATACTGGCCGTTGGACGTGACAATTCCCGAGTTTGAAATGTGGACAATTCCCTGGTCCTCCTTTATTGTAGAGACCGGAGTGAGAACCTCCCACTGGTCTGAACCCGTTAACTGGATGGCTGACATGTCTGTGGTCTGAGAGACATCACAGGAGGGATGAGTGTCAAGGGACAGTAATCTAGCTAAGATAACATAGCACACTCTAGGCCGTATTGGAAACAATAGATTCACATTTATGACTACTAAATGACCATATTTCTCACTTGACTACAATACATATCTGTTTAAAGATATGTACAATGGGCAGTGTTTATAAAGCTCAATTACTTGTTCTCGTGAAATGTTGCTATCCATAGCTTTATGGTCCCATAGTTCAACAAAATGTGATTATGTAAACAAGTTCAACCGGATAGACAATATTGCTGATGAAAAGCCATATCAGCGTCTGCCAGTCACTGCCTGACTACAAGCCGCCAGGCTGACACTTGATGCCATGACAAGTATATTTAAAGCGATGCAACTGACTATAAAATGTTTATGTAATTAAGACGTTATGTTTGACTAGTTATTTAGCATTATGTGTATAAGCTAGGGTCGCCATGATGATATGACTTCCAGATCTCAACCAGCACTGATTCAAGTGGGGGGAGGGGGCACTAGCAATCGACAACTAAGAGATTAGAATCCGGTTAAAATTCAGTATATCTTTAGAATGTAAAAAGCATCCCCCAGACCTAGGTATACTGGCTACCAAAGCCGACCTAAGTGACTGACTGAAGCTAGTGTCCTACCCACTATGGGCGGGTTTTAGAGGGGTAAAGTGGGTGGCCGTTATTACGGGGAACACAGGAAGTGTACTGCTTTTCCCCCATGCATCAAAATTTAAAACGTGTGAACTTCATGCTAGCAAAAACATTCTGCAATCGTGGGTACAAAACAACGAAGGACGTGCATATATGCCGGATACCTGATTTTCCGCTCCGCCGCCGTGTTGCAGAAACTCGCTTTGACTGCTGTCCACGTCCGCGGACGCCATTTCTCCTTGTTTCAAAGGCTGCTCTGGCGCTAGCAGAGAGATGGGGAAACTGATCAAAACTCTGAAAATTCTAACACTTAACGGGCAGAAAAGGCTAAAAACTAACTAAAAACTTCAGCCCTCGACGAGATGACTGCAAAACGTAACTTTGCTATGGAGATTCAACGAGGATTTCGACTCAAATTTAATGTTTACTTTGTCAGCTCTTGCTAGTTGGCTTGCTAGTACTAGTAGCTCGCTAACCCAACAAGCTAGCTAATGGTAGCTAGCTGGCTAGCTAGCACATAGCTCCAGTAAAAGATTAAAAAGACGTAGCTTGCTTTGCTAACGGTTGCTCAAACTCACCGGTAGGTTGTATGCTTCGATGGGCTAAATGTTACGTACGAGTCATAGCGTGAATGGTAATAATCGGAAGATTATGTGATCAACTAAACTCCGAACATGATTATTTTATCAAAGGCGGGCTAGTGTTGATCGGTGAATTCGGGTCGAGTTTTTTTCTATTTTGATTGACGGTGCGGGAAACACAAAAAGGTGGGGCTAACAAGCTCGATCGTCAAATTTGCATCACATTACAGGAAGTCCCGCCGTTCTTCTCTAAAGCGATTGGTTACCTACTGGCACATTCGCGTCGTCTGTGGCCAGCTAAAACGTCAATGTATTTAATAGTTTAAACGTTTCCTGTTTGTTGTCGGGACACAAGCCCACAAATATTTGGAAATATGACGTGATGTGAGCTAGCCGTAGAAAGAAAATCAACTCCTTCGGTACTCAATTCCAAGCTACAGGCAAATCGGATATATTTTCTAGAAGATTATAGTAATTTCAGCATTTTTAAAACGGTCCGTATTTCAATGTAATCCTGAACTCTCCTGGGGCTACACTTCCCAGTCAGGCAGTATGATTTTGAATGTCCAATAACGCAATTTGTGATGCGTGTTCTGAATACGGATATTTTATAATAGCCTACTACTTGTACTCCCGTAACTGTGAACTTGTTTGCAGCCACTATTAAAAGTTTACTCCCAACATTGTAAAACAAAAACAAAGTATCCGGTTCGTCTTGATTTATTGTGGACACAGCTGCAGTGCATGCATTCTCAAAGAAGTGCCTACTTATTGAAGAACATGACACGAGTTGATCATTCTGGTTGAGACAATGACCACTGAGTCAGTTTGCTTGAAATCCGTCCTTAATCATACCACCCAATGATGTCAATGTTAACATGTTGGCCACAAGGTGCACCAGTGTGCATTTTATATAATAATACCTTGGAAAAAGTCAGTGAGGATGAAGCAAATGAAAAGGAAGCATCCAGAACTGCACATCCTGGTCAGAGAATCTTGAAATAAATGTGCTTATTCACAATGATGTTAGGTCTTGTATTTAGGTTGTGTGCATGAATGATAAGCTGTCAAGACAACGAAAGAAAAGGGGTTTCAATGTCCCAAAACCAAAGCCACACCCCCCCAAATATATGAAGCAGTCAGGATTCTGGTTTCTCAGGCATCATGAGAAATGTCAAAAAAAAAAAAAAAAATCCAGTCCAGGTCTTTAGGGTCATAGTGTAAGATTCATTTCATTCTTGCAACATTCATAGATGGCAGAAATGCACAGAAGATGTCAGATCAGGATGAACATATTAAGAATGCTTTTAGAGTAGAATGTTTTACATGCACATCACCGCAAAACAATCGTATGTACTCTGTTCTGATACTTCTGTCATTTGTGCTATGAACACTTGAACTGTGTGACTAAATGAGTCCCTGGGCTGAAACAGTTGATTTGATCCCATACAAGAGAGAGATGGAAGGAAGAAAAATCAGCAGACACTGCGACCCTCCAGAGCAGGACTGGGCTGAACCTGCTGGAACAACCATCTGGTCTCATCACTTCTTCTTAGGTGCGTTGGGTGTGTTAAATTTGAAAAAGATAATGTCTCCATCCTCCACAACGTAGTTCCTGCCCAGCTGCCTGTATTTGCCAGCAGCCTGTGTGGCAGAGGGAGGGAAAACAAATGAAAAACACACATTTCTTGACTGATATGAATGTTCAGCCTCCAAGAAGTCAGTCCCATCAAATAACAGAAGCATGCATTACGAGATACCCACCTTGACAGCGTTCTCAGTGCCCTCCTCCTTGAAGTCGTCATACTTCATGACCTCAGCCATGATGAAGCCTTTCTCAAAGTCTGTGTGGATCTTTCCAGCTGCCTGAGGTGCCCTGGTGCCTTTCTGTTGGACACAAAAGGAACAAAAATTCAACATTGACCCTGAAGGCGAGTAAAGCATCCAGATAGCACTGTGTGTACTATTAACATATAAGTTAAAAAGAAAACAAAAAAACAACAGCTGAATACACACAAAAGCAGCAACGATGTGTCAGGATAAATGAAGATGACCAGGATTCTCACTGGCAGCAATATAACGGGCAGAAGGGAGATGAAGAAGAGGTCTTACCCTGACGGTCCAGGCTCGCACCTCGTCAGGTCCTGCGGTGAAGAAGTACTCCAGCTGCAGCGCTGCATAGCCAGCCTTGATGATCTTGGTCATCACACTGGTAACACAAACAGTTTACAGTCATCCTTTTGATTTGGTGTTAATACTAAAAATCTTAACTTTATCATCGGTTTGTGGAATGGATTCCCAGACTGCGGGACTGAAGGGTTCCTCACCTCTGGGTCTTCTGCTCCTGGCAGTATTTCTCCTTCTCCTCGTCACTCATGTCTTGCAGCTTGCTCTCCAGCGATCCACTTACAGGGATGACCAGGGCGCCTGGGTCATGGGCATCTACCCACTCTTTGATCTTTGCCAGCCTTAAGCAAAGAGAAAATGTGGAACTCTGATACAGACAAGGAAGAATTTGTTTTCCAACACACACACACTCACACATATATATATATATAGATAAACAATGTTACAATCAAACCTACCACTTATTCTTTTTCCTAATGTAGTCTTTCTCTGAAAGATTAACCAGGTAGATCATAGGCTTGGATGTCAGGAACAGGTATTTATTCAGCACATCAATCTGAAACGCAAACAGAAAGTGTGAGGGAGTCTTAGTGATATCCATCTGTCGCAGACAAAAAGCCCAGTCATGTATTGCAAAGGATTTTGTTATGAAATACGATGACAAAAGTAAATTGACTCATTTAAAGCACACTTGCTGTCTCACACACACACATAAACTGCCATACCTCCTTTTCATTCCATTCGCCGTAGAATCGGACGTGTTTCTTCTCCTCCGACACCCACTGCTTCACCTTGATCATGATGTCCTGAGAAAAATGTTGGAGAATCCAATAAACGTTCACATACAGAAGAGTTCTATGGCATTTCTTCTCACCACTTAGAAAATATGCCTTCTGCTCACGTATTCTGGTTTGAGTTTTTTGTCCCCTCCCCGGACAGCCGTCTTCTCCAGTTTGTCTAGAGCCGGACCAATCATCTCCTCGTCCTTCAGCCTCAGCTCCTCATGGATGATCTCGATGTCTCTCACTGGATCAATGCTGCCTTCCACGTGGATGATATCGTCGTCATCGAATGCACCTGACGCACACAAGCCCGTGCACAGGTTAGACACGCAGAAATTCCAGGAAGAAGGGAAGTTTTTTTTTTTTTTTTTTGCAGGTCTGATTGGTGACTCACGGGTCATGTGGAAGATCCCATCACAAGCGCTGATGTGAGACAGGAAGGCATTGCCCAAGCCCTGCCCTGCGTGCGCTCCTTTCACCAGACCAGCAATATCCACCACATTTAGAAATGCTGGTACCTTACTACAAAAAGAAACAGTGAGAGGTCAAACATAAAATATAGACTGCAGTATAGCCTACCTTAACGTTGAACCAATGAGTAAGCACCAACCTGAGTGGTTTGTGGAACTGACAAAGGTAATCATAACGTTCATCAGGAATAGGCACTCTGCTCTCATTGGGGTCGATGGTGCAGAAAGGAAAGTTTTCAGCAGCTGCCTGGCTTTTGGTCAGGACGTTGAAGAACGTTGACTTCCTGTAGTGATTAAGGAAAGACCATAGACCTCTCATGTGTGGTGGTATTTTCTTTCTTGATACTAGTGTACAGCCTCTAGTGTTGTAGGACTACTAAATGTTTAAACGTACCCAACATTTGGTATTCCTACGATTCCGATTTTTAGTGAAGTCCCAAAACGTCCGATCAAAGGAGGCTGTTTGGGTGCATCTGACTTCTTTGGAGGCATCTAGAAAGGTGAGGTCTCAATAAATGCAGGCTCAATAGACCCGATTCAACACTCCGTTATAACATGTACTAAAATGTCCTAAATATGCAGTTGCTTACACTTTTTATAGCTCTTGATTTAAATGTGACTTGGTATTGGTGCCTAACATCATCAGTGATCTAGGCACAGGCTGTCAGCTAGCCAGCCATTTACTGGTACGCTCCTACAGTCCTCATTAATTAATTTAACATAACTCGACACTGACGTTTATGACAAATAGGCCTACATTAAAATGGGAAATGGGTCATTGGCAATAACAAGGCCGCTAGGTGCAACACATGTGGTCCTGCAGTCCCATTCATTTAGCTATGAACCCATACGGCATGCTAACTAGCCGTGGTAGCAAGAAATGCCAAGAGTAGACAAGATATTGCGACTCTGCGGTATCTGTTGGTTTTTGGCATCAAGAGACAATAACAAAATCCTTATGTGTGAACAAAATCTCAAAGCATAAATCACATTGATGTTTGCCTGCCTTTTGTTGATAAATCACGAAAGGACTTACTGTTAAAATTACAGTTAACACTGGTCGTCCAAAAGCTTGCTAGATTCAGGGCTCGGTAAGCAAGAGAGAGACAGCAAGTCGGAAGTGTTGTTACAGTGTAGCACTGCCATTGGTCCATACGCCAGAACGTAAAACAAGGATAACGCGTCACTTCCCTACTATCAAAACTTTGTAAAATGTCCACATATGACACGTTTTATCCTATTTTGCGTTTTTAATAATGCCTTATCTGATTGTTGTTGTTAACTAAGTATTTAATTCCATGCAATTTATTTTGTGGGGCGTCTCTGGCGCGCTTTTTCAAGACGGACCTATGGGAGGCGGCAATGCGTCAAACTGCGCCCTGCCTACCGGAAATCAAAGGAAGAAGAAGACGACGACGACGACGACTAGAAGGCTCTAGATTCCATGTTGGCCTCGTAGGAAGTCTGCACTAAACTGTCGATATTACATACTTATCGTATTATTTTATCCGTTAATAAGCACATCTATTGAGAAAGATGAGCGACAACGAGAAAGACTTTATCGAGAGGGTAAGTATTAAGGATCTCCACGAAGTCGCGAACCATTTCGAAGAATGTCTATCCAGGACCGCATTTCCCCGTGCATAGGAGCTAATGGCGGCTAGCGAGTGCAGCAAAATAATAATTTCGCAGTTTGCCGTTTTTATGTTAGGATTGTAGAGTAGTTGCTAATTACGTAAGAATATTCAATCTGGATTTTTTTCAAGTTTTCCCTGGTACTCATTTCTTAAATAGATTTGAAAGAGCTATGTATACTTAACCAATTGCTTAATTTTTTGTTGTTGCTAGCCTAGCTTGTTCAAAATGGCTCTTGTGCCATCATGTTCATGCCAGTGATCACACTGCATCTTGCTAATAATGGTCTCAGGTTTTTTTGTTCTAATCATGTACTTTGGGTCTTAAATTATCAACTTATTTACATTTATACAAACATGCCTTTTACAGGAAGGGCCATGCTTCATCACCCTTGTCTGTTTTTCGTTAAGGTTGAGTTTGGAAGAATGAAAATGCGGAAGAAGTATTCAGATGTGAAGTTGTTAATGGTCATATTTGATGAAGCTGATGGTTGCATGTAATGGCTTTGGCAAGCTGGCAGAAGCGAACAACATTACCCCCACTGGTAGAGGGAGTAATGGCAGGCAATGGGGGAAGAGGAGGAGAAAGTAAACTGAAGAAAGAAGAAAAGAATGATTATTTTGAAGTTATGAAGTTAAAGAAGTTATGAAGTTATTATCAGAAGTATACGGGGGTATGAGTAATTTCATATGGCCTGCTATGTTTTAACTGTACTACAATTCCTATTTTCTCTTTCTTAAACATGCATGCAAATTGTTCAGTTAATGTTAGTCCACAACACACTGGTTTCTCAAGTGTAATCGGTTCATCGTTTTAACTTGAAAAGTAACTTACACAGTAGAGTCAATTTTCTGACTGTAAAGCTTTTCAATTTTCATGCCTTTTAACAGGCGTGTCTACCCAGTCTTTTTGTCTGCTGCGGTCCTCATTCTGTAAGTGGGGGCTGTAGTAGGTGAGACTGAGGTCCTCGGCCTGTCTCCTTCTCTCTTGTCTGTCAGACTGTCTGCCTGTCTGTCCATCAGTAGTGCTCTTTTCCTGAACTCTGTGTGTGTGACCTGTTCAGGAATCCCGGTCCGGTTCCAGGAGTGTGACCCCTCAGGGCTCAGGGAAGTCCGCCAGCCGCTCCCCTGCCCAGTCCCCGGCCCGGTCCCGACACTCAAGATCCAAATCCCGTTCCCGGTCTCACTCCAAGTCGAGGTAGGCTAATGGTGCATATTGTATTGATCTTCGTTAATAGGGCTACTGGATTGACAAAAATCAGTCTTGGTGTTGGTGTACCCCACAACACCCTCACTGTGGAAGACGCACCCGTATTCATGCCACTAACTCCCCTCCTTCTCCTCAGGTCCAGATCCCACCGGAGCTCCAGGAGGCAGTACTCCCGCTCTCGCTCCCGCTCCCACCGCCGGCGCTCCAGGAGCCGCTCTCACAGCGGGGAATACCGCCGCCACCGCAGCCACAGCCACTCCCCCATGTCCAACCGCCGCAGGCACATTGGCAACAGGGTACGCCGCCCTCACCCAGACGGCTCACCGACCGTACCATCTCACCCTGCATATCATCCTGTCCTTTAACCTCACCCCATCCTCGTCCAGCTAGCTCACACAGCTTATTCCCCTCTTCTCTCCTTTGTTTAGGCTGACCCTGACCCTAACTCGTGTCTGGGCGTCTTCGGGCTGAGCCTGTACACCACAGAGAGAGACTTGAGAGAGGTGTTCTCCAAGTACGGCCCTCTGGCCGATGTCAGCATTGTCTGTGATCAGCAGTCCAGGCGCTCCAGGGGCTTTGCGTTTGTTTACTTTGAAAACAGGGAGGACTCCAAGGAGGTGTGTGTGGTGAAGGGGGGGGGGGAGAGAGTTATGGCTATAGACTTATGTTACTTTCTCCCATCTGTGACCGGAAAAGACTAACTCTGTTTCTTCCCCTCTCTCAGGCTAAGGAGCGTGCCAACGGGATGGAGCTGGACGGGCGCAGGATCAGAGTGGATTTCTCCATCACTAAACGACCACACACCCCCACCCCTGGGATCTACATGGGCCGGCCCACTTAGTGAGTGACTTGTCGGATGAAATCTTGTCAGCCTGTTCAATGCTAGTGGAGCTTCCTGTTGTAACCTGCACATGTGACGTCCAGCGGTGGAGGCGGCGGCGGCGGCGGAGGCAGTGGAGGCAGCAGCAGCGGGGGACCCAGCACATCCAGGCGCAGCAGCAGAGAGGACCGAGGCTACAACAGAGGCTACGACCGCGGTTACGACCGTGGCGACCGGGGGGACCGGGGCGACCGTGGCGACCGTGGCTATGATCGTTACGACGACCGGGACTACTACAGGTCATACGGGTGAATCACACTTTTTTAATCGTTTGAGACTTACTACTTCTTCAGGAGGGTTCAGAGTCGTTTCTGGCCACGCTCTCGTGTTGATCCTGACTGTGTTGGTTTGTTGTCCTCTGCAGGCGCAGGTCTCCATCCCCTTACTACAGCCGAGGGGCCTACAGGTCACGCTCCCGCTCACACTCCCCACGTAAGTCAACCACACAGCATGGATCGGAGGAGACACTGAATGATCCATCTGTGATCCATTCAGTGTCTGAATGGATCTGTGGGGAATACTAATGTATGCTAAATGGTCATAGAACTGTTCCATAAGCTCGACAGTGGTTGTAATGCGGGCACCTGTCTGTCTTTGTCTGCCTCTGGTCTTAACAGGTCACTACTGAGGTGCGTCACGGGAGCCCTCGCCTGACCGAGATATAAACCTGGGGATTGGACACAACTGGGGGTGGGGGGGTTACGGGGCTTGTGTATAGTGAATAATGTTTGGAATCCTTTCATGACGCGACAAAAAGAATATCCAGCTAAATGTTTTTCCTGTCTATCTGGCACTCTAGGAAGGCCATACTGTTTATAACGGTTTACGGACTTCAAACCTATTGGACACAGGTCTGGTTATTTTTTATTTTTATGAGAGTAGTCAGATTCTGCGTTAAGTTGATGTTGGGGCAGGTGGATTTCTATGGTAAGCATCCTTTTGTGTTTTATTTGCTCCATTTTATGTAGATAAGCCGTCTCCTACTGCCAGCTTAGACCTTTTTATGTTGTTTCAGTTGACAGGATAAAATTGGATAGTGTCCTCAATCAATTAGTGCTTTGTGTGTATTTGCATACTGTGTTTTAAGTCTGATATATCCAAGCAATAAAACTTCACAATCTTTCTGTTGTGCTTCCTTGTATTCTTGTCTATAAATGATGACAGCCTTGTCTTCTGATGATGGCAGCCTCGGTCTGTGCTCCATGTTTTGTCCCTGGAGTGGGGATAGACTAAAACACCAGTTTTCTGCTAATGACTGTGCTTCTGTCTGGAGAGGGCATGGGCAAATCACTACAAGCCCTGAGCCCCCCCACACTACTAACGACTCTCGTCTGGCCAACGACCTGAACGAGTTCTACTGCAGATTTGAAAGACAGTTGTGCAGTTTGTTTGCAAACTTTCATGGTGATTAAAACCCTTTCTGATTCTGGAGGGTCACTAAACTTTGCTGTTGGAGGCAACAGTGTTCATTGCCTTGAACTAGAGATACTACCTGACATTTTACTTTCAATATAAGATCCAAATTTGTTTCTTCTTTCTGAAGACCATTCCCCAGACCTGTAAGGTGTAAGTATTTGCTAGTGTAAATATGCATGGACAGGATCATTCCACTGGACTGAATTGGATGATGGGACTCATTTGAATTTGTTACACAATGTTTTAAGGGGGCTGGGAATTAAAACAAAGTGGGTAGAACTTGCACCCACCTTGCTGGGTCCAAAACCTTTCAACCTGGGTGTGGTTCACATAACCGCATGTTTTACACTTAATATTAGTATTTCCCATGGATAAATGCTTTCACAACCAGTAGAACTGTTTTTCTTATTGCTTAGTAGTTGAGTAAATGTCTGTACTGCACAATCCAGGAATATGGAGCTCATTCAAATGACTAGTGTGAAAAAAGGCAATTCTGTTTATTAAAGATTGTAAGAATTAAAGACACACCAGCAAAACCCAAATAAATACTTCCACGTTGCCAAGGTTCCATAGTCTTTGACAGGGGTTTCAGAGATGGTCATGCATCACTACATACAAGCACACAACAGCTACAGCTATGCACACGCTCACACACATACACCCCTCTTCCAGTCCATGGATCAACTGCCAAACTCAGTCAAGCTGTTTGAGAAATATTCAAACACAAAACACTTCATATGCCAAATTGTCTTTTACAGAGTAAACATCTGCAACACTCCAAACAAATGTATTCCTCATCTGACTCCACATATAGCTTACAAAAATAAAGGGCCTATAGAATAATAACTTATACTTAACTTCTGTTCCACACAAAGCTGAAGTTTTATAATTACCTACAATAACACTGCAGAATATGTCAACGCTCATGCTTGGAGAGCTAATATAGACCAACTCAAGGCACTTAAGGCAGTGTTAGGGCAAATTCACAAACAAAATACAATCGATCTACATGAGAACATAAATTAGCCATTTGGTCAGTGCTAATACTAGTCCAGGCCATCAATCTCAACTAAATTAAAGATGGTTCTAGCCAGGGAATGACTTTATTTCTATAGACATTTCAGCATTAAGACTATGTTTTTTCTAGGCCCAGACAACTCCTTCCTCCCAGTCCAGCAGGCTGTAGCCTGGAGGGTGCTGGGACTCCCCAACGGCATTCCTCATCCAATCCCTTTCTTCAGAAGCGTTGCTCCTGTTCATTGCTGTTGCCCTTTTTGGCATCTCGTTGTCTTATCTACATTGGCTGTCCATTCGTACAGTTTATATAGTCGTCTCCCAAAAGGGTTTGTAGTATTGAGATAATAGAGATGTCTACAGCAGCCTCTGGTTTAGAATCTCCCAAATCATCAACTTCCTGAAAAGGGGCATGTGACACTAAAGGATAGGGGGGAAAAAAGAAAAAAGATCAGTGTTTAGATGGGTTAGCATTAATTAGTTAGGGCCAATGCATAGCCATGTGCATGTAAGCAGTCTTAGATCACAACCCAACTATAGGATGCAGCTATTTCTGAAAGACACACAACGACTTCCCAGTTTGCTTCATCCAATTTGACAGGTGTGAAAACAAATCGGTCATCCAAGTGGTTGTATTTCACTTTCAAATGGCCGCCTGCTTGCTAGACTTGTGATTGGCAGGTTTGGGGTGAGTGGGTACCTGTCTGAAGGTGAGGGGGCGTCCCTGGGAGATGTAGTCAGCATATTTACAGGCAAACACTCCACAGTCACTACCATTCTTCTGCTGGGGAATCTCCTACATGGACACCAAAAATAGAATGACAGGCTGCACACCATACACAGTATGATACACCAGGAGGTAGACATTTTGCCGTGTGCGCACGTTCGTACCACCCCCAACCTGGTGTTTTTGTTAGTTAGGTGCATTAAACCACACGGAAAGGTCCCAACTTACACTGGGCCTCATGCTGCCTATGAACCACTTGGAGATGTCCATCTCTCGCTCCTTCTTGCTCCTGTGCTCCTCCTTCAGGTAGAGCCTGACAGACACACACACACACATTCTTCATGTGCTATACGTCGCTCTGGATCACAATTTGTTTTCATATGAATTAAAATGAAATGAAGTATAAAAGGTTACTGAAACTTCAGACAGTACAATGAGGACTCACAGTAACGTGCTGCAGATGTCATCGTGTCTCTGCCCCATAGAGTCATAAGACCTCACTGACCTGGACTTGAAATCCACCACCTGGAGAGAGAGATTTTATACTGACTGTCACATTTCTTACCCTGACAAGTGACTCCTTAACATGATTCCACTGAAGTTCACCTCGTTGTGTGTTTTAACATACAGGCCAATGACAACAACTCTCGCCTAACGCCCTCTAGTGGAGAGCATCTGTAAAGCGTATGAGTGCAAAACGGACTCACCGCCAGAGACCAGTGGACTCCCAGGTGCAGGGGGACCAGCAGGACTTCGTACTGGAAGAGGTCCACAGCTTTGGTCCAGCGCCTCACAGCAGGGTGCCCTCCCGGCTGCCCCCCTCCCCCCGCCCCCCCGCCCCGCAGCTTGGGGAAGAAGAAGGTGCTGAAGGCGTAGACCCGGAGCCCCCCCGACCCCTGGGCAGAGCTCTGCGCCGCCACCAGGGACAGGTAGAAGTTGATCACCTGAGGGGGGGGGGGGGAGAGAGAGAGAGAGAGAGAGAGAGAGAGAACTGAAGTTGTTTCCCTGCCCAAGAGTTCCTACATACCAAGAGTTCCTACATTCCAATGACTCGTCTCGATGACTCATTGGATCATTAAAGCATCAGAGACCTGCGTTACTGCTTTGGAACAGTGTTCCTGTTTCCTCCCCTGCTAGGGACACGCACCTCATCGTTGAGCCAGCTCGTCTCCTGCAGCGTCGCCAGGTCTCGCTGGGTGATGCGGAGTTTGAAGGCGGAGCTTAACACCAGGTTAGGATCTCTCTGAGCCAGAGCGCGGCTCACCTCCGCCGCCATCTCCTGACACACACACACACACACACCAATATGTAGGACAGGGAGGACAAGGGGACAAAGCCTCTACGACATTGGACTTCCTTCTCCACACACGCCGTGTTTACGCGTCGTCCACACATGCCGATCTCACCTTGGTCAGTCTAGGGAGGTCCTCGTCGCTGTGGCGTGCGTGTGTGGTATGTGTAGCGTGTGTGTCGGTCTGTGCCAGCGCCGGGGTGTCCCTGTCCTGCAGATTGAGCCGAGCAGCGACCTCGGCAGACAGGTCCGCCTCCGCCTGCTGCTCGTGTCGGAGGGGAAGAGAAGCTTCAGAACACCTTTGTGGGCCGTCGTCGAATTGGAACAGTCAATGGACTGGCACAGGCAGTTTGGCACGTGAAAGGCTGTCACTGTGATCCGTTTATTGTGTGTGTGTGTGTGTGTGTGAGTAACTTACGGTGGCCCCGCTGGCAGCCTGCGTGTCCACAGATCCAGTCAAAGTTTTATTGATCCACATCTCCCCTCTCCTAGGCACAGTGGGTCACGCAGAGACACGGGTTACAACCGCACGACGTCAGACCCAGAGTCCCAAACCCACACGGACTAAACTCACCTGTCTTTAGTCTGCTTGGCTGAGGACACGTCCCTCCACATGAACACACTGGAGGGGGCTGGGGAGAGAGGGGGGAAAGAAGATGGGGAGAGACTAAACATCACCAGCGTTAGTCGTGTTTAGGAGAAGTGTGTGTGTGGGGGGGGAGGGGCCAGGACCAGGCAGGTGGAGGGACAGACACGGAGGTGTGTCACAGGGGGCTTTACCTCTCAGGGGCCCGGCCTTCATGGCTGCAGACTCACTAGTTCTTCCAGGCAAAGCAGGTCTGTGTGCGTCCTGTGAAAGTGGCACACTGGGGAGAGAACAGGATCAGACCTCCGCATAAAGCCTCCCTCCCCTAAATCTTTTTGTGCCTGGAAAGTTTTTTATGTATTTACATAACACATACCTGAAAACGATCTATACAGTACAATTGAGATGAACCACCCACACGCTTGTGAATTGACATCAAAATGGCTAGGGATGTAGTAGGCTTCTACTCACCCTTGTGGCTTGGTGCGATTGAAGGGTAACGGTTGACTCTTGCTGTACTTCTCAGACACCATCTCCACCAGCCGTCTGTAGTGTTCCCGGTCACTCTCCTTCAAAGCCTGGGCACAGGAAAGGAAGACCAAAACGATAGCCAGAGGTTATTGCTATAAAAATAGCCATTTCTATCTGATGTCTCCAGACCAGCTAAATGTGACTCACCTGCTCCACCGCCAGGCAGGTTCTGTGGCCGCGGTGGGCTCCAGAGCCTGGGCCCACCGGGTCGGCGTTGGAGGTCCCGGTACCGGCCCCCACGGACGACCAGGAGGGAAGCCGTTGAACGGAGCGCCGGCGGGGGTTCTCTCTTTCCTTCCCTCTCTCGGGGACTGCAGTTGAGGCCTGTTTCCTCAGCAGAGGCGGGGTAGAGCTCGGGAACATGTTCACCCCTCCCTTTTCCCTCTCACACAGTCCAGTGGCTGGCTGCTTATCTGCAGGGGTGGTGGTGGGGCAGAAAGAAGAAGAGAGAGACGAGGATGGAGCGAGAGGGGGTGAGGAGGGTGATCGAGAAGAGAGGAAGGTATGGAGATGCAGCCTGATTCACTTGAACTGTAAAGGAGTATTGCAATCAAAGCCTTCTTTATGTACCCATCATCCATTCAGAGCTACTTGTCCATGATGTGTTGAGTTCATCTATCCCCATCAGGGCGACAGGGCCAATCTAGAGAAGACAAAACAGCAATTATGTAAATGAATGTTGAATGTTTCAGAAAGAAAGTGGACACATTTCCCCCATACCTGAATATCTGCATAGTGACTGTGCTTCTTTCCACCGGGGGATGGAGGACGATGCAGTCTGAACAATCTTGCTACCCCAGCCACTGTTTTCTTCACAAAGCTGAGAACTACATCTGGACATAAAATATTTTTTGATTGGTTTCTCGAATCCGTACATTATTAAAGGGAAAGGGACATTATTATTTGTGTTTGAGGTGTTGTAAGGCATACTTTTCTGTTGACGGGGATCTTAATATTGATCATCTACCTCTTTTCTGCCTTTTGATCTCCACTTGGTCGTTTTGGGCAACATTATCTGCGGCATGAACACTGGGACAAAACAACATTATCTTACACACTAAAAACTTCAGGTCCTTCGAATCGTACCATTAGACTTGGCTCAGATTCAAACTCAAAGAGAACTGACATTACAATTCCTTTGGCATTATCTAACACAGGAAACTGAACCGTTTAAGATGTTGCACTTGATTGATGCTGTGATCTTTGTTGCTTACTATGTAATATTGTAGTTGAGATGGCTATGTAGTAGCATACCGTTCCTTGGATACAGCCACCTAACTACTGTTAGATCTTCGCACTTTGGATATCTGAATTCTGTACTTTTTGAATGTCGCTCTGGATAAGTCTGCTCAAATGAATAAACTGTACAGTATTTTGCCACCGTGACAGGACATGGGAATAAGTGCATTAACACGATATTCCCATAGACTAGAAGTCAACGTAACGTTAGCGTATCGAGCTAGTTGCGTTCATTAAGAACAACTCTCCCACGTTTCATTTCATTTTCTTGTTGGGCTAACTTGATAAGGTCATTTATAGCTAGTGCTAGCTACATTATTATTGAATAAGACAGTTACTAGCTCGATAGCATTAACGTTTCATTAGAGTATTGTACTAACCCAGGAAGGTTTGCTGCTAGGCTAGCTAACTTGCTGAGTTGGGAGACAATACCTCAATCCTACCTCTGATAGTTCCTCTTAGCCGGTCTGGCGTGACTTTCCTGCCGCTGCACTTTCGCAGTTGCTGCCGCTGGCGTGTGTATCTCCCTGGTAACGTTAGCAGGCCACCCCGTGGGTTTCTGCCCGTCAACGGGCTCAAAGAGCGATGTTATTCCGTCAACTATCCATCCGTACATCCCAGACAAATACGATAAAATGGAAACACGGTCCTCTAAAGGGGCCAGGTCTATTCGTTGTTTAAAAGTCAAGCTAGTGATGGTATTTGATCTACGACACAAGAAAGCTAACGTGGTGTAGCCGTCCAGCTAGCTTGTCTAATTCGCAGGTTCGCGAAGAGCGTCATTCGCTAAATCAGCCAGCCAAACACGCGTCTCCTCCTGGCCTGCCTGCTCAAGTGGCCTTCAATAAACGTCTGCTGATTGAGATACGGAGAGTCTCAATGGTCAATATTCTTTTTTTCCGTAATGCATTTTAAATCTGCTTTCATAGTTGTATTCTGTAAGTGGGACTTTCAACGCCATTTTTGATCCCCCTTAAAGCTTACATAATATGATTGCAGATTGAACCTGATGTAAACTGACGTTCTCATTAACATCCATGCAAATAGCCTATATAGCTGACTTCAACTTGGCGGCCCATGCAGCAAACAAGTTTCTCTCAACAAGTCTTACCAATTTTCAGTATACACTTTAGTTACAGCAGAGCTGCACAGTTTGATCCAATGTGAACCAAGTCCTTTGAACCAAATTAATGTGATCAACTTGCATCAAATTGTATTTGTATAGCCCTTATGACAGGCAATTTCAGGGCTTCACAGATCCACACAGAACAGCACCAAATAAAAATAGCTGACTGCACGCATGCCACCGGTGTAGCTAATATCATTAGGGTCCTCTGTTTTACTCTCCTCCACTCTTCTCATGCCTTTCTGCCCTCTTCTGCTGTCTACTTGTCTAATAAGGTTAAATTTGATGTGAAAGTTGTGTGAAGTGAAGTTAATTCTCTCGCATTACAAATAGTTGACCAAGCAACCAGTAGGGTCATTAAATAATGTAGTTGCACCATAAACGTTTCCTATTGTAAAACAACTTGGAGAAAGCATTTATTTCCCTTCAAAACTTCGGGGCATAGCTCGACTCTGAGCAACTGGCTATCTGAATCTTCTCAGGCATCTTTTTCTTCCTTTTTTTGAATAGCTTTGACAATTATAAACCACTACGGCCTATGCCTACCTATGCTACCTTCAAGTAAACAAATACTTTTCAATAGAATGTTAAATAACAACACTTTGATAATCAGACAAATATTTATTGACTTTTTTGATAAAAATGCCAGTATTATAAAATGTTTAAAAAAAAGACTACCACTGTGTGTGAACACCGTGACTAGTATTGATGTTGGAATTCCAGTGCAAGTACTTTACACATTCATACATATTGATAAACAGTATAAAACACGAGTATAAAAACAGTTAACACTATCTTTAAAAAACAACAACATTCATCTTGTGAGGATCCTTAGGGGTCATATTTGCAGCTTTGGCAGACCATAGAAAAATCAGCATATAAAACAACATAGAAAATAATTTATTTAAAAAAAACAACACCATTATAATCAAACAAAACATTTACCATGAACAATTCTCTTGTACATTGATGAACACAGTTGGATATGATCCAGGGCCACTCGGGATATTGGGAGACATTTTGTTCAGTGGTCAGACTTCTTAGGGTTGGAAAGGAGAGTCACAGAACCTTAAAGGAGACAGAGTAATAATATTACAACCAGTTCAGAGAACAAGCACACCTTTCCATACCTGCTCATCCTACACGCACCCCCCATCCTCAGTCAGTTCTAACAGTATCGAAGAAACACCCAAGGAGTTAAACAATGTCTTAACCACCTCAATCGAGGTCATCTGATGAATACAGAAAAGACTCTTCCCCCAGTGACTGAAAACACAAGCCTTCGTGGTTCCTCTGGGCTGGTTAGGTAGAGTGGGTGGGTGTGTTCCACTCACGCTCACCTGGGCCGTTCAGGTAGAGGGGGGACAGGCAGCTCAGGTACAGCCAAGTCCTATTCTCTTGCAGCCACCGCTGCCGATAGCCAATCATATCAGGGGAGCAGGTGGCCTGACCATGCCTCCTCCTGTCCCCTCTGGGAGGCAGGGATAAAGACTCCTTGCTAACTGGGTTGGGAGATATTGTGAATGAATACAGTTACCCATGAATAGGCAATAGCAATTCTCCACTCATGTTTGAAGGGTGCCCAGCTCTTTAAGGTTGGCTTTCAAATCCTCATGATTTGGCCCATGAGCCTCACTCCAAACGAACCAACACCGTCTTGTGTAATCAGTCACGATCAGTCTAAGGCTACAGGCCCGAATCACTTGAGTAGTCATTGATTGGAATTCAGTAGGGCTGCCTTCATTTTCGGTCACTTGATGATCACTGAAGAGTGTCTTGATTACACAGGCAGGTCTCCATCAGTGCCCTCTTCACCCTGGGGATTGTGGGTAGTGACTGTGTTCGACCCCAACAAATTCAATAACCCTCCTCATCTTTTACCCAGTGATATGTGACATTGCTTCTTCATACTGCTCCACCAAGGGTGCATTCTTGCAGCTTGTGTAGCCTCAATCACTCACCCCAGGTGACTCATCAACACCCCCCCGCCCCCCCCTCTCCTTCCTTCCTTTCCTTCCCTCCCTCACCTGGTTGTCCTCCCCCCAGCCGTTGCTGGACCTTCTCTAGGTGGTTGATATACTCAGTCAGTGACCGCTCGGCGTCCTGGGATGTCCCTACAGAGCGCTCGGAGATCACGGTGGAGTTGGCGTATCCCCTTAGGAGCAAAGTACAAACACAATTAAATGATAAAGTTATGAACAAGTTATCCCCAGAGAGACCCGTGTAGTACATCAAGCATCACAAAACGGCTGTCCTAAATGGAATTCACTTCTTCCATGATATTCCAAATGGAGATGGATAAACGCAAGCATGCTGTACCTGTTGTGTAGACGGAAGGGCGATTTCATTGGTGGAACTAGGGTTGAGACCACCCCCATATGGGTGGGGCTACCATCTCTCGTGGGCGGGGAACAGTTTTGTTTGGCTCCAGGATGCTGCTGTCTCAATACCTCTGTCCTGGATCCTGTTAGAAAGACACGCAGACAGTTACATTGAGCCAAAGGCTTTTTAATGAAACACTTAGCCTGGCCATTTTCAGTTTGAGCAAAAAAACCGCATAAGCTGACCTTGTGCGTATCCGTTGACAGTGCTAGATGTGGACACGCTCCTCCTGATAGCTTTCTGCCACTTCCTGGTCAAGAACCTCAGTCTGAAAGAGAGAGACATGGTGGGTTACCTGACTGAAGTCATAACAACTGCTGGTACATCTCTCCCCTACTTCTAACACACACACACACACCTTGAAATGGCGACAACTGCTCGTACAGCAGCTCTGAAGCGTGTGAGGGGTCTGCGTTGGCCAGATAGCGGGGGTGAGGGGTGCGCCCCCATGCGGGCGATCAGACACAGCGTGGCCTGCTCACAGTCCTGGAAGCCCCCCAGCAGCAGCAGCAGGTAGCGCTTCTGGTACACCAGAGACTTCCGGAAACTCTCTGCCCTCAGGTAGCGCTCGTACAGGCGCTGCACCTGCACGCGGGAGGGAAACACAGGGCCCGTCATGAAGAGACGACCTCAACAGCACTTACTTGGAGTAGGAGCAGAACATTGAAACCATGGTCGACAAGTACGATGTGCGCACGCGCACGCACTACCTTGCTGTTGTTGATATCAGCAGCCACGGCGGGTCTGTTCCCCGTTTCCGCAGTGACCTTGGCGAGCTGGCTCTCTGAGCGGCGGAGCTGTCGCTCCAGGCCCCCCAGGGTCTGCTTGAGAGACACCCTCTCCCCGCTCAGCTCCGCCACGCGACCCGACAGCTCAGAGTTCTCCTTCAGCAGCTTCTCCACCAACGCCGAGGAAGACGACGACGACTGGGAGGGAAGGAGCGAGAGAAAGAAAAGAGATTGTTGCATTATCCCCCCCCCAGTTCAACCAAGAAACTCCTTAAAACGGCATCCCCCCCCACAACTGACATCCTAGCGATGCCAAACATTCAACCAAATCTTATCTACCCCCTGACATCCTAACGCCCGTGTGTACCTGGTGGTTCAGCAGAGGGGTGCCGGCCTGCGCGGCGCCAGCCTGGGTGCCGCCGTGTGGTCGCGGGGCTCCTCCGGGGAGGGCGGTGAGGGAGCTGGCGGCCAGTCTCTGGGAGGCCATCTCTCTCTCCTCCCTCTCCAGCTCAGCCAGAGTCTGCTGCAGCTCCCGCATGCGCTGCTGGTCCTGCTGCCTCAGCAGTGCCAGCTCGCTCTGGACACGGGGGGGGGGGGGAACAAGGGAACGCGCCAGGCGCCAAACAGGGGAAGTTTAGGGAGCTATTCTGGATGCCCTTCAACTTCAACTACATCAACACTGAAGGGGAAATCAGCAAGCCCTTTAACAACAACACAAGCTTTTAGAGATCATCTCAGCTATCAATGAAGGGGGTGGAGACCGGTTTGAATGCGTGTTCTGGCAGGACAGACGTCTCACCAGCTTTTCGCTGGTCCTCTGGTGTCGCCGCTCTCTCTCCGCCTGCTCCTGCCTCTCCCTCCTCCTCTCCCTCTCCCTCTGCTCCTCCCTCTCTCGCTCCTTCTCCCTCAGCTGCTGCAGCCTCTCCTTCAGCTCCCGGAGCTCCGCCCCTTGGCGGGCGGCGCGCTCGCGCTCCGCCTCCAGCGCGCCGCCCGCCTCCTGCCTCTGCTCCGTCAGGGCGGCGGCGGCGACGCGGAGGCGGGCCGTGGCCTCCTGCTCTCTCAGGGACTCCTCCCTCCTCCTCCGGTCCTCCTCCTCGCCCTTCCTGCGGCACTGCAGCAGCTCTGCCCTCAGCTTATCCGTCATGGCGGCGAGCTCCTCCCCTTGCCTCCTCTCCTGCTCCAGCTGGGAGCGCATGTCGGAGAGGAACTTCCTGTCTCGGGTGGCGTCGGCCTCCTGCCGGCGGGCGATCTCTTCGAGTTGCCGGCAGGAGCGCTCCCGCTCCTCGTCCAGCTTCCTGTGGGCGTCGGCAATCTGAGAACGGGTGTCGACTAAGCTTGACTCCATCTCTCTGACCAGATTCTCCTGTCGGGCCCTGTCCTGTGATTGGGCCTCCTGTTGACGGGCGGAACGCTGCCGCTCCTCCTCCAGGTCCTTGTGGGCGTCGGCTAACCGTTTGTCGAGCTGCGATTGGAGTAGGAGGCCTCGGGAGTGCTCGATCTGAAGCTCTCGTCTGAGGTTGCTGACGGTCACCTTCTCCTGCTCCAGTTGACTCTTGAGGGACACGACCTCTGACCCCTGCTGCTCCAGAGAAACACACAGTGCCTGGGAGGACAGACGGCATCGGTCATGGCCCGTCTAACACAAACACATCGATGTAGTGTATGCATGTGTGTGTGTGTGTAAGAGAGTAATAAAAAGTATGTGTGTGCATGCCTGTCGTCGCTCCTCTTCCTCCGTCCCCCGGCGGAGTGTGTGTGCCTTCTCCTGCTCCAGTTCCAGCTGGACATCTTGGACTCGGCTCTGTTCCTTCCTCAGAGCCTCCTCGCACTCCCCCACAGCCAGCCTGGGGAGAACACACATCACACACACCGTCACATACACAACACAGACACACAACAACACACAGAGCTACTCTACACATGGAGGTACACACACTCCAGACAGACCGTCGCTGACATGCTCACGAGTGTTTGGGGTGTAGAGAGAGAGAGAGAGAGAGATAGAAAGTGGACCTGAGCTGATGGATCTGGTTGTGTAGCTCCTGCAGTGTGTTGTGGGCGGAGTTCAGCTGTTCCCGGCTGTGCTCTAGCTCCTCCCTCAGCTGGAGCTCCACCTGTCCGTTAGGCCACGCCCCTTCTCCTCTGCTGTCAGGCTGAAACACACACACACAGTGTTTGAGTGCCTTTGTGGGATGCCTCTGTTTTTAGTTCCTCCAATATTAACACAGAGACTGAACTGCCTAGCGAGCAGTACAATGTTGCTGCCGCTATATGGCTACTGTTAATTAAACACAGTAGAACAGACTGACCTGTGGTTCCCTCTGTGCCATGCGGCAGAGAAGTTCCCTGAGCGCGATCACCGTTTCCTGAAGCGCCCTCTTTTCCTCATGCCAGCCCAGGGGAGGGACCGAGGCCTGGTCCAATGGGAGGCCTTTACCCTCTGAAGGACACATGGTCTGCTCCAGTAAGGTTTTGGTGTCTGAGAGGCGGGGCAGGGACGAGGAAGCGGCCGGGCGCTGCGACAGAGCGAGGACCCTGCAGCTCTCCTGGTACACCCTCTTCAGCAGGCCCTGGAGGGGGAGCAGGGTTCATGTCGGCTGCTCAGAATATCACTGCGCCTGGCTGCCCGTCTGCGTCTATAGCCTGTGCGTCAGAGTGCACCTACCTGCAGTTCAGGAGACAGCAGCTCGTCGCTGTAGCTCATGCTGCCCGCAGCGCTGTCCGTGTTGGCGGCGGGGTTCATGCCTCGACAGCGCAGGTACTCGATGAACTGGGCGTCCAGTCGCTCCGTCTGCTCCAGCTCCACCCTCAGCCTCAGCCCCAGCTCAGAGCTCACGTCTGTTTGGAGAAGCGCACGGGGTGGGGTTTACTTAACATGTCAGGAAACGTCGCATTCCAAAACCGCAGCGGCCCACACGGACACACGTACTGCTGCCATATCCGTCGCTGGCCCACTCGGGGGCGGAGAGGGAGGAGGTGGAGCCCAGAGGAGAGGAAGGAGCCGTCAGGTCCAGGTTCTCCAACTCGTGCACCTGAGGGAGAGACAGAGCGACATATTGAACCGTCCCAAAGGTTGAAAGAGTCAACTGACAGCAACAAGGGGAGGTTGGAAGGAGTTCACTTACTTTATCAGCATCTAGAGAGTCCAGCATGGAGAAGTTATCGGAGGCCGAGACAGAGCCTGGAGAGCGGGTACTGCGTGTGGTCGGTTCCGGGGTGATGGTCCTGGACCGAGATGGGTCTGGCCTGCCCCTGGTGGAGGCCTTGTTGGGTTGGGGCTCCAGCCCCGTGCAGTTCAGGGCACTTAACTCAGAGAGATGGGAACCCTGGAGAAGCGAGGTGTGAAACCCCCCTCGGATCTTGTCCTCGGAACACTCCAGTCTTCGGAGAACCTCCGGGGAGCTCAGCGAAGCTTCGTCCCGAGACCCACACACAACCTCCTCAAACCCAGGACGAGAAAGGTCTGGAGGAGACAAAACGTCAACAAAAAAACACTCAACATCCAAATCCATCTATATCAGTAACATAACTTGTCCCAATGTCCCAGTTTGCATGTGTCGGCACGCGTTTAACCTTTCTGTGAGTATGACTGGCCGTGAGGGGGCGTGGCCTGTTGCCTGAGCTGGAGCAGCTCTCTCTGCTGATAGGCCAGCTCCTCCTCCTGCACCGCCAGGTCCTCCTGCAGGCCCCGCAGCTCCACCTTCAGACGCTGGTTGTAGGTCTCGAGGTCGGCGAGGGCGCGGTCTTTGGTCTGAGTGACGGGCAAAACGGAAGCCAGTCAACCTCTGACGGCGCTCGTCTTTCTGGCGTCGGCACAGGATAGTGACACGCCACAAGGTGTTTCTATCGCATGAGACAGAAGGATAGAGCGTACCTGGCCTTCCTCCTTCAGTTTCTCGGCTCTCTCAGTACTGCAGCTTAGCCCCTCCTTCACGGCGGCTAACTCCGCCCTCAGGGCCTGGTGCTCCGCCCCCAGCCGGGCAAGCTCCGCCTCCCTCTGTCGGAGCGCCGCGTCTGCCTTGGCGAGGGTGGCCTCGGCGTGAGTCTGGAACAGACACCACGAGGATCAGCATCACCCATGTGAGATTGGAAAACAGCAATACAACAACTAGCTATTCTATCAGCGATACATGTATTTACATTACATTTACATTTAGTCATTTAGCAGACACTCTTATCCAGAGCGACTTACAGTAAGCTCAGGGACATTCCCCCCCAAGGCAAGTAGGGTGAAGTGCCTTGCCCAAGGACACAACGTCATTTGGCACGGCGGGGAATCGATCTGGCAACATTCTGATTACGAGCCCGACTCCCTCACCGCTCAGCCATCTGACCCCCATTTACGTTTCTAATGAGAGCTATCTGTGTTGCAGACGTCAGCCATCATTTCAAGTTGTTATTTTTTGACTTCATAAATGAGTTAAGAAAAATGTAAAGCAGGCAAAGCAGAACTCCGTGCTGAAACCCCTCTCCAACCACAACTATTCCTTACCTCAGCTCACCAGCACTCTGCTCTACGTGGCACAGTAAAGGACATTTAAAACAGACTTGTTTGTTTATGTTTTTCGCAATTCTGCTCAATGAGAAACCTCCTCCTTGCTTCCTCTTTGCAATGTCACTTCCTCTGTGAGCAAAATTGTGGGCAACGGCCGAGATATTCTCAGCATCCCTCCCTCTTTCTTCCCTTTACTGCCCTCTTTTTCTCTCATACCCTCATTACAGTCCCACCCCTCTGTTCTAACTAGATCCAGCTGTGGTAGGGTAATGAGCTCACCGCCTGCCTCTGAGGCAGAGTAATGCTAGCTTACTGGGCTGAACAGCACTCCTCTACAGGGTTTTGGGCCATTCTTTCCACTCACCAGCACTTCCTTCTGAGACTCCTCCGGATTGGCTCCCCTCTCCTCCAACTGGAGGCTCAGTTCCTGGACGCGGGCTCGAAGCGAGGTCACATCCTGCCTCAAGCGTTCCCTTTCCTCCCGCAGCTGCCCTTCCCTCCTCCTCAGAGCCTCGCGCTCCGCGAGGAGCTCGGCCTTGACCGCTTCCATGGCGACCACCTCCGCCCTCCCCTCGGCGACGAGCTTCTCCGCGGCGACGACCTCCGCCCTCGCCTCCTGGACCCGTCTCTCGAGAGCGCGTGCGCTCTCCCTGAGCGACTGGGCTTCCCTCTCCCTCTCCCCGGCCCTCTCTGTCAGACTCGCCACCTCCTTCTCCTTCTCCTCCCCAGCCCTCTGAAGCTCCAGGACCAGGGAGTCCAGCTGAGTCCTCTCCCTCTGGAGGACACTCACCACCTCCACCTCCCCTCTCCTGGACTTCTCCTCCTCCAGCTCGGCCTCCTTCAGAGAGAGCAGGCGGGCCAGCTCCTCCGCCCTGTCCCTCTCCTCCCGCAGCCTCTTCCCCATCTCCGCCCCGTGGCCCCGGTACTCCTCCTCCTGGGTGTGCAGCAGCCGCTCCATGGCCTCCTTCTCCCCCGCCAGCGCCTCCACCTGGCCCTGGAGGGCGTCTGCGCGCGTGCGGAGGGAGCGCGAGGTGGAGGCGTGGAGGAGCCGCAGCTCCTGCTTCAGGCTGTGGCCTTCCCCTCTCCTCGGCGCCCCTCGGAGCGGGAGGTGAGGGGGCTCGGGGCTGGGCGAGGCCGAGGCGCTCACGCTGTCCCCGTCCTGGGAGTCGCTGACCTCGTGCAGGGCGGGGCCCGACGCGTTGAGCTCGGCCTGCAGCGTGCTGATGACCTCGTGGAGGCGCTCCTCCTCTTCCTGCTTGTCCTGGCGCAGCCTGATGAGGTCACAGTGCAGGTGCTCCACCTGAGAGTGCAGGTCCTCCAGCTCAGCCTCTGTGGTCTGGACAGAAGGGGGCAAGGAAAGAGTTACAATATTGGTCTTGCTCCAACTGCACTAACACTAGCCACAAAAATACACATCATTTATCTGAAGTGTGTATGTGTGTGTGGTAGGATCAACATGTGAAGGATGAGACATCAATGACATTACCCATGAGTGAATTTGCTCATGGACACCAACATGGGTCCAGCTTTGGCTCGCTAATGCATTACTGTGGATGGCAAGAGGATCTACATTTGGCCCCTAAATGGATGTGTGTGCTGAGTCAGTACTACTGACCATGTGGGTCCTGGATGTGTGTGCTGAGTCAGTACTACTGACCATGTGGGTCCTGGATGTGTGTGCTGAGTCAGTACTACTGACCATGTGGGTCCTGGATGTGTGTGCTGAGTCAGTACTACTGACCATGTGGGTCCTGGATGTGTGTGCTGAGTCAGTACTACTGACCATGTGGGTCCTGGATGTGTGTGCTGAGTCAGTACTACTGACCATGTGGGTCCTGGATGTGTGTGCTGAGTCAGTACTACTGACCATGTGGGTCCTGGATGTGTGTGCTGAGTCAGTACTACTGACCATGTGGGTCCTGGATGTGTGTGCTGAGTCAGTACTACTGACCATGTGGGTCCTGGATGTGTGTGCTGAGTCAGTACTACTGACCATGTGGGTCCTGGAGTTCTCCACTTCCTGCTCCAGGCGCTGGAGCTCCTGATTGAGGTGGTCAATCTCCTGGTTCTTCTCCTGCAGGAGAGCAGAGGGCAGGCTCTCCTCCTCCCCCTGCTCTCCCCTCTCCCTCTCATCCTCATCCTCCCTCTCTTCCTGGCGAAGAGTGAGACTGGACACGTTCTCCTGGAAACAGAAGGATCCGTTTACATCACTGGGAAGTTTTTTTGGATTTGAAGTGTGGCCATTTCAACCCAGCAACACATCTGGGTTTGGAAACACACGGACGCACGCACACAAACCTTCAGAGCAGCAATCTGATCCTGAAGCTGGCTGACATGATCTGCATTCTGATTGGTTAACACCTCCAGCTGTAGCGTAAGGTGTTTTAACTCAGCCTCTTTGATGGTCAAGTCTCTCTGGACCTGCTCCAGTTGGCCAAGCAGGTTCTCCACCTGGAGCGAATCACAAAACAGAACTCATGGAGCAACAAGTTCAGGAAAACAGATATATAGTCAATTTTAGTCACCGAGTGCACTTACACACTCTGACCAGACGGGGGCACAACATTCCTGACAATATCCCATTCACCAGCTTCAAAGCCACACGTGTGAGGTCACATGTTGTCGGGCCAAAGACTTGAACTAGAAAAGCTTTTCAACCAAACACACACACACCTGCCGTTCTCTGTCCTGGAGGTCCTGCTGGGTCGTGTCCAGCATGTCTCGCAGCTGCTGGGTGGGGTCCGGCTGGTTGTCATGGTAACGGTGTCTGGTCTCATCCAGTTTGGACTGCAGGGCTGAGATCTGGAGCCTGTTGGACAGCTGCTGTTGCTCCAGGGCCTGTTTGTCCTGAGAGACACACACAGAGACGCCCAGTTAGCGGTGAGGGATTCTCCTGGTAAGTGGCCGGTTATTCAAAACGTGCGTGTGTGTTGTGCACAACCACAGAGACTTAGACTGCTGAGACGATAAACTATCCGGGAGATGTGAGAGACAAAACGGTGAACAGCAGCACTCAGGGGTGCTTAATTCACCAAGGAAAAACTCTTGCTGGGCTGTTGTCCCTGGTGCTGGGAAGGCTCTGAATCTCTGAGGATATCAGAGTGTGTGTGTATGTGTGTGTACCTGTGTAAGCTCCAGCTCTCTCTGCTTGGCTCGGTGCAGCTCTTGCTCCAGCTGGCTGAGAGCTCGGTTGCTCTCCGCGCTGCTTAGCAACGCCTGTTCCAGCTCTCTGATTCGCCCAGCCAGCTTGTCAATCTCCTCGTTGCGCTCGATGACGTCGCGCTGGACTTGCTGATTGACCGCCAGCAGAGAGGCGTGGTCTTCCGTCTTGTCCCTCACGAGAGCCTGGAGACTCTCCACCTGAGGAGACACACAGGGACGCCATCTTGGATCCGAAGCCTCCAGTTGCTCTGGGGGAGTTCTTATATTGAGGTATGTGACTAGGTAATGAAGCCATTCCGGATCTGCAGCCAACTAAAACTACTAAAGCCAAGCCATATAACACAAGCTCAAAAAGATCAGGGTAAAACGACCAGGGTAGGAATCAGTGGGAAGAATGGATAAAGGGTAGAAAAAGAGGTAGAGAGGAGGAATTAGATACATTTCTGTTGATTACAACCGATGTTCTAATCGACAGAACGTTCTCCAGATGAGTTTAGAAGTGTTACCAGTTGGACGATGATAATGTTAAACGCACACGCATGCGGAGGGGGAGGGGGGGCTATGGGGAAGGTAGTAACTGGACTACAGTGATATTCCATACCTGCAGAACCAAGTCCTCAATCTACAGCATTCCGTTCAGAGCAAGAACAAACGACAAACACACAGCAAAACGTCAGCAAGTCCATGAAAGCACTGTGTCCGTGACCGAGCTGTGCACAGACTATTCTTCCACAGCATCAACACAAGTCGTCGACAAAACAAACGTTTCAGGTCAACACGCCGAATGCACACGAGGAACACACAAAAAACATGCGAGCAATAGCATCTTTCCAATGCAGATACACAAAACTATTTTTTTCACTCCCCAAAAAAACAACAACTCTCAATTCACGTTAGGAAGACACAAGCCGGTATAACTCGTCAGGTCCCTGTATTGTGTGTGTGTGTGTTTTTTCCAGCTAGGGTGTGGAGCGTCTCCCGGCAGCCTCAGGAGGAGCTGCTGAGTGTTAGGTCAGCCCAGCGAGGCTCACCCTCTGGCCCTTGTCGTCCCCAGCAGAGTGCCCTCTGGAGGGGTGTCTGAGCTGGGACTCCAGACGGCCGATCTCCTGCTGGAACTCATCTCTCTCGTGCTCGCGCTCCACCGCTTGCTCCTGAACGCACACATGACACACACACACACCACAGGGAAATATGAGCGCTCGTGTGCACATGTGTATATACATGGCTGTGTTGCACTTGCATGCATGTGGAAGTGTGTGTGTGTGTGTGTGTGGATGAAGGGGGCGGAACACTCACATCGATAAACTGCCGGTTGTGCTTGAGCTGCTTCTCCAGGGCCTGGACGCGCTGGTTGAGGTCCTCGCTCTGGGCCCTGTGGTGCAGCTCCGTCTCCAGGCCCTTGGTCTCCTGCTCCTCCAGCTCGGCCTCCAGGGCCCGGAGGCGCAGGGACAGGCAGCCGTGGTCCTTCTCAGCCTGCCGCTGCACGTCCAGCCTCTCCTGGGCCAGCCGCTGGGCCTCCGCCAGGAGACCTGCCAACGGGGGGAGGG
This sequence comes from Hypomesus nipponensis, assembly GCF_054491055.1. NCBI lineage: Eukaryota > Metazoa > Chordata > Actinopteri > Osmeriformes > Osmeridae > Hypomesus > Hypomesus nipponensis. Next base: position 8,467,308 of record NC_140363.1, read on the forward strand.
GCTTAAGCTTTAAACACATGCTGTCGGAGAGGTCATGTGGTCACACCCACACCACAGGGGAGTGACACACCGTCCGCAAAAGTAACACTTTTAGCACATCCTTGGAGTATCCAATCCACACACAAGCCACTGTAGAATGACATACTGTATGTTGAATCCCACTCTTAGCACATCCTTCTGGAGTATCCAATGCGCACACACACACACACACCACCTGGAAAAGCCTTCACTGGTGGTCACACAGCAAACCCAGGCACAGCAGCAGCACTGCGGTTGCACTGCTCTCCCACATGCCACAGCCTCGATGCTGGGAGGGTCAGGACCTGACGGCCCTTAAAACAGCACTGCAAAGCAACACCTTTGCGCGCACACACACACACACACACACACACACGTGTGACCCACAAACCTGTGCCACCCTGTATCTGTCGACAGCAGCCTAGGGAAAGAGCAAACACCTGAGCACAGGCAGTACACGACACATTTAGATCAGCAGGCCCGAGGACACATCGTATCACACACACACACACACACACACACACGTGTACACGCCAAGACACACACACACAGGATGGGGTCCAGACAGATCCGGACCCCCCAAGGTGCACAGCTTGAGATGCATCCACACCCCCTCCTCCTTCTCCTCCCTCTCCCCCCACCCACCCACCCACCCACCCACCCACCCATCCTCTCTCCCCTCCCCCCCTTCACCTTTCTCCCTCTCCCCCAGGCCGGCGCTCAGATGGTCCCTCTGGCGCAGCAGCAGGGCGTTCTCCTCGCCGAGCTCCTGGAGCTGCACCCGGAGGCTCTCCAGCTCCACCCCGAGGCCCTCTGCCCGGTGGAGCTGCACCCGGAGGCTCTCCAGCTCCACGCTGAGGCCCTCGGTCTGGTGGAGCTGCACCCGGAGGCCCTCCAGCTCCTCGGCCAGCCGCTCCTCCTGGGCCTCCTTCTGCTGCAGAGCCTCCTCCAACACGGCCTTCTCCGCCACGTAGCCCTCCAGCAGGCCTGGACACGGAGCCCGGACAGGCAGACGGAGGTGGGGGGGGGGGAGAATGTGGAAACATGTTATCTCACACACACGGTAGAGGACACTCTGTTTCATTATCAACGCTGCAGAAGAAGAATGGGCTTGGCTGCTCCCTCTGTGCGGAGTGGCACGAGGTTCAACCAACGAAAAGTTGGGACTCCTGTGACGGGTCTTACCCTCAGCTTTGTGGAGTTCTAGCTGTAATTGGCTCTTCTGTCCCGCCTCCTGGTTGAGCTGATCCAATAGGTGCGTGTGCTGCTGGAGGAGCTGGGCGGAGTCTTCTCGGCCCTGGGAGAACCTCTCCTTCAGAGAGAGGTGGACGCCGTGGGTCTGCAGGAGCTGCACAGGAGCAGAGAGGAAGCAGAGCAACTGTCAAAGCCCCAGACACACACACACACACACACAGCAGTATGTGTGTGTGTGATTTACATGATGATGTATTTGACATAATGTTGTTATTGTCCCAAGTCTGGTAACAGAGGCCCTTCCTTGGCATGATCTGAGGTAATACTATTAGAACACTTCTGGTCCATGGTCATCTCCTGCACCTAGAATAAGCACTTCCTGGATGGAGCGGTTATGGCTGGTGTGTGTGTCACCTGTGTGTTGGCCTGGTTGAGCAGCTCCAGCAGCGTGTCCACGGTGTGTCGGAGTCGACCGCAGGCCCCCAGCACCGCCTCCTCTCCCTCGGGCCGGAGCTGTGTGTCCGCTAGCAGCAGGCTCTCACACACACGCTGGGACAGCTCCAGGTCATCCACGGAGACCTCTGATACAGATACACTTCCTGGGGACAGACCAATGCAGCTATCAATCAGCCTCCATCCTGCCTCCAAAGGGGGTTAACCATACAACAGCAGAGACCCCAAATCAAACAAATGATAGTTTTTTTTTCTTTTTCAAACATACCCATCTGCTGCACGTCTTGGCTGCCCCCAGAAGCCTTCTGATTGGTTGTCTGGTGGCCCGACTCCACCCCCTGAAGGGGATCGCCGACCCGTCGTCCGATCAGCTCCTCCGTTGCCATGGTGCTGCGGACCACCTCCAGCAGGACGTTCCTCAGCTTCTCATTGGCCAGGAGCAGGTCATGCCTGGAGGGGTGGGGACGACAACGTTCGTTTAGCCTCTTTTTGGTTTCATCCAAAGGAACATCCACACAGAGCATGTAGGAAGTGCAGAGGAGGATCAGGGATCCTCAGGGCTCGCACCTTCAGACACAGCGACAGCTGACACCTCCAGGACTACTCAACTCAGGCTACTCAACTCACTACACTTGGAACACTACACTTTTCAGACATTACATTCTGAATGGGAACTACGTTTGCACTACCAATTGTACAGCTCTTCAGATATAGTCATATTGGATATTTGAAGAGTTATATTTGAGTTCTTTTAACTTTATTTTTCTTGGCTTTCTTTTTTTGCTTGGATGGATGCTCCTCAGAGTCCTAGCACGGTGCACAGTGCACGGCGCACGGCCCCCCCACCTCTCCTGCTTGGTGTTCTTCAGGTCCTCTGTGAGCATGTCCAGCAGGTTCCCTCCCTCCTGGGCCTCCCTGTCCCGCCGCTGGAGGAGGGTGTCCAGGGTCTCCATCTCCCCACGCTTCCCCTCCAGCTCCCCCTGCAGGCAGCCCACCTCCGAACGCAGCTGGGGGGGGCAGGGAGAGGAAGGGAAAGGAGAGAAGCCAGAGAATAGGTACATTGATGGGTAACATGAGCGGGTGAATGTTTGTGCACGTCAATTAAATGCCATTATGTCAGATTGGAGATTAAATGTCCCCGGCAAAAGTGTATTTGTCTGTCACGCGCACACACACACGCACGCGCACACACCGGATTAGCATAGAGATTAATGGGTACAATAATCTCTTTAGGAGATCTGTGTTGCAGTTGCAAAAGGCTGACCTTCTAATGGACATAGGGCTACCTCTGCTCGTCTGACACCAGGTCAAAACAGTCAGGAAGAAAAGGGATTATCCCTCTTTCAGATGCCTTTTCTGTTGTTCTCCTCCAAGTGATCAACCAAACTAGACTCTGCTTCCAGACTAGCAATTCTTAACCCCCTCCCCATCCTCTCCACCAAGGCCTGTCTGAACTTGCCCAAAGAGCCCCATACAAGATTTTTACTACACATCCATTATGTGTGTGTGTGTGTAACACCAGATTACAGACATAGCTACTGTATATGGGTAGGAGACAGTCTGGGTTGGGTGTGAGTGAATGATACCCATGGCACCACAGACATAGCAACTGTATGTTTACGTGCTTGTGTATATGCATGTGAGAAAGAAGGTGTGTGTGTGTGTAGTACCTGGGACACCACGGTGTCAAGCTGCTGTAGCTGGGCAGAGAGCTGGCTCATTTTCTCTGTGTAGCTGCACTCCTTCTGCTCTTGCTCAGAACTGAAGCCCCGCCTCTGCTCATCTAGCTCCGCCTCCTTCTGCTCCTCAAACTCCGCCTTCAGAGAAAGTGGACACACAGATGTGCATAAGGTCCCGAAACATGTTTCGATCAAATCCCTCTCTTTCCCCCCACCTCTGTTCTGACGACCAAATCCCAGCCTGGGAGGAACTAACTCACAGGAATGGGGGACTGCTAGCTTGTTCGCCGCTAAAGCTCAACTGATAAAGATTTCAAAAGAGTACAAAATAAAACCTTCTGCATCAGAGGATAAAAAAAAGCTCAAATCCATCCCATTTAGCCACTGTTCACGTGGCTCTAATACACACGCACAGACGATGGACGCACAAATGTGACTCACACACACACAGAGAGACACTCCTATATGATGGAGGGATTATGCGGACAGCCTGTGCAACTCCCTGTGGGACAGTGGCCAAGCATGAACTAACACCAGGAAAGGGAGCAAACTGTTGGGGGCTTAGAGGGGGGAAGAGAGAGAGAGACAGAGACAGACAGAGAGACAGAGACAGATGGATGGACACACACACACACACACAATAATCCTGTGAGTCATGACATAATGACACGTCAAAGAAGGGGGGCTCATCAGAGACACAGGTTTAATAACACACAGATGATCACAAAAACCTTCAAATAATTATCCAGAATTTGTTTTTCCCTCCACCAAGGAACACAAGGGATGAAGAGCAGCCCGTCTTTTTTTTTTTTTTTTTTTGGGGGGGGGGGGGGGGGGGGGGGGCTGATCCTCCTGAGCACAACTCTACCTGCCTTAACTTCACAACTATCTCACCCACCTTCCTCAACCCCATTTCACCCCCCCCCCCCCCCCCCACACACTTCCCTGACTCACCCCACCAGCTCCTCCTCTACACCCTCCTCTCTTCTCACTCACTTTGAGTTGGCTGATCCGGTCTTGCAGGCACCTCTCAGATTGGACTCTGGAGAGTTCCGCCTCTTCGAGGAAGCGCAGGCGTTGCCGTGACGATTCCTCCTCGAGTTCCTTGCGGCACGCCTCCAGTTCACGTGCGGACGCACTCCTTGCCTCCTGCATGCAAAACACACACACACACACGGGTTCACAAACAGAACTTCCAAACACAGGGCTGAAGACGGCGCGAAACCACAATACACATTCATGAAGCTAAAAAGACACGCAGCTCCCAGCCCCAACACACACACACACCTGCAGATTGAGCTGGTGCTGGGTGTCCAGTTTCTGCTTCTCAGTGTTGAAAGTCTGAGCCAGCTCCTGTAGAGCAGCGCTATGCTGCTGCTCCAACTCTAACACCTGTGAGCACAACAAGCACCAATCAGAGTGGGCACAGCACGGAGAACGAAATATCATTTCTTTTCAATATTTTTTAAATATAAAACAGATGATGCATGGTCAAATGAGGGCTGGAGGCACGGAGCGGCACCTGGTTCCTGAGGGCGTCCAGGGCCAGGCGGTGTGCCGTCTCCAGGGCTTCCCTCTGGGCAGCGAGCTCAGCCTGAGGAGAACAGAGGGCTATTCAGTAAATGGTCACTTCCCTGGTTACTGTAGCTAGGGCCTTTCACTCCCTTTCAGAACTGAGCACGCTCAGTCTGCCCCTCACCTGGTGTGCGTGGCTGAGCTCGGTTGCCATGGCGCTGAACTTCTCCATGTGCACCTGGGCCAGTTCCCTCCTCAGTTCCTCTCGGCTGGACAGCTGCTCCGCCCGCTCGCGCGCCACTTCCTGTCTGAGGGCCGCCTTCCCCTGCTCCACTTCCTGTCTGCGCTTCTCCTCCAGCTGTTGAATCTGGTCCCTCAGGGTCTAACATTTACAGCAGGTGAGAGCAGAGCTGTGTATGAACTGCATGGGGTATAAATGCATTGAATTCCACAGGTGTGACCAATCATTGAAAAAGAACAAGGAAATCATCGAAACGTCAAAAAACAACTAGTCTGGTTTGCCTGACCTGCCGCTGCGCTCCCCTCACCTGGATCTCCTTCAGGTAGGTTGCCTCCAAAGTGTCCATGTTACCCAGCATCCTCCTCTCCAGCTCGTCCCGTTCCTCCTGGTGCCTGTGATTCAGCTCTGCCTCCTGGGCCTCCAGCTGCGCCTGATTGGCCGCCTCAAGGACCGCCTCCAGACGATCGAGCTCCGCGTTCCGCTGGGACTCGAGGCGCGTTTCCAGGGCGACGAGCTCCGCCTGGTGCTTGGAGGCCAACTCGGTTGCCATGACAGCGATTTGCTCTTTGTGACTGGCAGATAGAGAATCCAGTTCGGCCTTGTGATTGGCTCGGAGCGTGTCCTTCTCTTGTGTGTGAGCGGCGAGTAGTTTGGTTCTCTGGAGCTCCAGGTCAGCCTGGTGTTTGTCCCTCAGCTCCCCCAGAGAGAGCTCATTCTGCTGGGCTAAACGCTTCTCCAACTGGCCCCTCTCCTCCTGGAACCTGCACAGACCCCGTGTTCAAACACATGCAAACACCCAAGAACGCGAAAAGAAGCATTGAGGAGTTACAGGGATTCATTACTAGTGAGTAATCAAACCTCAAAATCCTGAGACTAAAAGACCTCCACAACCATCCCTAACCAACCTCCCTAAGAGATGTCCCCCCGTGCCAGGCTCACCTGTCCTGGGCTTGCTGCAGCCTGTCCTCCCCCTGTTCCTGGAGGAGGGCGGTGAGTTCCTTCACCTCCGCAGCCATGCAGCTCTTCGCCCTGCGCAGCTCGCTGTCATACTGGGTGTCCAGTTTCTGTCTCACTGCCACCACCAGGGGGTCTGAGAGAAGGTGGGCGCAAGGGAGGAAGTTATAGAGGGGGTCAAATAGGAGAATGGAGAAGCTGAAAGAAGGGAAGGAAAGGGTAGAGAGAGCGTGAAGTGGCCCCGTCTTACTGGTGTCCTGGTCCAGCGAGTCCTGTAGACTCCGCAGACGCTCCCTCGCCTCCTCCAGCTCTCTCTCCAGGCTTCTCCTCTCCTCCTCCACCCCCCTCTCCATCTCCCGCCTCAGGGAGGAGACCTGCTCCTCCTCCCGACTCCTCTGGGCCCGCTCCTCTCTCCCGCGCTCCCTCTCTTGGCTCTGCGCCTCCTCCAACCGGACGGCCAGCTCCTCAGCGAACTCCTGCTTCAGCTGCAACAGGAGACCCATATTTAAGTGATCGGAGCAAGTGGGAGAATTTTCTGGAACGCGTCTTGTGTAAGCAGACACGCCCGTGTGGATGTGTTCTTAAAGGCCTGTGTGTGCGAGTGTGTGTTTGCACCTGCTGTTCGTTCCTCTCCAGCTCTGCGGCATGATGCTCTGTGAGGCTGGAGAGTCGCGTCTCCAGGGTCTGGATCAGGGTCAGTCTGGCCTGGAGCTCCTCGCTGTGACGCCACATCCGCTGCTCCACCTCCACCTAGACACCATCAGCATCATCAGCACCATCATCATCAGCATCACCACCATCATCAGCACCACCATCATCATCATCATAACACTTTATGCAATCATAACAAATAACGCAATCACGCTTTTAGATATTTATGCTGTGATGACGTCAGTCTCTCTTACCTCAACCTGCCTTGCTGCCTCCAGACGAATCCTTGTCAGTTCTGAAACGGAGAAGGAAGAATGACTTTGGTGACTTTTGGATCTGAAATGAATGTAGCTCGATATGTGTTTATGTAGTGTGTGTGTGTGTGTGTACCTCTGACATGGCTGTCGGAGATTTTGGCTCGAAGTTGCTCCATCTCCAAAGCATGGCGAGTCCTCAGCTCCTGCAAGTCGCTATAGTAACGGTCGGTGAGGTCAGTGCGCACCTGCAGACAGAAGTGGCATCAACTGAAAAACTGGTCATGAAGTACAAACTGAGTGAGTGTATGGTGGAAAATTTGTGAAGGGTGTGTGTGTGTGTGGTGGAAGGATTGTAGTGTGTGTGTGTGTGAGAATGAGTGAGAGAGCAAGTGTAGTGACCTGCAGTATGTCCTCTCTGTTGGCCAGAGCCATAGAGGAGCGCAGGTGAGATATCTCCTGAGTGTGTCTCTCCTCCAGCTGCCCCCGCAGCGAGTCCAGCTCCTCCTGAGACAGACGGAGAGACAGGAGAACAGAGACAGAACAGAGACAGAACAGAGACAGAACAGAGACAGAACACAGACAGAACAGAGACAGAACAGAGACAGAACAGAGACAGAACAGAGACAGAACAGAGACAGAACAGAGACAGAACAGAGACAGAACACAGACAGAACAGAGACAGAACAGAGACAGAACAGAGACAGAACAGAGACAGAACAGAGACAGAACAGAGACAGAACAGAGACAGAACAGAGACAGAACAGAGACAGAACAGAGGGAGAACAGAGGGAGAACAGAGGGAGAACAGAGGGAGAACAGAGACAGAATGTGTGTGTGGGGGGGGGGGGTCAGAAGTGATGAGAGAGAGAGAATCAGTAACAATACTTTCGTACACACAGCTAAGCATGAAGGGTGTGTTTGTGCATTTACCTTGTGTTTCTCAAGTTTGAGGGTGATCTCAGCCAGCATTTCATTCCTCTCCTCCTCGCCTTTGCCCTCCGACATGAAGCTGAACAGAGAACAGACGCGCCATCAGAGCCACCCAAAGAGCCAAGAGGGTGTCACTTATCATGGCAGTAGACCCTTTAGTGTACCTAGCATCCCCAGTCTTGAGTACAGACTCCTCCAGGGCCCCCTCCACCAGCCTCAGCTGCAGCAGGGCGATCTCCTCCCTGTAGCTTTCCTCTGCAGCCCGCAGGCGTTGCTCAAAGTACCTGCACACAGAGCCATGGGTGTGTCAAAGTGTACCTTCACCTACGTGGAGACAATAAGGTAGGTGTGTACGTGTGTGTGCGTATATGTGTTTGACTGTGTGTGCACATACCTCCTCAGGCTCTCCAGCTCCGCCTCATTCTGCTGACGAATCTCTCTCCTCTGCTCATTGAACTCCACCTTCAGCCGCTCGATGTCGTCGACGCGCGACGAGCGAGCCAGAAGCTGCTCTTTCAGCTCTGTCAGGGGGAGGAGGGAGAGAAGATGAGAGAGAGGGGCAGTAGTGGGATGACAAGCCTTGCTTTCCATCTTGTCCTTGATTTAAATGACCTCTCCTCTGTGTGTGTGTGTGTGTGTGTGTGTGTGCTCTCTCACCTCCCAGCTCCTGGCGGCTTGTCCTCATGCTGTCCAGCTGAGCCCACAACTGAGCCACCTCCTGCTCCGAGCTCTGCTTGAGAGACACCTGCTCCTCTAGCAGACGAGCGGCCTGACCGGGAGAGAAGGACACAATCGAAAAGGAGTGAGGCTCATTTATTGGAAGAAAAAAAACACTTGTTGCTGAAGAATGTGTGTGTGTGTGTGTCTCACTTCTTTCTGCAGGGCACTCTCTCGCTCCTCTAGCTGCTGGATGTGCTCCTCTTTATCCAGGAGGACCTTCTTATAGCTGGACACCAACTCTTCTAGCGAGCCTGGGCAGCCGGGAACACACATCCAGACAGTCACAGTGTGGTCACACCAATGCATGGGCGGACTCCTCATTTGGAAATAATGTCTTTCATGGGCCAACTCCTTGACAAGCTTAAAAATAGCCCCGTGCTATCCTAAGTGAGGGTAGGGGAGAGGCAGAACGGAGGGGAACTCACGGGCTGCATTGTCCCTGTCGCTCTGGGCTTGGCTCAGCTCCTCCTCCAGCCTCTGGATCTCTTTCGCTCTGGAGGCCTGGAGCTCCTCCACCAGGGCCTTGGAGGAGGACAGATCTGCCCCCGTCTGGGTGAGGGAGGCTTGGGTATCGGCGAGGCTCTGCTGGGCCTCTGACAGTCTGGTCTGGAGGTCCGCCTGATGTTTCTCTGCCTCCCGCCACTGCAGCCTCAGAGCCTGGGCACAGAGCAGGAGGAGAGAGAGAGACAGAGACACAGAGAGAGAGACAGAGAGAGAGAGACGGTGAGAGGGTGAAAGGGGAAGTTCAAGTGAAAGACAAGTTCTAAAACGTATAAGTCAACTTATACTCCTGAAGAGACCGACAGACGTAGACAGTGTCGAGTGCATTACCTTCATCTCCGTAGCGTGTTGTTCCTCAATGGACACCTTCTCCATGGAGAGGCGTTCGCACTGCTGCTCCAGCTCATCTACACGCACACACACACACACACACACACACACAGTCAACCCACATGCAGACATGACGATGATGTTCCAACATGCCCTAGTTCAAGCATGCCAGGCTTGGTGACCTCGTCACCCAGCTGCTGCAGATGCATGGTTCATGTTGGCTCTGCCCCGGGGGCTGCAGCTCATGCTGTGTAGCAACGTACACTTCTGTTTGTTCTGCCCTGTGAGTCGAGCACAGTCACAGTGTACAAACAGCCATGGGCAGCCAAGTCAAAAGGAGAGAGCGATGTTCCAATTGAAGGCTGCAATCTTTACTCAGCATGTCTGCTCCAAGAGAAGGGATTTTTCATCTGTATTCATGAATCTACCGTCAGGATTCACAATACGTTGCTCCTTTTCTGTCCAGCTCACCTAGGCTCCTCTGGTAAACCTCCCTCTGTCTCTCCTCCTTGTCCAGGCTCTGCTCCCTCAGCCGGTCCAGTTCAAACTGCTGGCGGGCCTGCAGGACGGCACTCTCCTGGGCCCACTTCTCCCTGAGCGAAGCCTGGAGCTCGCTTAGAGCCGCCTCCCGCTCCCGGTGCAGGTTGGTCTGGGAGAGCTCCAGCTGGGCCGTGTGGAGGTTGGTCAGGCTCAGGCGCAAGGCCTCCACCTCCAAGGACTGGTGGGACTGCGGGAGGGAGGAGGACGTGTGGGTTACAGGGGGTGTGTTTACATGTGCGTGTGCGTGTGTTTGTGTGCATGTGTGTGTGTGTGTACCTGTGTCTGCTGTATCTCAGCCTGGTGGGCAGCCTCCATGCTCTCTCGATGGTCAACCGAGAGCTCCGCCTTCAGACGGCTAAGCTCCTCCCTCTGCTTGGAGCTCAGCTCTGACATCATCCTCTGGTGTTCCCTCTCGTTCACCTTCAGAGATGGGGGCGGGTTAGAAGCTTCCTAAAGTCCCTGGTGTGTCGGTCTGAAGAGCTCTGTGAATGTCCCCGGCTCCTTCAAGCAGTTCTTAAAGCAAGTGTTTTATGTGTCTGTGTGTGTGTGTGTCTACCTGTTTTATCAGGCTGATCTGCCGCCTCTGCTCCTCCTCCAAGGCGGCCCTCTGCTCACAGAGCTCCGCCCCCGCGCGGGCGCTGAGCTCCTGCACCTCCTTGCGGTGTTCCTCCCGCAGCTCCCGCACCTCCTCCTGGTGGGAGCGCCTCAGCGCCGCCGCCGCCTCCTCCACGGCCAGGAGCTGCCGGTCCAGGAGAGCGCGCACCTCCGCCTCCCTCTCCTCCCTCTGCTCTTCCAGGAGGCGCCTCACGGCCCGCAGCTCCTGCTCCTTCTCCTGGCGCTCCTCCTCCCACTTCTCCCGCTCCTCGGCCACCTGGGGTGTGGATGTCATGATTGCGGTCAGACAAAGACGCCCGGGTCTATTGCTAATGGTTTCCCCTAATCCCCATTTCTGACGCACTCATTCTTTAACAACCTTCTCCTCTTCCAAACGCCACGCGCTCCTCACCTCTTCGTCCTTGGCGTCGAGTTGCTTCTGGAACTCCTCCAGCTCCTCCTCGATGAGCTCCTCCATCCTCCGGATCTGGGCGTCACGCTCCTCCTGCCTCCTCCGCTGCTCCTCCTTTTCCTGGGCCCCGTGGCTCCGCGCCTCCTCAGCCTGGGCAAGGGCCTGGTCCAGCTCCATGGTCTTCTGGCCCAGGAGCGCCGACGAGGTTTTGAGTCGGCTTTTGGTCTCCTCCAGCTCAGCACACACCTGGTCACGGTGAGCCTGGATAAAGAGAGGGAGGCTATATATAAATATACATAGAACTACACACTTGCATACACACACACACACACACACACAGTCTCTCGTTGACATACCTGTAAGGCTTGCAGCTGTTTGCCAAAGAGCACCTGGACCTCGGAGGTGACCGAGTCTCCTGCCAGCTTCATCTCCTGCAGGGAGGACACCAGGCGTTCCTGCTGCTTCAGACGGGAGACGAGCAGCGCCTTCTCCTCCTGCGCCTCCTTCAGCTCCCCGTGCAGACCCTCGCGGTCCTTCCCGGGGGGGCTGAGGGAGAGGAGGAGGGAGTCCTCGCTCGCCGTCAGACGCTCGCCCTCCCTCTCCTCCAGCAGGGCGCTGAGTTTGTTCTTGAGGTTGTCCTCCTCGTGGCTCTTTGCGTTGACCTCCTCCTCGGCCCTCCTCCTCTTCTCCCTCTCCTCCTCCATCTCGTCCTGGCACCGCCTCCTCTTCTCCTTCTCCTCCTCCAGCTCCTCCAGCGCCTCCCGGAGCTCCTCGGTGACCTGCGCCCACCTACACATGTGCACGGGTTTCAAACTCGGACCCCAAAAGCTGCCTTCAGAAGCAGTGCCACCGTTTCTCATTAGACCAGATGACCTTTGTGTTTTGTACAGTTTGGATTGTCATGTTTTCTACTGATATGTACAGGCTGTTACTGCTTTCTTGGCCAGGCCTACGTCAATACACATCTCCAGGATGAACAGTAAACACACACACACACCTCTCCCTGGCCTCCTCCAGATCCTCGGCACTCTTCTGCACCTCCTCCGTCAGCACCTCCTGCTCCCTGCGGAGCTCCTCACACTGCTGGATCAGCAGCTCCTTCGCCAGGTCCGGCTCCTCGCTGAACTCCCCCTGGGAGAGCTCGCCCGCCGAGGACTGGAGCCACCCCAGCGGGGAGCCGTCGCCCGCTCCCTGGGCGGGGGAGTCGCCCGCGGCCATGGCGGAGCTCCTCGGGAGGGAATAGCTGTGGAGGTCGACGGTCTGCTCCTCCCGGAGGGAGTGGCGAGAGAGGGAAAGCTGGGACTGGTCTCCCAGGACGTCACTGTCCAGCTCGAACCTGGAAGGAGGGAGACGGAAGGATGACGGGAGAGCGCCACAGAAAACGACCCCCCCCCCCCCCCCCCCCCAACTGTAATACTATATCAGGCTGACATAAAGGCCCATGAGGACCACGGGAGACACTGCCAGCGTTCACCACTAAGACACACGTCCAGGAACAATGGACACGGCACGCAAATCCTGCTGACCTGTAGTTGCCCGAGTTCTCCAGCAGGCTGTGCTCCTCCAGACTGTCTTCGGTCCAGGAGTAGGGCGAGCGCTTGGGGAGCGCTGAGGACAGGTAGCGCTCCATCAGGGGGTCGGCCCCCCCAGATCCATTCAGACTGTCCTCCCCCGTCTCCCCCTCCTCGCCCACGCTAGCCCTCGCCTGGTTCCGCTTGTCTTTGCAAGCCTTCTGCCCCAGCTCCTCCTTCCCCGCGTCCTCCATCCCTCTCTCCCTCTCCTCCGGGAGACGTTGGGATCCCTGCACCTCCTCGCGGTGCTCCTCCCTGACCCTCCTCCTCACCTCCTTCTCCGTCTCCAGGAGCGGGGCACGGTCGGCCGCCCCAGCCGTCTCCTCCCACCCCTCCTGCAGCCTCCTCCTCAGGTCCTGCACCTCCCGGTTCAGCGCCTCCTTCTCCTCCTTGAACCGTTGGATGTCCCTCACCTGGTCCTGGGCTCGGTCCAGCTGGGTCCGAAGGGCCTCCAGCTGCGCCTCCCTCTCCCTCCTCTCCTCCTCCCTCCCCCTCTTCTCCTCCTCCAGTAGGTGGAGCGCGCGTTGGCTGTTCCCCTTCTCCTCTTCCAGCTCCGTCCTCAGTCTGTGCAGCAGGGCTTCCGTGTCCCTGTCCGTGGCAGCGTTGTAGTCAGTCTCCACGCTCTGGGAGCGAAAGCCCTTCAGGGGCTCCAGGTGGTTGAGGACAGGGGCCAGATCCTGGGAGGCGAGGCCCAGCTCAGGGGGCTGCTGCTGGGCATGGGGCAGCTCAGAGCCTGCCTGGGTCTTGGAGCGCAGGAGGTACTGGCTTGTCTGGAGAGGAGAACAGGAGGGGCTGGTTAACCCTCTCTAGGTTCTAGAGTTCAACCTCAACAAGCATGGATATTAGAGGTGTGCGCTGCATCTGTGTGTGTGTACCTGCTGGAGCTGGACCTGTAAGGCCTGGATCTGCCCAGCCAGGGTCTGGGCCTCCTGTTGGACCTGGTCTCGGCTGGCCAGGGCCTCCTGCAGGTTGGAACTCAGCCTGGAGATGATCTCGTTGCGTTTCTCCACGGCCTCCTGCAGCTGCTGCAGGAGGAGAGGAGCGGGTCAGGACCACAGACACACAGCACGTCATACACAGGAGACGGGAGAGGACAGGTGCACCACGAGAAACGCAAAGAAGGACAGAAAGACAAGAGGACACACACACATGCTTACATACACACACACGCACACACACCTCTAATTCTATTCAGGAGGAGCCCCTTAGGCTTTATGAGTAAACATGGGCACACATACATTTTTAAAAATCTAACACATCTATCCCATTTCAGAGGATTTTGTGTGTGTGTGTATGAGTGTGTGTGTGTGTGTGTTACTAGATATGTGGTTACAGGGTTTATAAACAACTAAAAACAGAACCCAGTTTAGAAGACTCCTTTTTTTCCCCCTACTATGAATTTGGAACTTTAAATGATGATGTAATCTGCATCACGCATTCATTAAATCTATCCACCCCTCTTCCGGCATATCGTCCGCTTGTCTTAACGAGACATGCTTTGGGCAGTTAAGAACATTTCACTAGGTCTTAAATGATCCCTTCTGCTCATTAGTACAGGTCATAGCCATCTGTAGTCATTTGAAAAACATGATTTAACTCCTTAATTAATGTTGTGGACTGAAGATGTGGACAGATGTCCAAACGGAGTCTCTTTCATGTGCCCCTGTGTTTACCTTAAGCTGCTCTTTGCCAGTGAGTGCTGCGAGATCCACTTGTACCAGATCCTCCGCCACGGTTGGCTGGTCAGAGGACAGCGGTTTCCCCAATGAGAGGCTTTGATCTTGGGCACTAGAGCCATGGTTCTGGTGGGGCCCTCGAGGTTGGCACTGATATTTCTGTCCAGACCTTTGGGGTCCCTAAAGGGTTCAAAACAATTTAATAGACAATTTGCCTTTTTGTGACTGGTGTAATGAGCTGATTTGAAAATGGGATAAAAGGACAGACTGAGATATAAATGAACCTCCCCTTTTCAAAAGGCAGTGCATAGTAGTAACTGTTGATCCTGGATGTGTTGCTATGACAACATGCCCCCCTCCCCCAGGCTACTTTTGTGGTTAGTGACCTATTTCTTCAATGTATTTACAGAAGGCATGGAGGGGGGCACGTGCATATAGAATACAACCTCACTATAGGTCTTGAGTGGTTTTAGTCCCAACAAATAACCCATAAACCACTCATAGACCCCATACAGCTCTTCTCTCACATTGGCTTGCCTTTAACAAGTGTTTCTGTAAGGGGGGGGGGGGGGGGAGTGGGGAGGGGCTACACGTACTTCAGGTTTAGCCCTGGTGTCCTGTCGCGTGTCCTTTCCAGTCGGCACAGCTGCCTCTAAGGCAGGGTCTTGCGCTGAGCGCTCATCCGCCGCGTCATCCGGGCCCTTCCCCTTCTGCGTCTTTTTCGGCGCGCCCGCACCGTTCCCTTTCGCCCGGCGCTGTCGGAAGCTAGCAAGCTGCGCAGGAAGGACAGCGAGAGGTACAGGGACACGTAGGTCAGCAACACGGAGCACCACCACACGATCAGCATGCTCACAGGTCAGGGGTGAAGATCAGAGAAATCCTGTGACCCCCCCCCCCCCCACACACACACACACACACACACACACACAGACCATCGTGCCAGTGAAAGATTGCAGAACATTTGGAGGGAAAAGTTTGTGATCATTCAAAGTGAAACAAAGTTGTTTTGAGAGAGGGAAAATGACAGAGCCACACTCGGTCATCACCCAACAGGGTTTGATCCAACGGAGGTGAGATACACTCCAGTCACCGATTCAGCCAAACTACTGGCTACTGTCTGCTATAGGCCAGAACCTACAAGACCGTCCCATCTGAGTTTAATCACCCACTACAACAGAGACGGAAAAACCCCTTCTGCCCTGATTCACTTTTCCAGAAAACCAGAAAGGTCAGAGGTTACAGCCATGCAAAGAGGTCCCAAAGCTCTTTCTAATATGCCGATAATCCCAATGTTCATCCAGGGATTGCGCATGCTATCCATCCAACGACACAAACGAGAGACATTCCCAGATACTGGTTATTGAATTCCAGCTGCACTGATTCAGCATTAGTCCAGCAGGTTCAATCACTGTGCATCACTCTCCCTCTGTCTCTCAGTCTGCCTCTGTTCTTTAAGCAGCTTAAGTGAGATTACACAGAGGAGGTTCACACAAAGATACTCCGTTCAACGCTCCATCGCTGAATGATCACTCCCTCCCTCTCTGGCTGTCACAGCAGTCCAGTCACAGCTGTCAATCAAGCCCCATCAGACGGCAGGATAGGAGCATGCTGGCGAGCACATTGTTCTGGGCTGCACTGACGCTCACGAGCCGCCACAAGCTTCCGAAGCATGGAGACGAATGAGATCTGGCTTGGTGATGGTATGGAAAGAGGAGGAGGAGGAGTTTCACGCTAAGGAGGCGAGGCTTGGGTGAGCACGAGTCTCTGTGGGCTCTGTCTTCCACAAGCCTACTCCAGCCTGGCCCGGCCCATGCCAAGCGTAGTCCAGCCCATGGACTCCTGCTGCGTTGAGCAGCATTCCTGACCCTGATGAGCGAGAAGAAATGCAATTGTGTGTGTTTGTGTGTGTGTGTGTGTGTTTGTGTGTGTGTTTGTGCGTTGCCGGATCTCCATACGTGGGTGGTTCCACTTGACTGGGCAGCTCCGCTGTGCCCATGGTCTACTACACACAACCACCTTTCCCTTTTACTGACACTCCCCTCTCCTATCCTCTCGCACAGTTTACCTCCATCCATTTAGCACGCTCTCAAATTCTACACCTGACTTCAGCAATCCACACATCTCTTTCCCAGCCTTCACAGTTACAACTCCCCCCCCCCCCCCCCCATCTCACTCACCCCCCTTTGCCTCCTGTCACAAAACGTAACTCATCTCAGACATGCACACAAACACACAAACACACAAACACACAAACACACACAGTGGAGCTGCGCTTGGCCTCCAGCGACCGCTGTACCAGACTGGGAGACAGGCTTACTGCTGCCTAATGAGAAGACGTGCTGCAATGATGGTGCTCTCCACAACACCCGCTCTCTCTCACGCATGTGTGTGTGTGTGGTCGACGGATTTGTGATCTTGAAGAATACAGTTGACAACAGCATCACCATAGCAACTGTAGCTATGCAAACATGAAGTATTTAAAGCCAACAAAACATTTCCCCTGGTACTTGGGACAAAGTGGACCGAAATAGAACATGTCTGGACCAGACTGGCGTTTGTGGAATCACGCTAACTTACTCCCATGTTATGAGGCTCTGCGTACCATCAGTAGAGATTGTGTAGGCCAGGGAATCTGCTACCATTTACCCAGCTCCAGTCTCAGACTTAATGCACCATCTACAGGCATTAGTGTGCAATGACACCTCTGCTTGATTTACAGAAAGAACTAAATCACAGAGGTTTATTTAATCTCAGTACCAGACCACCTGTACCACACATTAGCCAACATGCATGTGAGATAATGTAGTAAGTGCACAGTGATCAGAGACCTGATTTTCATTCCACCGTTCTGCCGCCCCCCCCCCCCCCCAGCCATCACCAGAATTAGCATAGACCCACAACCAGTGTCAACGCCACGTTCATTTACTCACCTTCTGATTGCGCTGCATGTTGGTAGGTTTCTGTTAATAAAGAGTCATTTATGGATTATCCTGTCTTAAATTAATGATGATTCATGCATGTGTGCATCAGAATACTTTCATTAATGGGGTCCTAGAGAAAATGGCTAGATTTGAGTTCATGGCCAGGTGAAATACCTGCCACCTAAAGTTAGCAAAGACCTAGCCCAGTCATCTGGCATCTCTTAACAGTAAGAGGCTCACAGGTTACGAGGTCCACGCGTTCAGCCGTTCAATAGTAGTGCTGAACAGTTACCGAAAAGGCCGAAGGTTCGTGACAGTTGGCTACATCACCGGACACGCAGTCCAAATGAACAAAAACGAAACTAGTGTCCTAGGAGGGCAGATCTACATCTATTTGATTCAACTAATTGTGAGCCATCGTATAATGAGACAACTGGAACAATAAACAAAAAGAGCACTTGTGTTGCAACCACACGACCCAAGGAGGACGGATACGTCAACTATGAATAACAAGCATGCTTGGGTATTGAAACGTTAATGACAAAGAGATGCCATCAGGACCTACATCTCATAACATGGGAACACATTAATGATGGATAGTTTCCGTTTCTAATACAAACTATAAGAAAATGAGTTGGCTGGATAGTGTGGCTTTGGATGGCGACAGGTGGTTTGCTTTATACTGTACTATTAGCTACAGAATTGCATATTTACGAATATGTAAATTACTTACTAAACTAGTTTGCGCTATTAGACAATATGCGCACGCTTAGATATCTATAATATTAGAAGACTGGTAGTTAGCGACAGTGTATTTAAATACAGACACACACACAAATGACTGGGTGACATTAGGACGAGATTGGACAGTATGTAAAAGTTAATTCTCATGGAGTCATTGCTGGCTAGCACTTGCTGGCTAACTTGATATCTTAGCTAGCTACAAACACAGACTAAGAAGTAGTCTATTGGCTAATGTTAGCCCCTTAGCCAATTTAGCATCCTGCTGAATGAGTACAAACCTTTGCTCTTCCAGCTTCTAGTTTCCTCTGTCGCTCATCTTCATCCATATCTTGATTACAGGAAAAACATCAAAACTTTAGGACGGACGTCCTGATTTAGTACAACATTCCACAGTAAACTTCTTTCTTATGAGTTGGCTAGGCTACACAATCTTTCTGTTCTCTGAAACAACTGTCAATAGATATTCAACATGGCCGCCAAGCTTTTTCAACTCCGCCCTTATCGAATTTCCTCCAGTAAAAAACCCAATCAACGTACTCGAAACGAATGTCATAGCCAATAGTATTGCCACTCTATCTGTTCCCTCCCACAGCACCTGGACTCTTTCGCCGGCATGTTACCAACCAATCATGACATTGAATATTGATGCAAACACTTGATTGATAGCATTTCTAGCCAATGACATATAGTTATTTCCAAAACACAATCCATCCCTCCCTCTCGTTTTGAAAAAGAGTGCCTATGTTTGACTGGTTGAATAGCTCGGAGGTAGACCTGCCGCAAAAGGCGCTCGAAATGCCCGGGTAAAATAAGTAAATGCACAAACTAAACAGCAGACTCTTGTGGATAAGCCCCAACTGTCAAAAAAGCAATTACTAGTGTGTTAGGCAACAGACGGTCGCTCCACACAAGGGTTTCACAGTTCACTATTTTAAGTGTTATGACCACAATACCTTGTGATCATTAGTCAAACTTTCACTGACTAGCCTATAGGCTTTAGACTTCAGTCCATTCATCCAACACCCAACCATGTATCATTCTAACATCAAAGCTCTACAAGACTGAATAAACACAACATACAACAACAACCACCATGACAACAAATTAAAAAGACTTAAACACAAAATTACTAGCATACAGTAACCATATATAAAGCTAAAATATATGATATAACATATACTATGTATTTTAGATTGGTTTCAACAGGCAACAACCTAGAAACCAACAAGGCCGGCCAACCTTAGCTATAACAAACACAACACAGGTGTGTCCCATAACAACCGTGAGCAACCTTAGTTTAGTTGGAGACGGAGAGGCGAGGGAAAAACTGAACAACGTCAGGTAAACAGGCGCAGGCGATACGAAGTGTGACCACCATCACCCATTGTTTGTTTGAAGGAATAAGTGAACGTTTGGCACGTCATAACTCCCATTTGATTCTCAGCATGGCAGACCCTATGGTTGACCAGATAACCAGGCTTAAACTGAAACTGCTAGAGAAGGTGAGTGTGTCATACGGGGTCATTAGTGTACAGTATATGGGGTCATTAGTGTACAGTATATGGGGTCATTAGTGTACAGTATATGGAGTTCAGGTTGGTTGGCTGAGAACAGAACATTTTCATTTTTCAGAGACTGGAGAATGAAAGAGACAACAGAGAAGGCAGAGCTGAATCTGCCCTGTCAACGAGTAAGACTCCAGTTCATGTATGTATGTCCAACATATCTTCTTCTAGTATATGACAGTTGTTATTTGTTCTCTGCCAGGGAGCTTTGACGGACAGGCTGATGCACTCCACAGCGCACTGAGGCGGAAGAAGGACCTTCTGCAAAGACTGAGGGTATGCAAATGACATCATCTAAAAAATAATGGTTTGAGATCATCTTATTTAGCTCAATATTTAAAGTGTCTTCTTATCAAACGGTGCATTGGATGTCTAGTTGTTGATCTGCCGCATCATCATCATCATGTTTGGCCATATCATCGGTACTTGTGGTGGAATACCTCAATATGTTGTTGCAACCTAAACTACAAACTGGGTGTGTGTATTTGTGTTCATGTCTGAGTGTCCACACATGCAGGAGCAGCACATGCTGGAGGATCTCAGCAGGCCTCACACCTGGGGAGGGACACGCAGACATTACAGATCAGATCCTTTCCTGGCGGCCCCCCCACCTCAACCTCAGGCCCCCATCCACATCTACCAGCCGGCCCCTGCTCCCCCTGCTGTCCAGGCCCTCCCACCCCCTCCACCCCAGCCCCCCCGCATCATCCAACAAACTGTAAGTAAACAGTGGACACTACAAATGATGTTACCTCACCTTCTTCCTCCTTCCTGCCAACCTCTCAGTTTGTCTCTCTCAGTCTGTCTATCTCTCTCTCAGTCTCTCTCTCTCTCTCTCTCTCTCTCTCTCTCGCTCTCTCTCTCTCTCTCTCTCTCTCTCTCTCTCTCTCTCTCTCTCTCTCTCTCTCTCTGATAACGTGTTAACTTTTCTTGTGTCTGATCTTGTCTCTGTGTAAGCAAAAGAGAGAGAGAGAGGTGGATGCCATTAAGTTATTTCTCTCTGCAGATTCCCCAGCAGCCTACCACCATCATACAGCAGTTACCACAGCAACAGCCACTTATAGCCCAGATCCCGCCCCCTCAGGCCTACCCTGCGCCTCGGTCTGGCAGCATCAAAGAGGGTGTGGCAGACATGTGGACACATACCTATGAATGTTCAATTGAACCGATCCTATGCTTCAATGTATAGATATTGTATTTCTGCCCATATCGGCTAAACTAAAACTTAACTTTAACTACAGCGATTGGGTATGTGTGTCTGTGTGTTTATCAGACATGGTGGAAATGATGCTGATGCAGAATGCTCAGATGCACCAGATCATCATGCAGAACATGATGTTGAAAGCCATTCCTCCCTTGGCCATGTCCTCGCCTGGGGGTGCAGGTCATCAGGTCCCTCATACTGCCCCCCAAGGACAGGTCTGTCCCCCTCCCGCACACACACACACACATACACGCTAGCATGTACAGTATGTACATATTTTAAATTATTTCTTCACTCTTAGGACAGTTACCTCAGTAACCCCATCCTTGTGAGGTCAGAGGTCAAGCCGAAGGGAAGTGCCATCCACCACCACCACCACTACGGGTCCTCCGCCCCTACTGCACAACAGCAGCTTCCAATTGGCTACCCGATGTGGCCTTCCATGATGCCACCAGTCCCAGCAGGGTATGGAGGGGCACACCTGCCATCCATCCAGCACGTGACTGGCCCTGTAACACTACCACCACTGAATACGCAAGTCTAACCCAGGCACAGCAGTCTCACATACCTCTTTATCTGCATGGTCGTCTTCTCATTCTTACCTGTTTGTCACTGTCTTTCAGGATGGGTATGGAGGGATACCGTTAGTACAAGAGACCCACATTGTGTGCTGGGGAGAGGTGTTAATAGTTAACACGACATTTGAGTTATTTCCACTTCCCTGTGATAAACATCTCTTCAGAAACTTTGAGCAGCACTTCTGTACTAGAAGCTAAAATAACACTCCAGAAGCAAAGCTTCAAGCTTTTTTTGTGTCTGTTGTTTTTTGGTTTTTAAGGTGTTTGAATTGATGGTTGAAAGACAGTGGCAAATGATTCATAATGAATGATAATGTATCCATAACAATCCATAAAGACCTATGTCATATGAGCTTTGCACTACTTTATTGTCATACGTTTAGAAAACTTAACATGCTCACTGTATCTGTTAATCGTCTTAAACGGCTAAGAATTTTTTTGACTGCACAACTGCTACCGAACCAAAAGTTATTTATAAATATTTGATGTTCATTTTTGGTAAAGGTAAGATTTAGGCTTTTCGACCCATTTGAACCTATTACAATACATGAATTCTCGCAACAGAAACACCACGTTTGAAGAAAACATTACCGCCCGAACAGGGACTTGAACCCTGGACCCTCAGATTAAAAGTCTGATGCTCTACCGACTGAGCTATCCGGGCTCTGAAGTCGCATGAGGAACCTAAACATTATATACAATATAAACAAAAAATAGGAAAAACTTATTTTACAGTCTACCTTTCAATATCCTACAACGTCAACTGAAAGTTATCCATTGATACAATTTATCGGGCTATCTGGTCAGCGAGGCAGCATCGGAACGAGATTATCAGAGTATACTGCCTGAGACGATGTCACTTTAGCAAAGCAACACGTGCAGTCAATGCCTGTGTGACCAAAATGTATTCAATGCTTGCCATTCGATTAAATAATACATAAGCACATTTGACAGTGAATATATTACAGTCGGTGTTTCATATCTTAGAATCTTGTTTCACGCATTACTGATTCCATCCTTCAAGGGTCACTATTGAGCAAATGGATTACACGTGATAATTCAACAGAAAACACATCACATATTAAATACATTTTATTGATGAATTTACAACTGTACAAAATTCATTTAAAGGACATATAAAACAGAAAATCATCTGCAGCAAGCATTAATTCACCTCACCTTGAACTTGGTACTGCTTTCAGTAGTAGTCTAATCAGGGACAGTCTGCCATGTCTAATCTGTGCTTCTTTCTTATGAGCAATCGACACAACAGAAACATACTATTTTCTTGAACTGTTCTCCTGTCACCTCCAAATAATAAGAAACTCACACCAACATTACAAACTGAGACATCCTTTGGAATCAACATACCATTAACTAAAGTGCATTTTCTTCATAGGATTTGGAGAAAACCTGTGGGACAGATAGCATGCCAAGGTGAACTTGACTATTTATTATGAACTGGGACTGCTTTATAGAAGGGTGACAGTGATGGTTTGATCTCCCACTGCAATTCAAACGGTTCACATTCAAAATCATCAACGGCTAAGGGTTCATGATCTTGTGCTTAATGGCATATTGTTACATGGCACTGAGGTTGATGTCGATATATTCAAACGGTCTTTTCTCCTAAAACTAAACAAAAACACACAATTTCATTGATAGAGGGACATTGGATCAACACACACAAAGCCTTGAAACGTCTCCTATGTTACAGTCACATGTGCTTGCTGATGTCTATACCTGCAATGTCTACATGGCATTGTATTTCTAATGCTCCACCATCACAGTATGAAGACCAAGATGTAATGATGGCGGTGTCCATAAGATTATACGTATTTATTTACATGCTGCACGGAAGCGGGCAGAGCCGCAGCATCAAAGACCGATGCCTTAAATAAAAGTTCTAATCTACAAGTGCAAACATGACCGTGCTTCCTCTGTCAATCCCTTTACATGAGAACATTCTCTTTACCTAGATGTGCAATAAATACAAGCAACAGGAGGGGGAAATCCAACACATTAAAAGTAAGTGTAAGTTACATCTTTCTTGATTTCAACTTTGAATTAGTTTACTAAACTTGATTTAAATGTGGAGACTTTAAATTTGTTTTTAAAGACTGACTGACCCATTGGATGTGGGAGTGTCTAAGTAGCAGAGCATGCTACTCCACCAAAGAGCTGTTGGTGACTGTGTCAGTGGTCAATGGTCAATGTTGAGTCTGGGATATAAGTTCAGCAGGGAGTATGACTGAGTAGGTGGAAGTGTGTGTCTGTGTGTGTGTGTCTGTGTGTGTGTGTGGTAGGGATTCTCTTCACAAACTGGAGTTAGTTAGACCACCTGTGGAGAGAAAAAAAAGAAGGAATAAGTCACCTGTCTCAAAACACATACACACACACACACAAGTACAAAACCTTAGTCATAACTCAGATTTACATAATCAACCTGATTATCAGGTTGTGTGTGTGTGTTTGAGTGTTGTTTTGGAAAAAAACTTAGATAAAAGAATCTGTTAAATGAATAGATGTGATGTTATGAGCTACCTTGTGTATTTGCGGGGGCATGTCGTCTTCCGAGCCCTCCTCTGGTACCGGGCCGTGTAGCCGGGCAGCCTGCCCCTCCTCTGCCCACCCTCCCATGGGCACCCCCCGTGCTGACCTCACCACTCTGCCTGCCGCGCCCACAGACTCTGTAGGAGGGGGGGATTATCAGTAACCTGCATCGTGGTGGAAATCAAGTGCACTCTCCAAACAACTTATCTGAGGTCAGCCTAAGGAGGACACATTGATATCTTAATGTAAACTCATCTCTGCACCCCCCTACTGTGTGCTTAGATCAGACCCCTGGACAGATGGATGGGCTCACCCGTGGTTCCTCCGTAGTGCCGCTGGCCGCCGCTCTGCAGCAGCGCCCCCTCCAGGACGGGGTCCGTGCTGCCGTGGGCCGAGCCTGGCGCCGAGCTGGGCCCGGGGATCCGGCTGGGACTGGGGGCCGAGGAGGGGAAGGTGTGTGAGCGGGGGAAGGCTCTGGGGTTCGCCCCCCCCGCGGTCCCCTCATCAGGGTCACTGCTGTCATCGCTGTCCTCTCGGTGCCAGGTGTGACGAGACAGCTCGCCCCGCGACTGCTGCTTGTGGATCTGCCGAGAGAGAGACACAGAGAGAGAGAGAGAGAGACACACAGAGACAGAGAGAGAGAGAGAGAGAGAGAGAGAGAGAGAGAGAGAGAGAGAGAGAGAGAGAGAGAGAGAGAGAGAGAGAGAGAGAGAGAGAGAGAGAGAGAGAGAGAGAGAGAGAGAGAGAGAGAGAGAGAGAGAGAGAGAGAGAGAGAAAAGAGGCGGAAAGAGGAAGATTTGACTAAGAGAGGCTCAACTGCGATCATGGCTACTTGCGGCCATGTCATACTTGTGGTACGAATGAACCCCTTCACTGGCTCTCACCTCGTGCATATAGAGGGCGTGGATGCTCATCTCGGTGGAGGCGTACTCTGATAGGACCAGACTGGTCAGCTGACCTTCCCAGGCACTGCTGCTGGAGCTGACAGTCCGAGCGTCCGTCCTGAGAGGAGAGGGAGCGAGGAGGAGGAAGAGGGGGAAAGTCAGTAAATCATTCCTCAGTGTGTATCAGTGATAGAGAGCAACACAGACAGAGAGACAGAGAAAAGACAGACAAGTGGGTCAAGCAGGGGGGGAAGAGTCTTCTCCTACCCTGATCCCGTCATTGGCCGGCTCGTCGTAGAGGCGTGCCCGGCCGGCCTGTGCGCTGAGCTGAAGCTGCCCCTCATGTGAATGCTGCTGCTTATTGGAGAGAGGGAGCGCAAGGCCGACGCCCCGTCGCTCATGCCGACCACCCCGTCCCGCCCCAAATGAAGAGAGGCCAGCGTGGGGGGGCCCGCCAAGGGGTTGGCCACCAGACTCCTCGGCTAAGAGACGGAGGGAGAGGGAAAAAGACAAAGATTGTTGCTGGAATGCAAGATTGGTCCTGACGGCGAGATGAGGAGGTGCGCGCGTGTGTATAGTGTATATATTCACTGCACTGTTTCCATACGTCCGACAGTGAGGCGCGTGCGGCCATTACCTCAGACTCGGACAGCGAGGCGAGGGCGTGCGTGTCGGAGGCGGCGGTGGCCTCCCTCTGCACCCTCTCCTTCAGCTGGCTGATGAAGTGGGTGGTCTCCTGGGGGGGCTGCCACTGGGGGTTGGTGATGGCAAAGTGCATCAGGGAGAGCTCCGTCTTCCCGTCCTCCGCCTGCTGGTAGATGGACGCCTCCGTTTGGCCTGCTGACATCCACTGGAGGAGGACAGGGGGGGGGAGATGGAGATGGGTATGAGGGTAACAGAGAGGGGAAGAGGGGGGTGAGAGATATGGGGAGTCAGTGCATACAATGGTCCATCCGTGATTCTGCATTTGATTTCCATATAGGAACGTGTGTGTGTGTGTGTGTGTGTTAGTTACAAACCGCTGGGTGGCCGTGTTGCCTGATGTCCATCTGGGCGAAGGAGCAGGTGTCCCCCACCCCCACCACCTCCACGGTGAAGTTC
The DNA here is from genome assembly GCF_054491055.1 of Hypomesus nipponensis. NCBI lineage: Eukaryota > Metazoa > Chordata > Actinopteri > Osmeriformes > Osmeridae > Hypomesus > Hypomesus nipponensis. The sequence goes on from NC_140363.1 coordinate 8,493,094, forward strand.
CGGAAGAAGTCGATGATCTCCAGGGACTTCCTTCTCAGGGAGAAGATGAGGATGAAGGGGGTGACCAGGGGGCTGATCAGCTCCTCCAGGATGAAGACCTGCACGCACGCACACACACACACACACGCACACACACACACACACACACACACAAACAAGGGCGGTTCATGGTCCAGGTTAACAAGGATGGTTCAGGTTCACAAGGTTGTAAAAAAAAAAACAGCAAGTTCTGAAATCAGCCAGTTCTAAATCTTCTCGCTCTGTGCCAGTTTGCTGCCCCAGATGGAACTCACCGCCTTGTACTGGAAGAGCTGGGAGAACTGGTCTCGGGTCTCGTAGCGGTGGGCGTTGCCCTGCCAGTGGTCCGGCATGTAGTGGATGTGAGCCAGGATCACCCTCAGTAGCTGCTCAGGACAGAACACCAGGTGCTTGTCAGGGATGAAGGACCTGGGGAACCAGGAAGAGAAACACAGGGGGAGGAGAAGCAAGGACATTGTAGAGTACAACATTATTGATCACTTGAGGCAAAGATGCACCGTTACAGAAGCAGCAACAACATATACAATATACGAAATACACAACATGCAGGAGTGCAAGAGGGGAAATGAGGGAGGAAAGAGAGCGGGGTGGGTAGGTTGTGAATGTTGGAAAAACGATTGGAGGGGTTTGAGGAGCTTCCAACGTGAACGGCTCATTTCACCTCAGCCACACACTCCCTCACACACACCTGCAGACTGTGATACACACGCCGAGCAGCGTGATGGACGACAGCACGTGTTCCACAGCGAGGACGTCCTCGTCGTAGATGGTGAGGGCGATGAGGACTGCCAGGAGGGAACCGGCGAAGAACGCCACGTTCTTGGCTACCACCGTCAGCAGTGGAGACAGGAAACAGTTCATGTACTTAGAGGAGGGCTGGAACAAAGACAGAATGGAGAGAGAGAGAAAGAGGGGAGAGAGAGACAGTGGAAGACAGACCTTTATATTCAAACTACAGCTTATTACACAAATTATAATAGTATATTCAACTTTTTATTTTTCTTCGTTTTTTTTTTTTTTTTTACTAAATACTAAAAGCTTTCCGATAATATTGAACAATAAATAGTCAGGCCTTGATGATGGAATGGTATCTGTAGAGACAGAGAGGTCTTCATGTGGGCGTGGGGGAGAAGGCGTGTGTACCTTGTAGCCCTTACTGAGCCTTGACATGAGCTCGTGGTCCAGCTCGTTGAAGTGGCGCAGGTAACAGCGGCCGTACAGGGACCAGCACCTGGCCCCCAGGGAGCCGGGCTCACGCTTGATCACCTGCACACAGACAAGCAGAGAGAGGGCCGTGAGAGAGAGAGAGGGCCGTGAGAGAGAGAGAAGGCCGTGAGAGAGAGAGAGAGAGAGAGAGAGGGCCGTGAGAGAGAGAGAGAGAGAGAGAGAGAGAGTACCTCTGTGTAACTGAAGAAAGCATACAGGATCTGCCACACCAGTATGACTGGGCACAACAGCAGGTTGGTGATGCCAATCCACAGTATGCGGGATGCCAGTCTGTCTGCCAGCTCTAACCGGTTCCCTCCTCTCTTGTACTCTGGCTTCAGACTCCACTCATTCTCAAACAGAGACCCTGACAGGACAGAAGAGGAGGGGGGGGGTAAATATGTTGACTTCTTTTATTATTTCTAATTTCCTAAATATTCCACACTGTCACAAGAGAAAGCAAGAATGAAAAACACACACACACACACACACACACACACACACTGACCTGGCCCCCAGAAGAAGATGAGCTCAAAGTTGTACTTGAGGCCGCGGGTGTAGAACACACAGTCCCCCAGCAGGGGAGGGCAGAAACGCACAGGGAGGAGGGACTTGTTCACCATGGCAACCTGGAGGGGATACGGAACGTGTAGGTAGGTCGAGTTAGAGTCTCCATCTCTCTCTTTCCCGCTCACACACAAATTCACACACACACACACAAACCATGTAGTTTTTGAAGCGGAGGATGCGGTGGTAGATGTCCAGTTCACTCAGCTCCTTCTTGTGGATGCAGATCTGGTGTTCCTTCTGGATCTCCACGATGCGGGCCTGCACCTCCTGCCAGGTGACGTAGGGCAGCTCAGCCTGCGGGGGGGGGGGGGGGGGGCGTGGGGGGAAGAGCAAGGGTCAGATGGGATCGCTGACGGATGATGATGCTTTCGTGTGTCCGTCGGGCGTCTTCTCCCACCATGGTCATCTTGAGAGCGTTGGTGTAGAAGGAGCGGATCTCCCAGTAACAGCACACGTTGTAGATGAACTTGACGAGGCGATGCAGCCAGAACACACCGGAGATCACCAGCACAAACATCACCAGAGCGTTGTCACGGATACTGGGGGAGACCAAGAGTCTACTGTCACCATTAAGATGACAAAGTCATTACGGATCTGTGCGATTGAATGAGCTTGACAAAGCACTCCTTGGGGACACTCAGGAAGTGTTTGTACATTGTATTTATTGAGCTGACCCTTTTATCCACAGCGATATGCAAATAGGGCATGTCGTAAGTGGCGATAGTCACAGGTGTCTAGGTCTTACCGGGCACTGCAGACATCGGCCGGTAGAAAGGCGTCGGGCAGGGTGACTTTAGAGGAGTCTGTGTGGTTGACAAACTTGTTAGCGAACAGGATGTCGTAGTCCACACAGTTAGCCAGGAAGACAGTGAACCCCACAACGAACAGCAGCTGGCTAAGGGTGGGAACGGCACATAGAGAGAGGGGGAGGAGGAGAGAAAGATCAAACACTAACTTTCCACACAACCTGTTCACTGGGTTGTTGGGCTGTTGGAAACGTGCGATTGTGAAGACATTCTCTCTGTGCGAGAGGAGCACTTACACCAGCTCGAAGATCTCTCCCAGAAGCATGCAGGTGAAGCCATTCTTCTGGTGCAGGTTATAGACGTGCAGGAGGTCAAGGGCAATTGGAGAGTGTGAAATCTAGATCCATTTATAAGAGATCGAGCCTGGTGCAGATGGTTACGAATGATTCATTTCTAGGTACACAGTTAACTAATAGAAAAACGAACGTTAGTATTTGGCATGCTATATTCTATGAATAATACTATTCACTCCAGGGGTGTGTTGTCACAGGACTGGATTATCCCAGAGTGAAAAAAGGAGTAGTTGGAGAAGGATATCCTCTGAAAGAACAGGTCCAGGTTCTCTATGTGGTGCCATTGGGCTGAAAAGAACAAAAACAGAATCCCAATTAGTTTAGGGGTCATGTGTACGAGGTAGGTTCTGTGTGTATGGAAATGAACGTGTGTGTGCATATTTGTGAGTACAGGTGTAGGTGATGTATGTGTGTCATGTGTGAGGTGTTGTGATATGGTGCGCGTGTGTGCATCTTACACTTGGCTCCCTCAGGTACATGCACCAGCAGGTTTTCCTCTCCTGGTGGAGAATCGCTGTACGACGCCTCCAAGCGCTGATATTCTGTGTCAAAGTGTGCCATGGTACTAACAGCTTCAGTACTGCCAGGCAACCAGGTCTTCAACTATAGCCTGGGCCAGAAATACAGAGATTTATAGTTCAGCTGGAGAGATGGAGCAAGACATTACATGAAGAATAGTTCATTCTGGTGCTTTAATGGAAACCACCGGTGTGTAGGGTAGACTATATTCTGGGACCCTTAACTCCTCTATGGGTATTTCCAACATAATATGAAAGTTATAGTCAAAAGGGTTTATATCATTCGACCTGAGTTAAGTTACACCTGCTATTTAATTATCCCAACCTTGAAATACTTTTTTTTTTTTTTACTTTCAGATGTAAAATGTATTCATCACTTTTCGAAAGGCCAACTGAATGTTTATATAATAATTTGCCACACAGCCTGAATCAAACTAAACCAACCTACAAAGAAATAGGCTAAAAGGGTTAGCGGGACCTCTCGCTCAGAGGAATAAATCATAACGAAACATAACGCGTGTATCTCACGATGCCAATGTAAACATGTCACTGGAGCTCGCTCTCCTGTTTGCCTTGCTAGTGTTGCGAAATCGTTATCGGGCGGCCCGAACCCGGAGTTAAGCCACCGTGTTATATGGACACACAGCAGCAAGAACACTGCTATGAATCTTACCTGAGGTTCAGCCGCAGTAACACGTTACAATTGTTTATAACATGGACTGCATGTTTTAGCACTGTCCTGATAACATTGGCAAGTCCATGTCAATATGCGACGTTGCCCGACCGCTTACCTCCATTCTAGGTTGAGTCATCCACTCACGTTCAGGCTTGGCTTCTTTGCCAAAATGTTGCGGTTTAGCCTACACTGAAGAGAGAGAGAAAGTGGTTATTGTTCCTAAGCTAAAATCAGCATTGAATTCACCCCTTTAACAGGATATTCTGTATCTTGACACTAGGCCCATTCCTAGAAGATAAGGAACGAAACTGTACTGTAGCATGTCCCTGTCCCTCGAGCCACAATCACTGTAAGACTAAAAAGACTGCCCCTCCATATTGAGGATGATCAACAACAACATTGACAATATTAGCTAGTTACAGTCATTTGGGACAAAACTGCACAAAATAAAATAATGTTTGGAACTTAAACGTCGATATTCTTACCTTTGGATAATGACAAGTAATTGTCACATAAAATCTCCGGGTTGTCGTTACAAGTCTAGTTTTGTTATCGTTTTGTCATAGGGATGATACACATACAGTCAGACAAATAGGAGATAGTTTCGTTTTTGAAAACACATTTCAGTGACCTTAGAAGGACAGGTAAATATCCAATCAGAGAAAAGCATTTTAAGACAGGGAAAACAACAGCCATTCAGAGAGGGAGAGGCGGGCTTTTGTGCTCTCAACGTTAGACACGCCTTCTGAAATTTAGTAGGGCGCTGTTCTCAGAAGAGAACGTTTAGTCGTTGCGGATAGGATCGACTTCATGAACACAGCGATAGTTTAACGTATATTTATACGAGGACAAACACTGTGATACAGATTACATGTGCATGTTAACCCGAGATATCCTTCAAAAATATAGATGAGGTGTGCCCAAAGGATCCTCGTATGGATGTAGGCCTGTCCCTTGCTATTTGCCTCCCCCATGTGGACATAATTAGGTAGTACAACAATAACACCTAGATTGCTGCAAACCGACAATCTCACAATATCGATGCGTCCAGTCCAAGCCTCATACTACCATGCTGTAAAATATATAGCCTAAGTGTATCGTTTTTTCCAGCGCCGTTAATGAATAGGGATATTGGGATGTACCTTAGATTATGCTATACCCAGGAATAATTCAATCTACCAGTTATCTATATTTAATAGGCTAGAAGATTAGCAAGGAGTTTACCAAAGGACACTTGTAGTGCAACAATCATTTTGTATCCACAACGCCCTGAAAGTTTCCTGAGACAACATTCGTACCATGTCACAAACAGTTAACCAAGGATCAATATCCATGACAACAAGTTTCGAGCATGTCTGCAACACTGTTCTCAAAGTAGGTTTTGTGCCAAACTCAGTTGGAACTAGTCTCTCTTCAACCTGGCGATCAACTACATTTACATGCATTCATTTAGCAGACGCTTTTATCCAAAGCGACTTCCAAGAGAGCTTTACAAAGTGCATAGGTCACTGATAATAACAACAAGATCACCCTAAAACATTGCGAGTAGCCAAAAACATGAATCACATATTGTGAACAACCAAAATAAGTGCCAAAGTGAAGAACCACAAGAGCAAGTAGTTCAACAAGTTACAATTAAACAACATGTTGCACATGTTAAACAACTGGTTAATAAAGTCAAGTAAGCAATAAGGCCGAAGCTTTCAATCGACAGGACACCCTCCAGGAAGTGCCCCTGGTTGAGAGAAAGCCCCTGTGCAGAGGGGAACCCTGTCTGTTAGGGCGGTCCCTCTGTCCTCTCCACTGATGGGAATTGTAAGCCTCTGGAGTGACAGCTGTTCTTTTGTTCACTGTGTCACTGCATTAGTTAACACTGTGTGTTTTGGAGCGGTGTGTGTGTATGTGTATCTGTGTGTATAAGAGAGAGAGAGAGAGAGAGAGAGAGAGAGAGAGAGAGAGAGAGAGAGAGAGAGAGAGAGGGAGAGGGAGAGGAGAGAGAGAGAGAGAGAGAGAGAGAGAGAGAGAGAGAGAGAAACAAGAGACAAAGAAAGAAAAGGAGAAAAGTGGAAAAAAGGGAGAGGAAGAAAATTGGAAAGGAAGAAAAAGAGCAAAGGAGGAATGAGAGAAGTAGAGAGTAGTAATGGGTCTTTTCTATTATAATAATAAGATTTTTTTTTTATATCACATTTCATACAAGAATTGAAGCTCAAAGTGCTTTACATAAAATCAATAAAAGCAATATTATAAGTAATACAAGTAATAAAACCCTTCTGAACACAGGCCACAGTCTTTGCAGTAATTCAGAACACACAAGCCGCAGTCGTTGCCGTATCTCGAGCCACAGTCTTAGTGGTTTCCCAATATATATAAAAATGTCAAAATATAATGTAACTAAACAAAACCCAAGCTCAGGCCTTTTTTTAGAGCAGTCCAGAACCTATGATGAGCTCAAGCCTTTTAAAGAGCAATCCAAAACACACAAGGCTTGATAACATTACCAAGTGCTCAGTTTAGAGTTGAAAATATTTGTTTGCAAACATCCATACACACACAAACACACACATGTGTGTTATGTGTTTAATACTATTACAGTAATTTGTCCACCATCTGTTCCAGACCTGACAAATTATTTATTGCTCATATTCAGCTTTATATTTTCAACCTCCCCTCTCTCTTTCTGTCTCTCATTCCTCCTTTGCTCTTTTTCTTCCTTTCCAATTTTCTTCCTCTCCCTTTTTTCCACTTTTCTCCTTTTCTTTCTTTGTCTCTTGTTTCTCTCTCTCTCTCTCTCTCTCTCTCTCTCTCTCTCTCTCTCTCTCTCTCTCTCTCTCTCTGTCTCTCTCTCTCTCACACACACACACACACACACTATTCTTAAAATGTACAACTGTGTATGAGTGTGGGAGACAGAAACAGCCTGCTGGGAGATCTTGTGAGGTCTGTTTAATCTTGTCATTACAATGAGTAATTTAATCTGCTCTGATTAGGATTAGGCTTCATTTGCCTTAATCTTACTGGGGTAGTCTGTCAGAGTTATAAGATAGTTGATGTAGGTCTACATTACAGTGCCAATTTACCAACCTATTGCAGTATGCAGTTATTCTGTTGTGGGGCCAGCTTCCCTCCCACACACACCTAGATTTCATTGATGTCCTGAGGTGTAATATTTCAATATTTCAGTATTTTATTTGGACATTGAGGATCCTTCAGTCCTCAGCCCCAGGCTTTCCTGCTGTCACCTCAGTCTGAACACACAGGAACAGGAAGCATCTTTGTCTCTGAGTTCTTAGGAGAACAGATGAATGTCAGGTTGTGGGAGATAAAGGATCTTCTCTGTTAACATAGTGTAATCCCAGACATCATGTAGTATTGTACTACATGATGAATTATCATCTTGCTCCTATATCTGATATATGAGCATTTATGGACCGACTGAGCAGCCATGTTGAGGTAGTGGCCTCCTGTTGTATTGTCTGCTTTGTGAGGGCTGTGTGTGTGTGTGTGAGTGTGTGTGTGTGTGCTTACTGTCCGCTGTGGTGGGGTGCAGCTGATTAAATTACCCCACTGTCTGTCGAAAGCCAGGGGGTCGCAACGGTAGCTAATTTAGTCAGAAGACATGCTGTCATGGGGGGAGGGAGGGACTTAGAGGAAGGAGAGACAGGGGGAGAGCTGGGGGCAGACCTACAAGGGGCAGGGAGGCGGGGGTTGAAGTGGGGTGGCCAGGATGAAGTCATCTCTCTGGTGGTATTAAATGAGATCAGACCCTCTCCTGTACACACAGACCTCAGCAGACATGCACACAGACCCCCCTTCCGCTCTTCTTCCTGCTAGTGGTCCCCGTTCTTACATCACGGGTACCCCTGGGGCATTTCTCTACATGCCCAATTACCCCTTTGCCCTCCTTCAGCCCCCTTTTCCCTGGCAGACCACAACACACATCGCTATTTTCAAGAAAGCAGACAAAGTGAGTCTGTCTTTCTTACTCTCTCCACCCCCACAATCATCACATACAAACGTGCCAATGTTAGCATGTGCAGCCATATTAACGAATGTGCAGCCATATTAAGGAATGACTGTATTATAAGGTGTGTGTTTATGCACACTCTGCATGCATGCGTGAGAAAGAGAGCGTGAGAGAAAAAGAGATGGTCGAGTTCTAGATCAGGGAGATTTACGGACTCTATTTTCATTTTCCCTTATTGAGGATCAGGGGGGATAAAGGTGTGGGTCTGTGTTATATATGTGTGTGTGCGTGCGTGTATTTGTGTGTGTGTGTGTGTGAGAGAGAGACTATGCGTAACATTTGCACATATGTGGGTCAGTTAATATCACCTTGATCAATGAAAGCATAAACAGGACTTTGCCTACAGTTATGGAATGGGAAATTAGTGTGTGTGTGACGAACTTGTGGTGTGTGTCGCCTATCTGTCTGTGAGAACCTTTTCTGTTCATATCAAATAACAGAACTCATTAATACAACAAACATGGAGATATCCCATAATCCACCTCAGCCACTCAACAGGAAATGCCCTACAGTGTGTGCACTGTCTGACCCATGAGTCAGGTCACGGGCCATCATCCAAGCTCCAGTATGTGTTTGTTGTGTGGGTGTCTGGGTGTATTGTGTGTGAGTGTGTACGTTTGTCTGCATGTGTGTGTTACCGAAGAACGGAGTATCATATACACACATGAATCATCATGCATCATGCACCCCGAGGGACTATCATGTCAGTAAAAGTCATCCAGACAGTCTTGTCTTTCTTTTCTCTTTGGAGCAATGACCACACACACACGCACACGTAAACTCCCGGCCTCATTCCTGAATGAAACGGAGGACAGAAGATCTCAGACAGCCGATGGATGCAGATTTGGTGCTCTCACATCATTAAGTGTCTTCCAGAGGAGAGATCAGTGATGTCACGTGTAGTCTCACAGGATGTGGTACAGAATCATTTTCGACACGGCCAGCACATATATTCCCTTCATCATTTGCCCTGTTCTGTCTACCATTTCATAATGCTCTCCCCCCTTGACCTTTCCTCTTTCCGGAACTCCTCTGACTCCTAATCCACACTAACACCAGTCTGCTTTCCCAGATTCGGGGGATCCTACCTATATCTGGCCTCTGGACGGGCAGATTACTGATCAATACTGGCTGATTGATTGTTGATGAAGAGAAAGACAGGGCAGCGTTGGATTGTGGAAGCGGGATGGCTTGTGTATACTACATTGAAATTGTTTGTGCGTGGTGGTAAGTGATGAACCAACTGTGTGAATGTGGTTGTGTTTCGGTGTGTGTGTGTGTGTTGCGTGACTAATGTTTGAATCGTCTTGTTCAGACAGCTGTGGTGGATGGAGTTTAATATCTGTCACTAATCAAATACAAATTACATTTGGGGATGTTTAGGAACCTCATCTGGTTCATATTGAATTTGCTGCCGTCTGTGCTCTGTGTGGGATGTGCGAGCATGTCTGTAGTAAATATGTGGGCTGGAGGGAGATCCATGTCTGCTAGTGAGGCCTTCTGAGGCTTTCTATGGGATTGTTTCTTGTTTCAAAATGTTCAACAGTCATAAACGATTCCCTGTCTGGAAAAGGAGAAAAGAACAATGGAAACAAGGAAATGGAAGAGATAGAGAGGGTGGGGTGATAGAGAGGGTGGGGGTGATAAGGAGAAATGTATTGCCTCTGGTCCATAAAACTGATTGGCTGTGACATTGGGAGTGATGAGAACTCACTAGACAACCTGTGATCTCCAAAGGACAGGCAGACACACAAGTGTGTGTGTGTATGTGTGTGCGTGTGTATGTTGATGGGAAGTGATGTGGATGGAGGACTCAGCCTTCAGCTCATTGGTAATCTGTCGACATTCTCTACCAGACAACCAGAGAGTTATTGATGATCTATCCACAACACACACTCCCTGATTTAATACATGCACACATTTGCTCACAGTTGCATTTTCAAACACACACACACACACATGCATGTGCATGTGTGCCCATGCCCTCACACACACACACACACACACACACACACACACTTATACTAAGGAATATTGAGTGGAATGAGTAAGCAGAGTAATAATCCTCAGGGTATGGTATTTCCCAGAATGCATCACTGTGGGTCACTCAATGCTCCACCGGTGTTGGCATGGCAATGATCCTAGTGTGTGTTAATGGTGTTTGTAGTGTTGAGAATGTGTCCTGTAGCTGAATCCTTTATTTGGTCAATATGCTTTTTGCGATCACAGATATCCTTTTTGCTCAAAGGTGTGGTACAGTGTGTGTGTTTGTTTCAGCGTGTGTATACTGTATGTGTTAGTCTTACAAGAGATCACGTCAGTTCTTCCAAAAGGACAGTCTAAGGTAGACAATATGTCTTGTTTTATTCACACTGAATCGTTTAATCTTCTAAAATAGGCCAAGGACATCAGGACACCATCCAACCATCTTACTATTTCCTTGATAAACTCTGTACTGATGGCTGCCTACAGTCATATATCTGCTCAACCTCTAGAATAACGACCATCCAACAACAGTTTGTTTATGTTTGTGTGAATGTGCCTGTGTGTGTGTGTGCCTGTGTGTGTGTGTGCCTGTGGGTGTGTGTGCCTGTGGGTGTGCACGTGTCTGTGCTGGTATATTGCTGCCAGCACAAAAGGGGGCCCCGGTGGAGGGTGGAGTTGTCGAGCTGTCTTCGTGATGAAGATGGAGAACAGAGAAACACACACACAGGAGAGAGGCCCCTATTTTCCTCCAGGGCTCCAAGGGGACTGGCTGAGCAACACAATGCCTTGCCCCAGAGAGGCCTCACCCTGCTGGGCTACAGACTGCAGCACCTGGCCCCTCGTTCTGGGCATCTGGAGAGAAGAACCACACACACCAAGTCACACTGCTACCAGCTGGTGTATTTGGATCCATTAAAATCAGTTTGATGTACGCTCATGAATATTCCAAATGAACCTGGAGAGGGAGGTCTGAGTTCCAGAGTTCTGTTTGTGTTTTCTGGGTATTTTAACTGAATCCTAGATAGCAGGAGGCTACTGGAACTTCTGTTGGGCATCAGTGCTTCACAGTCTTGTGGTCCTTTCCAGTTTCTTTTGAGGGGGGAGTTGTCAAGTCTCTGATCCTTTGTGCTTGTGTGTGTTTGTGTGTTTGTGTGTGTGTATGTCAGCCCTATCATCTTCCTACCAAGGCCCCAGAGTGACAAGAGGGGGCTTTTAAGGAATGATCACACAGAAATATTAAGTATGTGTGTGTCGTCATGCACTGAAATGAAGCAGTCAGTTGATCCTAAAGGGGATTTAGGATGATATGGTGACAGCTCCACCCACTCAGTTAATTTAGACATCATGATGTCAAGATGCCCAGTGTGTATGCACATTTCAGTGTGAATGTGTGTCAAAGGGAATGCTCCTGTCTGTTTTGTTAGGAATTCTGCCCAGGCACAATACCTATTGCATATGCAGGAATAAATTGAAGACAATCATTTCCATATTTTGTTACTGCAAGGAAAAAACCGGAATCTGTAGACTCCATCTGTTCAGGTTCAATCATTGTAATAGTTTAGACTATTATTTTACAACTGAGACTGACTGGATCAACATGAGGTGATGATGGTTACAGGTATGATGCCCTGAAGTGTGTAACTTGATTCTGATGTCTCCCTGTAAAACTTGGCCGGTAGCGTATGTGTTGCTTTGGTGAACCAACCTGATCTTCTGAGCTCACGTTTTGTTATAATTGTTGAAAACACACTAATTAGCTGCGTTAGCGCAGCAATTAGCCTACTTTACTAGGCCATTATGGCCACATCAGTCATAGAATTTGACATCAGACATTTTCTTACGTAACTCGAGGAGGGTGGTGGTGATGGGGGGGGGGGGGCTGGGTGTGACAGATGACAGAGATGGGGGGTGGAGGGGGTGGCACTAAGGAGGACAGATGGGATGACACTCTCTTTCATCTGATCTGAAACCAGAGCGATGTCAGTCTCTTCTTCACCTAATGTCGATGATGTGTTTAACCACAAATGAGGGGTTGGGTTACCTGACCTCTTAGCTCGAAACAAACAACTGTATTACAGTTATGTGTGGCTGTTTATAATGCTTGTTTCTAAAGTATGCTTGATAGCTTATGGGAACTCCTTTGTCAATATCTCTTCTAAAGCAGGTTCTGGTCAATGCTTGTTGAGTTTTGAGTTTCACAAGAATGTCTTTGTCATTGTCTGTCTGCCCATCTTGTATGCCTGTTTATTATTTGCTTACTACATGTATCAAAGGAATTTGACACTGATCTCTTTATTCAGTCTCTCTGTGTATATTAGAAAGAGAGAGAGAGACTGGAGGAGAGAGGGATAAGGAGAGAGAGAAAAACTATAGGGAGGCTTGGCTTCTTCACAGTGTATGGCGCCGCCCCACCGCCCGTCTCTGTGTAGACAAGCTCATTCAGCCCCTGCATGGACTGCTAGTCGCACACACACCCACACACACACACGCACACACACACACACCACCACCACCACACACGTCTATACACATGCCCGGCGCTGCGGTGCGGGTGAACTGAATGTCGAACTGGCACCTGCAGCAATCGAGGGAATTACCGTTTTTTAGGCTACGTACCAGCTGCGTGGCGTGGAATTTAACTAGTAGCCCATCACACAGACACACTAACGGAAAGAGTGTGCGTAACCTCTCCCTCTTGCTGTGCAGTAGCCTATACGGTTAGAAAGACAGGGGCTGGTGAATGGAACACATCAACGGACGGTGCTATCACTTCTGTCCCATTTCAAGAAACACGTAGACCCGGTGATTGTAGTGATTTAGCCAACCGGTGTACCGAGTGAGCGTCGGCCCATTCGCGGACTGCACGCGCGCTCGGTAGGAAAAAGGAGGATGGAGGCGTTTTTCACGGAGGTAAGCCAGATAAATGTGTGTCACCGGCTAGGGCTGGACGGTAAAACGGGATTAGGCTACCACATATTTCTAGGCTGTTGATGTTTATGTTTATGCTGCACTGTTCGTGTGTTCAAACCAAATCATTTTGAATTCTCTGCACGTCTGTTTTTTTAATGACACCTTTTTGGTAGGTGTTATTGGTATGCCTGGCATGCCGAAAGCACTCGCTTAAATAAGCATATTTTGCCTTGTGAAAAGTAGTCTAATAGAAAACGGTTTTAGCATCGATAGCATTTAATCGCACCATAATAACATATCAATATTTAGCTGTGTATGTGACAAAAATCTGTCACCATGTCTCAGGTAGGCTGTGGGCCCACCGACATTAATATCAACATGGGCTTCCAGATTTGATGGTCATGCATTGAAGCCTCGCCGTGTAGTTTAAACTGCCCTCTCTATTTATTCACACTCGGGGGAGAGTAATTGGCTAACGGGGGTATCGGAGTTTAAGGCTTTGGGTCTTCATAACAACTCAGATTAATCCCAATCTGGTGAGGGGAAAGCCCTCGGTGTGTTTCTGCTATACAGCGCATGGTTATAGAAGAGTGAGACCGGGAGGTAAACCCTAGCCGGTCTTCTTCGCCATTGGACGGTCGTTATTGGCTCTCTGAGGACGGGTGTATAAGGGGTTGGTAATATGATGGCGCGGTTTGAGGGAGGGGTGGTTCTGAGGAAGAACAGAATGAGATGGGGTGCATGATGAGGCTTGTTTTGAGCGCCCTCCATGGAAAGTGGGCAGCAGGTGAGATAAAATCAAGGGTAACGCAATGGTTGTTATCAATCGAATGCATCATCACACCCTCTCGCGCGTGTCCCTTACTGAATGATTTATGGGGCATTTACGAGGTCCCGGCACTTTAACGTTGCTTGCCAATACCATCCTGTCGAATTGAGAGGGGGGCAGACAGCGAGCAAGAGAGGCGTTGTTGTATTTCGGTGTTAAAATCGCGTTGTTACCGTCTCTTTAAAAATCAATAGACAAATTTACTGCTCTCTCCCACCGCTCACATGCAGTCATCGTTCTAGACTGACCGTGGGTCTTCCCTTAAACTGGTCTGAGCTAAATCCCACAAATTATTCCAAAATAGTGTGTTGTTGTGGTCCCCGGGTGTCGGCCTGCTAACTATAGTAGGATACAAGGTTTGTCGTCTCCATTCACCACTGAAAGATACAGTAGTAAAAGTGTTGCCCTCTCAAAGCTGCCTCTCGCCATTTTCTTCTCCTTTCTCTCTCCTTCCCTCCCTTACTCCATCCATCATCTTGGGAGAGTAACTTGCGATACAGTTTTGGTCCTCCTTCATAAACACACAAACACTCAGTGATGTCAGTGTGTGTGTGGCAGGGCCTCGACCCCATATCGCAGGTTGTCATTTTCACTAGGGTGTGTGTGTGTCCGTGTGTGTGCACGCCTTTCCCTTATTGTCTGTGTTCTGGCTGACACTAGGACCCAGAAACCCATTTGTCCGGGTCTCCTTTTTTTTGTTGTTGGAATGGGATACGGAGGTGTGATGTGTTGAGTCATGACGGGTACGATCTGACAGTTGCAGCGAACACCTGCATGTACATGAGTCCATGTGTGTGTGTGTGTGTCATAGAAAAGACACATGGTACCTCTGGGATACCATGGCAGCAAAGTCAGGATTGTGACAGCACACACAGAGAGGATTCTGGTCAGAGCTAGTACAGACCCTATTCCTGTAAGGTAATTCCCCTAGGCTCTCTGCCTCTTTGAGGTATTGATCCCACCTCATTGATCCAGAGACCTCAGCGACCCCCCCCCCCCCCCACCCCTTTTCAATCCTCAGCCGAGAGAAAGAGAGAAAGAGAGAGAGAAAGAGAGAGGAGAGAACCAACTGTATGAGAGAGAGGAGTAATTAGAATGAAGTGGGCTGTAAATTATTACCATGACAGTTATGAGTCATGGACCGACAGACCCCCAGCTCTTCGACACTCATTCATTCAGGTTATTTCTTCCCCCACCCCTCTCTCATGTATCCATATGTTCCTTCTTTCTAAATATTTTTCTAAATATGTTTTTTTCTCTTAATGTCCCCCACTCACTCACTCACTCATGGATTCTTCTAGGTCAGCTGCTACTGTGTCAGCATTTTCTCTCTATTTAGTTCACGCTTACTTTCTCCATTCTTCCATCTCTTCCTCCCTGTATCCTCTTCTTCCCCCCATCTCTCTCTCTCTCCCTCTCCCTCTTTCCCTCTCCCTCTCTCTCTCTCTCTCTCTCTCTCTCTCTCTCTCTCTCTCTCTCTCTCTCTCTCCTTCCCCCTCCCTCTCTCTCTCTCTCTCTCTCTCTCTCTCCCTCTCCTTCTCCCTCTCCCTCCCCCCTCCCTCTCTCTTTCTCTCTCTCTCTCTCTCTCCCTCTCCTTCTCCCTCTCCCTCCCCCCTCCCTCTCTCTTTCTCTCTCTCTCTCTCTGATGTCCATCCAATCCTCATCTATCTTGCTGTGCTGTCTGTATCTCTCTCCTCCATGACTTTCTCTCTCTCTGCTCTCCATCCTTCTGTCATCACTCTTATTTTTTATCTAACTCCAACCCATGTTAGATGAATCCCCCTATCACTTTTGACCTCTCCACCACGGGATTTTAATTAACTCAAATTAGATTTAATGGCACAATACTGTAAGCCACTTCTGCAGAATGCTGCATACATGGCCTATATCATGTAGTGTAAAGTGTGCAGTGTGTGGCATATAACATGTAGAGTATAGAGTAGGATGTGGCCTATGGCATGCAGTGTATAGTGTGTAAGATGTGGCCTATAACATGTAGTGTAGGCTGCTGGTTGAGCAGAGAGAGAGCAGTCACTGGAGATGTGTGACCTATTTTCAGCAGAACCAAACACATTTGTTCTGCTCAGAAGCTGCATCATCTCTCTCTCTCTCTCTCTCTCTCTCTCTCTCTCTCTCTCTCTCTCTCTCTCTCTCTTTCTCCTCTATCGCTTTGCTCAATCTCTCCCTCCCTCTGTCCTCTATTCCCTTGCCGTCTCTCCATCTTTCCTCTATCTGTTCTCTCTCTCTTCATCCTTCTCTCCTCTAACCCCTTACTGTTCCTATTCTTGGTGCCTCTTCAGCTCTCTTTCGCCCCTCCCTCTCTCTGTCTCTCTCTCTTTCTCTCTCTCTTTTAATGCGTGGGAGCAGTTCTCTGCTTATGAATACCAATACAGCCATTTCACATCCTTATTCCTAAGAAGTTCATTCCTTCTTCCTCGGGGGATGCTATCTACCACTTACAAAACACCAATACACCCTCTCTCTAGCATTCAGAACTTCATTTCCCAGAATCCCTCTCTCTTAACCCATCTACTACATCAACACTCAAGCCAGGGGATGAGGGGTTAAGCACAAAGAGGCTGTTTCCATGGCACCCTGTTTCCATGAAATTGCCAAGGAGCCTTGTTGCTGGGACGAGGGTGTGACTGTAGTTTAATCCAAGATGAGAGAGAATGTGATAATTAGCCAACTGTTCATGATCGACCTCTCAGAGAGGATTAGAACCAGCATGTGTGTGTTCGTGCGTGTGCAAGTGAGTGTGTGTCCATACTGCCAGGTGTTTTACACCTACAAGACTAACCCTATCTGTCCCTTTCACGGACAGATGTTACCATAGCACAGGTGACACACAGAAACACACCATGACCATTCCGAGCACGCACACACAATGACCTTTCTGATATGGAACACACACACACACAGATACACACACAATCACCAGAGTTCTCCTGCCCAACACCATAATCTGCTAAGAGCATCATCTTGCTGTTAGTATTATCAACTCTAATGGACAATTCTGACACAGTCTGGCCCCTCCTCCATCTGACAGGTGGGGCAGGAGGTGGGGTGGGGTGGGGGGGGGGGTGGCATGGAGCCAACAACGTCTCTCACCACTGTGCCGGTTACTGGTGATTGCCATGTTACTCGCACAGACGATCATTACATTGCACAGCGCCGTGGTACGGTACAAAAAACGTACGAGCTAAGGTGAGTATAATGTCATGAGGGACCTGTTAAAAGGCCAGTGCTCTCATAATCAACACTTGAACAGTCCTATCCCAAAAAGAACGTAAGACAAATGTGACTGCAGTGGCAACAGACATCTTTCAGATGGGGCTGTTGACCTCCTGAGTGTCTGTCTGACCCCGGCTAATGGAGGAGGGTCATTGTGAGAAACTCCGCCCATCAGTTACACCCGCCCCTCCCCCAGGAAACACATGCTTCCCCATCCGACGTCCTCTCACAGGTACAGCTGATGGAGCGACGGACAGTAAAAGAGAGGGAGATATAAGTTGAGGGAGGAATAAGTCGAAGAAGGAATTCCGGGAAACCAGATGTAATGGGACTGTTGGGGTGTTAAGGGAGGTTGTAAATCCCAACCCCCTCCCTTCCTACACACACACACACACACACACACACACACACACACACACACACACACACACACACATACACACACACATACACACACATGGCTTGTTCACCCTTGACTCCCCTGTCTCTGGAGTCCAGCGCCCCCCCTCCCCCTTCCTGGTTTTCTCTGTTTCCTGTCTGTACTCTGATTCTGGTCCACCATTACCTTCTGTCTGATCAGCTGTTTCTGTCATCATTTCTTCATCCATGATTCTCTAGTTTTCCTCCCGCCATCGCACCTCGACCCAGACCCCAATCTCTACTCTAGCTCTCTCTCTCTCTCTCTCTCTCTCTCTCTCTCTCTCTCTCTCTCTCTCTCTCTCTCTCTCTCTCTCTCTCTCTCTCTCTTTCTCTCTCTCTCTCTCTCTCTGTCTCTCTCTCTCCCTGAAAGCCTGTCAGATCTGCTAGTGCTCCTGTGATGGTGTGATTACATCATTGTCTTCTTTCCTCCCCCATCATTCCTCATCCCTATGTCTTTCGTTCTCTACTGCTCATCTTCTTCAGCTCTCTTGTTCCTCCTCTCTCTTCCCGTGTTGGCTGTCTCAGGGAGGTTACACTGAAGAGTTGACCTGCAGGCAGGACACGGATATGTCATGTTTGTGTGTGTTAGTAGTTCGTGTCATCAATGGTATTTTCAGTCAGAGCTGAATGTCACCCTGACGTGACTTAATGCAGGAACTTCATCACGTAAGACACTATTAGTCATAGCCTCTGACTGAACCAGCTCTCCTTGACTCAGCGAGTGTGTGTGTGCATTTGTGTCTGGTTAAATTGCATGTATGCAGGGGTCGACTGTTGTCGAAGTTGATCACATGTTTAGGCCTGCTTTGTGAGTGTTTGCTGTAGCATGAGGGGTCCTGAGAGGGAGGGGTCCTACATCAGAGGCTGTCTGCGGGGCAGTGCCTCACTCAAAGGGCACGGGCGTCTATGTGATCGCCTGAGTGGAAACATGACCCTTATCTTTTACGTCGGGCACACATTTTGCCGTTCCTTGCTCTGAGCCAAGTGCACAGGGTCGGGTTTGTTTGCGTGTGTGTCTGTGTGTGTGTGGAGAGGCAGATGTTAGGGGCCTACCTAATCACTGGTTGTTCAAACTGTCTGCAATTTGAGTCCAGGTCGTCCAGGGAGTGCTAGCATCCTGGCCTGGTTTGGGGGAGGTCAGGGGTCAGGGGTAACGTGGTGATTGAGGTTGATTGAAAATGAATGGAGAGTAAAGAGTGTGGGTTGTCCAGTTTGGCTCGAAGTGTGTTTGTGTGTGCAAGTATACATGTATGTGTGTGTGCATGAGTATGTGTTTGAGTGGGGATGTGTGAGTGTGTCGTGTTGATGAATACAGGAGGGAGATGCAGGGATATAGAGAGATCGAAGATAAAGTGGGAGGGAGGGCCAGGTGTGAGGTGAGTGTCAATCACTCTTCACAAGACCTGCTGAACGTGTTTGTGTGTGGGGCGGCGGAGGGGGTCATGTTGTCATGCACAGCCGACCCTGTCTGTCTGGACTGGTAACAGACAGGGGGAGGAGTGAGAGAGGATGGTGGAGTCTGGAAGGAGCAAGAGGGTTTCAAAGCGTGCAGGTCATTTACAACCCCCCCCCCCCCCCCCTCCAAGAGAATGCATTTCTCAGACACAGCAGATCGATCTTCAGCTGGAGAGCCATTTATCGAGAGAGGACAGAAAGAGAGATAGAGAGAGGACAGGAGATAGAGAAAGAAATAGAGGAGGGACAGACAAAGAGAGGAGAGAGATACGGGAGGAGGCAGAGCAGGAGAGAGAGGGAGGGGGACATAGAGAGCTGAGGGAGATTTGGGGGGTGAGGATTGAGTGAGTGATAGTGTATGCATGCTTTGTGGCAAAGGTCAGACTAGGGGTTAGGGGTGAGGTGTTCAGTCATAAATTGGGTCAAGGGTCATTGCTTTAGTAAAACAGGAAGTATTGAATAGGAAGGTCAGGAAAAACAGGAAGGTCAAGAGGTCAGTGTATTGTCATGGTGATGGCTGTGTGTGTTGGAATCTGCCAAAGAGATGTAGGGCCTTAGAGAGAGAGAGAGAGAGAGAGAGAGAGAGACAGAGAGACAGAGAGAAGAGAGAGAGAGAGAGAGAGAGAGAGAGAGAGAGAGAGAGAGAGAGAGAGAGAGAGAGAGAGAGAGAGAGAGATAGACAGACTGAGAGAGACAAACTGAGAGGTTGGCAGGAAGGAGGAAGAAGGTGAGGTAACATCATTTGTAGTGTCCACTGTTTACTTACAGTTTGTTGGATGATGCGGGGGGGCTGGGGTGGAGGGGGTGGGAGGGCCTGGACAGCAGGGGGAACAGGGGCCGGCTGGTAGATGTGGATGGGGGCCTGAGGTTGAGGTGAGGGGGCCGCCAGGAAAGGATCTGATAGACTGAGAGATTTAGAGAGCCACAGTTGTGAAGGGCGGAAAATAAAGAAATGGAGAGAAAAAGAGAGATTAACAGTTTGACACAGGAGGAAACCTGCTCCTTGTTGAAAAAAGTGGGATATCAACTTCAACAAGCTGTGTTCCTTATTTTCTTACCCTTTGTCTCTCTTAAAAGTATTTATGTGTAGTTGCTCACCGTGTAGTGTTTGTGTGTGTGTGTGTGTGTGTGTGTGTGTGTGTAGGAGTGTGAGACTGTATCTTTGGCATGACTGATGGTGCTAAGGGCTCTTTCTACAGGAGTCATTTAAGCATTGTTCAACCTCTAGCTCTATCCTGATTCACTCAGCTGGGACATCTGAGTGTGTGTTCTGTGTGTGTGTACGTGTGTGTGTTGTGTGTAGTTTATGCCTGGTTAACTAGACTGAAGCAATGCTGGCTTCCTTTGTCTGCACAGTGTGTATGTGTGTGTGTATGAGAAGTGGCTGTCAGGGGTTGCCTGGGGGTGTGAGCCATCTGTTGCTAAAACAATTCTTCTCCTGTTTCTCCACCCCTCTTTCTCTGTCTTTCAGATGCAAACATCTGGTCTTGCATATGGTGCTGGTCTGCCTCCTCCTCACCTTTACCTACCACTCCTCATCCCTGCCTACCACTCCTTATCCCTGCCTACCACTCCTCATCCCTGCCTACCACTCCTTATCCCTGCCTACCACTCCTCATCCCTGCCTACCACTCCTCATCCCTGCCTACCACTCCTCATCCCTGCCTACCACTCCTTATCCCTGCCTACCACTCCTCATCCCTGCCTACCACTCCTCATCCCTGCCTACCACTCCTCATCCCTGCCTACCACTCCTCATCCCTGCCTACCACTCCTCATCCCTGCCTACCACTCCTCATCCCTGCCTACCACTCCTCATCCCTGCCTACCACTCCTCATCCCTGCCTACCACTCCTTATCCCTGCCTACCACTCCTCATCCCTGCCTACCACTCCTCATCCCTGCCTACCACTCCTCACTCCAATCTCACCTTGACCTCATCCCTTATCATCTAAACACTTTAATGTTTGAAGGTCAAAAGTTTTGTTCTCTATGGCTGTGGAATCTTCTTACCTTAGATTCAGGATGATTTTGAGATGTTCTCACATTTGTGGTTCTCTCCACTTGCCTCTCCTCACCCCGCAGTGACATTCATTCCATCTCTTCCCCTCCTCCCCTCCTCCGCCCTGCCTGACAGTGCCTGGTTAGGGTCTAGAGGTCAGAGGTCACCAGCTCTGTGTGAAAGAGCTCTTTGTCTATGAGGGTCCGACCGAACAGAACACACTTCCTCTGACCCTCTGGATCAGTCTCAGTGTACACAGACAGACAGACACACACACACACACACAGACACACACACACACACACGCAAAGACACAAACACACACACCACACACACGCAATCGCACACACTTCATGCAGACACACACATACCCTACACACTTATGGGGCTGTTGCTCTGTAGTCCAGCTGTTTCGCTCTCCTTTTACCCTGAAGCACATCTGCACCGTCTGTCTGTGAACACACACATTCACACACACATCACTGAACACAGAAAAACACATTTTACAGTCACACTTGATGAACCATTTCCCTATGCCACTGCTAAAACTTGTAACTGTAAACTAGAATTTGTGTTACATTAGTGATAGATGCACTGTGTGAATAGTTTGTGTGTCTGTACCGCATCAACAACTCTGTGTGTGTGTGTGTTGCAGGGGACCCGTGTGTGGGTCAGGGAGAAGGAGCAGCTGGTCCCATCGACCGTCAGCTCCTGTGGAGATACCCTCGTCCTCACCACAGACTATGGAGAGGTAAGACACACACACACACCTACTCACTCACTCACTTACACACACACACACATACACACACACACACACACACACGTACAGGCACACCTACTCTATTTTACACATAAGCACACACACAATATCAGTGGCTGGCCTTTCATACACAATGACATGTGAAATTAGTCATAGGGAGGGGTACGTTTGTATTGTAACTGAAAGGTCTGTAAAACAACCTATGTGTCATGCAACTGTTTCAGGACTGGGTACAGCTTTCATCAACGGTTGGGTTTCAACATGAAGCAGATTTTTTGTTTACGGGACTGGTTTGTTTAAGGTTAGAAGCTATGAGGTAAAGGGGTTTGGGTTATGGGATTGAGGGATCACGGGTTAAGAGTTGGGGGTG
Source organism: Hypomesus nipponensis (assembly GCF_054491055.1). Classification (NCBI taxonomy): domain Eukaryota; kingdom Metazoa; phylum Chordata; class Actinopteri; order Osmeriformes; family Osmeridae; genus Hypomesus; species Hypomesus nipponensis. The sequence goes on from NC_140363.1 coordinate 8,515,195, forward strand.
AGAGGTGAGCGGCTGGAGGTAAATGAGGGTTAAAGATGAAGAGAGGGTTAGAGTAGATGGCTTCAAAGCACTGAAGCCTAGTCCTCTCCACCACTGCCAACTCTACCTCCCTTGTGCTCCAGTTTCTTGTCCCACTTTCATCCTATTCCTCTTCCTCCTCCTCTTGCTCCTCTTGCTCCTCTTGCTCCTCCTCTTTCTCCTCCTCCTTCTCCAACTCCTCCTGCATATTAAATATGTAAATTCATCTCTGACATACATTCTCTCGCCAGAGAGACCGAGGAAGGCTGGGTAGAGATAGGATGGATCGAGATAGTCTCGACAACAACACAAACACGCACACGCACACCCTAAATCCACTCTCTCACTCAGGCCCTCGCCAGCACCGACCGCAGAAATGGTATTGAATGTTGCTGTCAATCTCATTAGTAGTGTGTGCATGTGTGTAATCCCTATTTGTCTGAACACACCGACACACACAAATACAGCTTCTGACTGGGTGGATGTAATGGTCTTCTGATGGCTGTTGCGGCGTGTTTGGCACACACACGTCCGCTCCAGTTGGCAGAGTTTAGGCGGAGCTAATAATATAACAGTCTTTGCTGCACCCAATTCAGTGCTCTCTCGCACACCCTCGCTCTGAGTGTCACTCCCAGGTGCAGATTCAAATAGTTCACATTCAGAGCATTCTCATTACCTTTACCATCCCTTAAGGAGTCAAGTACAGATTTAGATTGGTGTTGAGATTCAGATTCAGTTTGCATGTGTGAACAGTAACTTTTGGATGAGAGTCTTCTTGCAGATGAATCAGTTGTGGGAATTTTACCTCCCCCTATCACTCCCTCTCTTCCCCTCCTCCACCATCCCCCCTTCACCAACCCCTGCTGTTTAAGCACTAGCTCTGCTGGAGGTAGTGAATAGTTAATAGAGAACCCGCAGGGTGGGGAGGGGGTTGCACACTTACACTGTAATAAAGGATCTGAACCCCCCCCCCTGCCCCTTCCATCCACACACACACACACACACACACACACACACACACACACACACACACACACACACACACTGCTAGACTCGAGGACAGGTGTGGACCCGTTTGTGTCCCATTCAGGGGATGAGGCAGCTTATCTGCAGCCTTATGAGAGTGAGGAGAGTTTAGTATGTGATCCAGACCCGAGGTCAGCTGTGCATGTACCTTGACAATAGGGATGATTAGAGTCAGTAGAAGGAGTGCTGATCCCAGATCTGTAAACAGGAAGAATGCACTGGGGGTGGGGGGGAATTCCTACTAGAACAGTTACCATGGAGATGGTCCAGTGCCAGAATTTGCTTACATGATAGGCTGCTGGTGTGTCATCACATGCATACCCCCCCCCACACACACACACAAACACACACTCACACACACGCACACAGGTAATGTTAGTGATGAGTTACACTGAGACAGAAGAGTCATGTGACCTGGATTTCAGTAGCTAGCGTGAAAGCTGTAGTGAGAGCTCACGCGATCAGAGAGCATGCTCTAGTCTAGGGACTTCTTGTTCGACATACACACACACATATCCACGTGCAAAAAATGCTAACTCCCAATGGCAAATATCTGCTTTGAGTTTACATATTTCCATTCCACGCACACACACACACACACACACACCTGCAACTCATAAGTTAATGTGTCTCCTGTTTATTTTCCCATTGTATGTCCCAGACAGTCAGTAGGTACTGTACTACTGCAGCATGTATGTATGTATGAAGGCTCTCCTAACCCACTTATCTGAGACCACCCCCCTCCCCCATCCTGAGTCTGAAAAGGTTAGACTTAGTTACTCTGCTGCACATCACACATACGTAACGGGATTTACTCTCTCTCACACACACACACACACACACACACAAACACACATGCACACATGTAGAGTCCCTCCCTCCCTCCCTCCCTCCCTCCCTCCCTCCCTCCCTCCCTCCCTCCCTCCCTCCCTCCCTCCCTCCCTCCCTCCCTCCCTCCCTCCCTCCCTCCCTCCCTCCCTCCCTCCCTCCCTCCCTCCTTCCCTCCCTCCCTCCCTCCCTCCCTCCCTCCCTCCCTCCCTCCCTCCCTCCCTCCCTCCCTCCCTCCCTCTCACCTCCCCCCCACCCATCTCAGTGCCCGCTGGAGGGAGATGATCATGGATGTAGGATGATGACACATTAGTGCATTACAGTCTCCATCACTCTATTGATCTGGGCTGTAGTAACAGTCTATCCCCCCTCCCCCCTCCAGAACCAGCTCTCTCCTCTCTCTCTCTCTCTCTCTCTCTCTCTCTCTCTCTCTCTCTCTCTCTCTCTCTCTCTCTCTCTCTCTCTCTCTCTCTCTCTCTCTCTCTCTCTCTCTCTCTCTCTCTCTCTCTCCCTCTCTCTGTGGGTGGGTGGGGCTGCCTGTTCCCAGACCTCACGCCATGAGCCTCCATGTTCATGTGTTTACTGGGGTCTGTACATTCTGCTGTTGGGCCTTTTGTAAAACATGTGGATGTACTCAAACTCTATAAAGAGGATAATGGGTGCCAACAGCTGTTGAGTAGGCTGATTCCACATGCTTTTGCTGTAAGCCTGTTGACGTATATCTGTGTGTGTGTGTGTGTGTGAGATGGAGCTGTGCGATCGCCAGCCATGCAGTACCCTGGTAGCCAGATCCAGCTGCTTAGCTGTGTCACCAGATAGAATCGAATCAGCCCTCGGTGCGGGCCTGCCTATCAACCAGGTTGGTGGTACATGCTGTCTGTTGCCTAAGACAGAATCAACCTCCCCACCCATGTCCCTCCACCTTTCTGTCCCTGCCCAGCAGGTGGGGCCCTCCTGGCTGAGTGTGGGGTTAGAGAGGCCAGGTACTGGAGATAAAGACCCTGAGCCCTGGTGAATGTAACACGGCACATCCTCCTCCTCCACTCCACTCTGGAGCAAATATAGGTCACTGTGCCCACAGCTCTCTCTCTCTTCTTTTCTCTCTCTCTTTCCTCCCTCCCTCTTTCTCAGTCGTCTCGTTCTATCTCTCTCTTTTCACCTCTACTCTCTCCTCCTGTCTCTCTCTCTCTCTTTAACATGTGAAGTCAGATGAAGAGGCTGTCTCCCTTGGCTCTCCTCCTGAATCATGCAAAGAGGCTTCAGAGAGCTTTACGGGAAAACCAGTGCATGTGTGTGTGTGTGTCCAAGCAGCAGTGCTACTGGCCCTCTCTACCACCCTCCTTTTCCCAGAACAGGATCTACAACCATAGAAACAAATTAGACTTACTTAACCATGCTCCACTTCATTCCCCCCTCTCTTTTCTGCTCTCTCTCTCTTTCCCCTTCCCTCGCTAACTCTTTTTTTCCCCTCCAATGCTCATCGTAAATTATTAAACATGAGCTATCCTAGTTTAGAAAGTGTGGCTTGCTGCTGCTGTGTGTGTTGGTCCGTGTGTGTGTGTTGTTCTATATGTGTGTTGTTCTGTGTGTGTGTGTGTTTAGTATAAGCTGAATCAACATTCACTCACCAAATCTGCTCTAAAGCAACCGGAGGGCAACTGAACAGAAGGGAGGCGTTAGAAAAAACATTTCTCTCTCCAGCTTCCTTGCTTCTCTCTAACCTGGGGTGCATCTTAATAGTTTCTGGTGACACCCTCCCCATGTCTGCTTTAGTGCAGATGAAGGAAAGAATGCGAGGTAAAGAAGACATTTTGGATGATTGATATCGAAACCCTCTATTCTTGCATTGTCATTGGTCAGTCATCCGCCAGTGAGCATGTTGTGTGTGTGTATGTGTACGTGTACGTGTATGTGTATGTGTATGTGTATGTGTATGTGTATGTGTATGTGTGTGTGTGTGTGTGTGTGTGTGTGTGTGTGTGAGAGAGAGGCTTTATCTTTAGCTCCACTGTAATTTTGTTGGAAGGGTAAAGAGGCACTTGCCTTGTGATTGAAACGGCTCTCAGTCCCAAATTACAGACTGGTGGCTGAGATAGAGCTGGCCATTAACTAAGCGTGTGTGTGTTTGTGTTTGAATCCCAGCAAGAGATAGAGATGGAAAAAGAGAATGTATTTGTCTAAGATAGAGCTGGTTTGGTAGCCTGGCTTCCAGCCCAACTTAGCCCCGCCCACAACAAACATTTGGGAAGTTGGGTCTGGAGGGGCTCATATTGGGGACAAACTATATAAAACCAGGATCTGGGCGGACCAATGAAATTGCCAGGGCGGGCTTTATACGATGATGGACAGATGATCAACAGTAACGTAATCTATCACGTCACGAAAGAGCGCTTGGGTTGAATTCTTTTTCAACAAACAACATATTACGTTGCTATGATTGGTTGTAGGTCTATCCAATTGAGCGAAGAGGCATTTGTTTTACGAGTTCGGTTGAAACATGCCCCATAGTCACAGCCCAACAGAGAGTTATCAGACTCATATTGTGACTAGAATTATGAGTATGACAACGTCAGGCTACTGGTGAGGGAGGAGGAACACGAAATGTGAGAAGAAGATGTGATCGAGAGTGGGGAAGACATTAATGAGATAAAAAGAGAGAAAAAGTGGAACAGTGAGGACCGAAGGAAGTTAGAAAAGGATAAGAAATCTGAGAGGAGGGAGAAAGGGATTGTTTTGAGAGGAGGGGAGTGAAATTTGATCAAAGAGAAAAATAGGGACTTTCAGAGAAGAAAGAGGAGGATAGAGGAACACAGATAGAGAAAGAGAGAGAGAGAGAGAGAGAGAGAGAGAGAGAGAGAGAGAGAGAGAGAGAGAGAGAGAGGGGAAATACAGAGTAGAATAGAGAGAAAAGAGAGGAGCTTTAGACTAATGGACTTGAATATAATCTGAGAGCTGCTTTCATTGTGTGTACGTGCATGTGAGTGTGTGTGTGTGTGTGTGCATGCGTGTGTGTGTGTGACGCCCTTTACAACAAATTGCTGCCGCTTTGCTCCAGAGTGATTCCAGAGTCCTTCTGGAGACTGAGACTGTGGTCTCGTAGAAGTGTGTGTCTCTGGACCAGCGCACAGCTGTGTGGGGCGTGACCAACATGCATGTTAATTATCATACTACACGGACCGGCATGTTTCTCCCACCATCAACACACACACATACAAATACACACCACACGCGTGTGAACGCGCACACACAGTCACACACAGTCACACACAGTGGCTTTTCTCCCACGCTCGGGGGAGAGCAAAGCGAGGTCGGAAGGATCTCCAGCACGACGGCCTCTTTTTGCATGCCTTGTTACTGTAAAGAAAAATACTTGTCATTGCTTCTTGGGTGGAGAGAGGGATGTACGACAGCAGAGAGTGGAGAGAGTGAGATACAGGATAGAGGAGAGGAGAGGAGAGAAGAGCAGAGGGGAGGGGAGACAATCAGATATAGGATGGGGAAAGCAGTGGAGGAGGGTGGAGCTAGAGGAGTGAGCGATTTCATAAGGACGGGCAGGTTGAAAAGGAGTGATTTATAAAGGGAGTTGAAGGAGGGAGCATTCTGAAGGAGCACTGCTCCGACAGTTGTCTTGATGAGATGCTTAAACATGACCTCTGGGTTAACAGCCACATGCTTTAGATAATGACCCTCCATCAACAGAAATCGTAATGTGCGTGTCATTGTGTAAGTGGAAGAGAGAGTGTGTGTGGTGACCTTCATGAAGGATACGTTATAAGGAAAAGAGAGAGTTTCAAAGTAGAGGCGGAAAGGACCTCCACAAGACCTCTGTTAGTGACCTCTGTCTGAACCAGGCCTTCTGAGGATCCTGATTGGAGGGTTTATCACTGTGAAGAGGACGAGAGAATTAGGGTGGATTTAAACCAAGCGTGGGTGATGTGTTCTGGAGGATTTGGAGCGCGAGTATCCTCTCACGGTCTCAGACAACAGGCTGATAGGAGAAGACATTGGATGAGAAGGGAGGCTGAGGTGGAGGCTGAGGTGGAGGCTGAGGTGGAGGCTGAGGTGGAAGCTGAGGTAGAGGCTGAGGTAGAGGCTGAGGTGGAGGCTGAGGTGGAGACTGAGGTGGAGGCTGAGGTGGAGGCTGAGGTGGAGGTTGAGGTGGAGGCTGAGGTGGAGACTGAGGTGGAGGCTGAGGTGGAGACTGAGGTGGAGGCTGAGGTGGAGGCTGAGGTGGAGGTTGAGGTGGAGGCTGAGGTGGAGACTGAGGTGGAGGCTGAGGTGGAGGCTGAGGTGGGGCATGGAGGAGGAGGAAAAGGAGACATGAACTTGCAGAGAAAGATGACTAGACAAGAGGACAGGAAGGGGAAAGAGGTAACGTGATGGGTGGAAGAGACAGAGAAAGGAGAGGAGATGGATGGGTGATGGTGGGCACACATACTGTTCATGGGCAGTACATGCATACTGCGCGCACACACACACACACAGACACACACCTACACATTCTCTTAGGGATCTTTACTGGATTGAAACTGATTCATTTAAGAACATGACGTGTCAACACCCACTGCCTGCCTCTCTGCCCGGCCTCACAGCCTGCCTCTCTGCCCGGCCTCACAGCCTGCTTCTCTGCCCGGCCTCACAGCCTGCCTCTCTGCCCGGCCTCACAGCCTGCCTCTCTGCCCGGCCTCACAGCCTGCTTCTCTGCCCGGCCTCACAGCCTGCCTCTCTGCCCGGCCTCACAGCCTGCCTTTCTGCCTGGCCTCACAGCCTGCCTCTCTGCCTGGCCTCACAGCCTGCCTCTCTGCCCGGCCTCACAGCCTGCCTCTCTGCACGGCCTCAAAGCCTGCCTCTCTCCCCGGCCTCACAGGCTCACACCACAGCTGCTGTAATTACACACACAAACATACACACATTCACTCTCTCTTGCATACACACACTCTTTCTCTCTCTCTGTGAAACACACGTGCGACCCGACACACACAGATGAAGGTAGCTGTAAGACTGAGCTGCCATATTAACATCCAGCTGTGCTAAAGGGGCTCAGCTTCTATTCTTAGACCACGTCATATCAATGGAGCCATCGAGGTGACCTTTACTTTGAAATAACATGACATTCATCTGCCGTCTGAGTGAGGGTTTGTAGGTGCTCATTACGCATACGGCAGAGAAACACGCCCACGACGATGATTGTGGTGTGAGGGTTGAGCAGAGGGATTCTAGTGTTTTCTGTGCAGTAGCTAGTACTGTAGGTTAGCTCCATGCTCACTTGTTATGTGCTACCAAATGATTCATAGAGCCGGCCGATCCCTCACTTCCTCTCTCTTCCTCTCTCTTCCTCTCTCTTCCTCTCTCTTCCTCTCTCTTCCTCTCTCTTCCTCTCTCTTCCTCTCTCTTCCTCTCTCTCGTTTCTCCCCCTCTCACTCCCTCGACTGGGCTTCCCTCCGCTCTTGTCCCCTACTCTCCAGTTGCCATGGTGACGGACGACATAGGATGGGGGGCAGGGGAAAGGGAGCGAAAGAGAGATAGAGAGAGCTAGAAAGCGAGAACGAAAGAGATAAATCCCTTATTCTATTCACGGGCATTTGTGTCATGTTGCATCACACTCACGTTCCTTCCGCTCAGAAAGGCTGACTATCCCCTCCACTCTGTACGGGCCTGATGTGCTCCATGTTCAACATGAGCTTTCCTCATCTCCTACCTGAGGCCTGTTGGCCTACATATGCTGCTTGCTTCTGCGAGTGTCAAATAGCAGCCAACACTGCCACACTGCACTGTGTACATGAACACCTGAATCTGCCAAATACGCAAACTTCTTATCCAGTGACAGGGAATGAGGCATGTCTTTTAATAACATGCGTTCTCTCTTCCTCCCTCCTCTCTTTCTTCATCCATCTTCTGTCCTCCCCTTTCTTTCTTTCTTTCTTTCTTTCTTCTTTCTTCCTCTTTCTTTCGCCCTCTTCTCGCGCTCAACCTCTCTCTCTCACTGTCTCCCATCTTCCCTTTTCTCTCTCTCTTCTTCCTCTCCTCCTGCCCCCCGCCCCCTCCCCCAGGTGTTGTACCTGCCCCAGGCTGAGGTGAACCGGGAGCGAGTGTGTGCCATGCACCCGTCCAGCATCGATGGAGTGGAGGACATGTCCAAGCTGGCTGAGCTCCACGAAGCTGCCATCATGCACAACCTCTACCAGCGCTACCAGAAGGACAGCATCTATGTGAGTGTGTGTGTGTGCGTGTGTCTCTATGTGTATCTGTGTGTGTGTGCCTGTGTGTGTGTGTGCCTGTGTGTGTGTGCCAATGTGTGTGTTTGTCTGTGTGTCTACGTGTGTCTGCTATTGTTAGTCACACAGTACACATCTCAATCCTCTGCTTCATAAGTTTCTTCTGGGGTTGGTCTCAAATCATCGGTATGTGACAAAGCCGGCATCTGTCACATGCGATTTGTGTCAGAGAGAATGAGGCGTCATGGCTACCTACTCTAATGATGTCTGATGTCTTAGTTATCGGTTATGTCATGTCTGGCTGTGTAGGTATGTGTGTGTGTCGGGGTATGTTTGTGTGTCTGATCCAATATCGTATAAGGCAGCCTCTTCCTCTACCCTTCTTGTAATCTCAAAGCTTAAGGCTTTTAGTGGCAAACACAAATCTTATCACCTTCATCTTATGTGTGTGTATGTATGTGTGTGTGTGTGTGTGTGTATGGGAGAGAGAGATAGTGAGAATAAACCACACACCCATAAACATACACAGATGCATGCCCACACATGCACAGACAAATGCACACGTGTACGTGCACAAGTACACTAATCGTCCTCTCTTCCTCTAAGTGAATCACATACCAGAGTTTTGATGAATGGCTGTAGTACTTTGTCTGTGTGTAACAGCAGAAAGCATTACCCAGAAAATTCCATTACCTATGCTGCCCTAGGCTCCACTGTCATCCAGAATGACTTGACCCTCGATTAGGACAAGCCCAGTCTGCAGTTCTTAAACTCACTCGCCCTGCTCAGAAAGTTCAATCAGATTTACAAAGGAAAGATGTTCTGAATGGATACATTCAGCCCCCAAACTTTTGAAAGCTAATATTCATCTCTCTCTTTCATCTCTCTTTCACACTCTCTCTCTCTCTCTCTCTCTCTCTCTCTCTCTCTCTCTCTCTCTCTCTCTCTCTCTCTCTCTCTCTCTATCTCTCTCTCTCTCTCTCTCTCTCTCTCTCTCTCTCGCTCTCTCTTTCTGTAACAATAAAACTGCTGATAACAGATTGTCTAGAGGGCATAGAGTATGTCATGGAATTCACATGTAATAAACAATTATACAGTATTTTCCTAACTAGACTATGCTATGCACTAGAATAGATACAAATGACTGATAAACAGACTCAAACGGAAACCCCTGGAACCCTGAAGGCTTACTGCAGAGCACAGGGGGCCAGGGACAGAGGAGGCACTGTGTGACCTCATCTAGATGATGAAATATTGTCCTTACATGGATTTCCCTTAAGCTGATCATACAAATGTCCCCTCTGTGGCCCAGGTTTCTGTGTCAGAGAGGAGTGTGTGGGGCCGTGTTTATGTGTGCGTGTGTGTGTGCTTATGTGTGTGGGTTTGTGTGTGGGTTTGTGTGTGGGAATGTGTGTGTCTGCTTATGTGTGTGGGTTTGTGTGTGGGTTTGTGTGTGGGAATGTGTGTGTCTGCTTATGTGTGTGGGTTTGTGTCTTCTTGCCCGAGAGACAATATGCACAGACTGCAAGAATTTGATATGATGGGAGGATCGCTGACCTGATCTTTTCTTTTTTTTTGTTGTCATGGCGAGGGCAGTAAGCAAGGGCATTTCAAACTGAACACAACCCCATAATATCCTCTCTTCCTGTTGGATCTTTAAGAATATTTCACAATCCTGTCTTAATCCTTCATCAATCTTTTATGGGGCCAACCACTTATGTAACATAATTTGATTGGTTAATGCCATTTTGTGCAAGCCTTCCTTTAGTCCATCCAGATCAATAGGAATTGGAGAAGGGAGGGAGGGAGTTAAAACCACCAGTCAGCTAATCTCCAACACCATGGTTTCCCCCTCTCCTCTCATCTCTCCCATTTTTCCTCATCCTCCCGTTTTTCACGAAGCCTGTTCGTTTCAACTCACCCACAGTGAAGACAGTGACTCAATAATGAGAATGTGTGTGTCTGCGTGTGTGTGTGTCTGCGTGTGTGTGTGTCTGCGTGTGTGTGTGTGTTCCAGACCAACATCGGCAGCATCCTGGCAGCAGTGAACCCCTATAAGCAGATCCCAGGGCTGTACGACCCTGAGAGGGTGGAGCTCTACTCCAAACACCACCTGGGGGAGCTCCCGCCCCACATCTTTGCCATAGCCAATGAGTGCTACCGCTGCATCTGGAAACGCCACGACAGCCAGTGTGTCCTTATCAGGTGAGCTTCCCCTTGGATGAACAACCGCTGGTTGGATCAATTGGTAGGTGATCACGTAGGGGACCACTAAAAACAGTGACCTCAATGGTTGAATGACAGTATGTAGGGTAAGATCATCTTGGATCCTGCAGGGGTAACTGACAGTTGTTTTCCAGCCCTTCTCCATTAGTGAAGAGCTGTCTGTGACAGACAGACCCCTGACCAGGGATCCAATCAAGTTCAATGAAGCTTCACTTGATAACCTATTTAGACCCTGGACTTCCTCATCTATTAACCAATCACAATTCACTCTCAAGTCAGATACCATTTAGATCAGAATATCAGCCAAAGGTCATTGTGTGTAACCTTGTGTCTGTGTGTGTGTGTGCGTGTGTGTGTGCATGTGATTGTATCTGTGTGTGCTTACTTGTTTATGTGTGTGTACCTCTGAACGTGTGTGGTTGTGTACATGTGTGTGTGTGTGTGTCTCAGTGGGGAGTCAGGAGCTGGGAAGACGGAGAGTACCAAGCTGCTGCTCCAGTTCCTGTCAGTGATGAGTCAGAACTCTGCTGGTACGCCCCCTTCAGAGAAGACCACACGCGTGGAGCAGGCCATCGTACAGAGCAGGTACACACACACACACACACACACTCAAAAACATCCCCACACATGCACACAAACACACTAGGCGCTCTCACATGTGCACACGCACACATGCTCACCTCTGTGCTGGTGTGGCTCTGTCTGTGCAGTCCCATCATGGAGGCGTTTGGGAACGCCAAGACCGTGTACAACAACAACTCCAGTCGTTTTGGGAAGTTCATCCAGCTGCACTTCTCGGAGAGCGGGAACATCCAGGGGGGCTGCATCATCGACTGTATCCTCCTTTATACCTCCAAAGTCCTTTCATTCTCCTCTATTCCTTCACCAGGCGTCTCTCCTCTTCCTCTCCTCCTCTCCTCCTCCTCCTCTCCACCTCCTCCTCCTCTCCTCCTCCTCTCCTCCTCTTCTCCTCCTCTCATCTCATGTTTTGAATCCCTTGAATGCACATTAAAGGGGAGGGATCTTGGGAATGCTGGATTCTCTTCTATGTTTTCTTGACTCTTTCTCTCTCAGATTTACTTGAAAAGGTATAATCATCTCCCTCATGGCTGGTGCTGAAAACGTCACGTCTCAAATGAAATCAAACCCTTATTAACCATACATAAAAAAGCGAACTTTAACCACACAGCACAATGATGTACTGGACTGATGTTCTCCTTGCGTGTATCATAGAACCGGGTAGTGAGGCAGAACCCAGGAGAACGGAATTATCACATCTTCTACGCTCTGCTGGCTGGGTCTGTCAAGGAGCACAAGGGTGAGGAGGGTCCTGCCAGCGTTTCACACGGTTTGGTAGATGGATGAATAGATGGATGGATGAACAATGGATAAAGAATGGGCGGATAATGGATGGATGGTTAGGCAGATGGATTCATGCATGGATGGAGTGAGTTTGTGCTTAAGTTGTTTCCTCTCCACTTCCTGTTTCAGAGCTGTACTTCCTGGGCGACCCTGCTGAGTCGTTCCACTACCTCAGCCAATCAGGTTGCCTCAAGGATAAGAGCCTCGATGACAAACAACTCTTTAACAGCGTCATGGTCAGTGTGTGTGTTTGTGTGTGTTAGTCTCCCTTTCCAGGCATAAGCATGAGGTATGTATGCGCCTTGAAGTTTCACATTAAATTGTCCCACCTTTCCTGTCTCCCGGTCTGTGTCTCTCTCCCTCTCTGCTCTCTGCAGGAGGCACTGAAGGTGATGGAGTTCACCGAGGAGGAGATCCGAGACATGTTCAAGCTGCTGTCTGGAGTCTTACAAATGGGCAACATGGAGTTCATGACTGCAGGAGGAGCACAGATAACCTCCAAGCAAGGTCAGTGTGTGTGTGTGCGGGTGGGTGAGAGTATTGTGCGTGCGTGTGTTTACACGTGAACGTATACTGTAGTGTTGGAATGTGTGTGTGGGTTCATGAATGCATATATATGTGTGTGTGTGTGTGTGTGTAACCCCTCTCTCCCTCCTCCAGTGCTCAGTAATGTCAGTGAGCTGCTGGGTCTGGACTCTTTCCAGCTGTCTGAAGTCCTGACTCAGCGTTCCATGATCCTCCGAGGAGAGGAGATCTGTTCCCCTCTGACCATAGAACAGGTCACACACACACACACACGCATGAACACACACACTCATGCAGATGTGCTTTCATCACCACACACACACACACTCCAACAAAACATTCACAAACACATGATTGACACGTATTCTTGACACTGGTATCCCTCCTCCCAATAGGCTGTGGATTCCCGAGACTCTGTTGCCATGGCGCTATATTCCCAGTGTTTCTCCTGGATCATTCTTCGGATCAACCAGAAGATCAAAGGGAAGGACAACTTCAAATCCATCGGGATCCTCGACATATTTGGCTTTGAGAACTTTGAGGTGAGGGCCCCACACATAGACGTGTCCATTCTTATTCATGTACCAACACAACACAATTGGTCCCCTCAAGGGTCAAGTTACCTTCTGACACAGCATCTGGTACCTTTTTACATTACAATTGGAGTAAAGTGTCTCTCTCTCTCACCTGTTTCTTAGTGTGTTTCTGTGTGTCCTTTCAGGTGAATCGGTTTGAACAGTTCAACATCAACTATGCCAACGAGAAACTACAAGAGTACTTCAACAAGCACATATTCTCCCTGGAGCAGCTGGAGTATAACAGGTACACACACATACCTACACATACACACACACACACAGACAGAGAGAACCCGGCACCGGCAACGCAGAGAGGGATGGTGTGACCCACAGACACACCAGCATAAGTTGAGTTGTGCGTGTGTGTGTGTGTGTGTGTGTGTGCATTCTGATAGGGAGGGCGTCCAGTGGGACGCTATTGACTGGATGGATAACGCAGAGTGCCTGGATCTCATAGAGAAGGTTTGAGCTCTTCTGACTTGCTAACCGGCTCTAGGTGTCATATTTGGGTCGTTATGCACGTGACTTTGAGTTGGTAATGTATGTGTGACGGTAATTCCATCATGGTTCTCTCACACATAGAAACTGGGCATGTTGGCGCTGGTTAACGAGGAGAGTCGCTTCCCCAAAGGAACAGACTTCACCCTGCTGGAGAAGCTTCACAGCAGACACTCAGTGAGTGGTCAGCACACGGGCCAACTTGGAGGACAGGGAATAGGAGGTCCCGAAAAATCAATGTTTTCCAACCTGTGTCCTCTTTTCACTTTGTTTTGTGCAGACAAACCCTTACTACGTGAAGCCCAGACTGGCTGACCATCAGTTTGGAATCAAACACTACGCTGGAGAGGTGACTGGACTCGTTTGTGAGCGGGAGTGTGTTTGTGTGTGCTTGTGTTTGTGTGTGTGTACACATCACGTCGTCTGACGGTGAACTCCTTGGCTTCTGGCAGGTCCTATATGACGTCAGAGGGATCCTGGAAAAGAACCGAGACACCTTCAGAGACGACATCCTGAACATGCTCAAGGACAGCAGGTAGGATGCCATCATTGGCCCGGGGTCAACCGCTTACTCAATGTCTTCCTTGCTAGATCTGAAGACAATATGGATTGTCTGAGCTGTCATTCACACCTTCAATGTTCCACCCATCTACGTGTGTTCCAGGCTGGACTTCATCTACGACCTGTTTGAGAAGGTGGGCAGTAGGAACAACGAGGAGACTCTGAAGATGGGCACGGCCAGACGCAAGCCCACCGTCAGCTCTCAGTTCAGGGTAGGAGCCCGGAGACACACGTTTATCTTCTTTGAAGATGTTTTGGTTGGTGTATCGATAGAGGCAGCGTGAGCTAGTCAGGAATGCTGGGTGGAGAGAGAGGGTAAGACATGCAGGAAACGACCCGAGCCGGAATCGAGCACGCACAGCCTTGAGCCACCCGAGGCACACATTTCTAAGCTTCCCATGCTCGCTCTCTCTCTCTCTCGCTCTCTCTTGCTCTCTCTCTCTCTCTCTCTCTCTCTCTCTCTCTCTTTTTCCACAATTTACCCAAATATATTCTCTCGAGGATTCAAAGAGTCCTGATGATAGACAGTCTGAATGAGAGAGTGTTGGTTGATACGGTGTGTCTTTGTCTCAGGACTCTCTCCACGCTCTCATGGCTACCCTGAGTGTGTCCAACCCCTTTTTCATACGCTGCATCAAACCCAACATGGACAAGGTTAGTAGAATTCATTTAAGTCAAATCTTTATTTGCATGGCCATTCACTAAAGGCTTCTCATGTGTCCTACTGTATTTCTACACACAACTTCTGTTTCTCTAACGTTGACATTGTAGCCTATTCAGTGGGGCAAATGATGACTGCAAACCTTAGCCATTTCACTGCAGTTCTCATTCCTTTTTTGACCTCTGTAGAATCCCAGCAAGTTTGACCCGGAAGTTGTTCTGAACCAGCTGCGGTATTCTGGGATGCTGGAGACTGTCAAGATCCGTCGGGCAGGCTTCCCTGTCCGCAGAACCTTCAAGGACTTCTTTTGTCGGTAAGTTCTGTGTGCGAGCGTGTGTTAGTTGCTTAGTGTGTGTTGGTGTGTGTTAGTGTCTGCTTGGTGGTGGATTCACATCGATTCATCACTTGAACTGTTTATCGATGGACGTGTGTGTATGTCTCTCTCTGTCTCAGGTACAAGATCATTGTGAAGGGGAAGGACAAGACAGCTGCAGGAGATGATAAGAAGAAGAGCACAGACCTGCTGTTCAAGTACGACAAGACCAAGAAGGAGTGGCAGCTTGGGAAGACCAAGGTGAAGCCCCGCCCAGCACACTTCAAACCCCGCCCAGCACACTTCAGACCACGCCCATCACACTCCAGACCCCGCCCAGCACACTCCGGACCCCGCCCAGCACACTCCAGACCCCGCCCAGCACACTCCAGACCCCGCCCAGCACACTCCAGACCCCGCCCAGTACACGCCAGACCCCGCACGGCACACTCCACACGGAAACACATCCTCTTACAGTGGCCTTTAATGGATCTGCATTGATCTGTGGATGGCGGTGTAGCTATACCCGTTGAGATCGATGTCATCTGACGGTCACCTGACCTTTGACCTTTTCCTGCAGGTGTTCATGAAGGAGTCTCTGGAGCAATGTCTGGAGAAGGACCGGGACGAGGTGCGTCGGCAGGCAGCCATGATCATCAGAGCTCACCTGCTCACCTTCTCAGCCAGGTAAGACCTGAGGAGATAGCGGGAGTTTTTCTTATGTATCTGCAGGTAAGAGATCCATGGGAGCCTACTCCTCTAGGTCCCCTTTCCTATTCACCTCCATTCAATCCTCTTCCACTTCTCCTGTCGACAGGAAGCACTTCAAGCGCGTGCGCGTCAGCGTCGTCACCCTCCAGAAGCACTTCCGCAGCCACCTCCTGCGCAGGCGCTTCCTGCGGGAGCGCAAAGCGGCGCTGGTGCTGCAGAAACATCGGCGGGGTCAGGTGGCTCGGACCCGGGTCCGGAAACTCCGTGGGGAGAGGAGGAAGAGAGAGGAAGCGGAGGGGAAGACGGGCGAGGAGGGGAAGAAGGACCAGGCGGAGAGAGGGGAGGGGGAGTCGGACGAGGAGACGGAGGGAGGAGCGGAGGGGAAGGAGGTCAAGGCCTCAGAGGTAAACTGTTCTTTCTCTGTGGGTCGCTCTGTTGAGCATCATCAAGGCCACACACATACAAGCCATCTTGTCGTAAAAAAAAAAAGGATGAATGAAAAAGGATGTCAAACTATGTCATTGTTCTCTTTCATAGCCATTTGTAATCCTATTTGTCTGGGGTGTCGATTGAGTTCATGTTATGACATGGGGCATGACATGGCAGAATGGACCCATGTGTCTTGAAGTCTTTCTTCAGTCGTTGATGTCGTTTCTCTTGGACCTCCTCAGAGGGTGTCCCCCCGAGGGACCGAGGAGGAGGCCCGTCAGATGGAGGAGATCCTGAACCTGGAGCGAGAGATCGAGCGGCTGCAGAAGAAGAGAGAGGACGGCGTGTCCCAGCTGTGCGAGTCCTCCAAGCAGGAGCTCCGGCTCCGCAGGGACGCCGAGATCAAGCGGCTGAAGAAGGAGGCTTCACGCAAGGCCACGGAACTCATCGACCTCCTGGATTTTGGGGGCCTGGATCCCGGACTAGCGGCTCCCTCTGGTGCTTCGGCGGAGGTGAGTGAAGTTCAGGGGGCGCCCTCTAGAGGGGGCTAAAGGCATCACACTGATTGAGCTGAACTGTAAATATGATCATGGTGTTAAATATCTTTAACCGAATCAATATCTTATTTCTACAGAATGAATAAATTATATATGATACATTATTTATTCAGTTACATTATACATTGTCTGTACAGTGTAATGCTTTCTGCCTTTTGAACCTTCGGGAGAAGTTTGACCGCAACTCTAATTGAACTCCTCTGACTCTCTGTCTCCACTCCAGGCCAAACCCAAACCCAAGCCCCAGGAGGGGGCAGGAGGAGCCACTGCAGCCCCCAAAGAGGAGGAGGTGGACGAGGGCTTCCATGCGGAAGAGGAGGGGTGCATCCCCCTGCCGGACTTCCCCCCTCCGGCCGAGACGGACGCCCCCCTGGACCAGGACATCTTCGCCCACCTGCCCCCTCCTCCTCCGGCCTTTGCCGAGGGGACCGTGTCGGCCCCGCCTCCTCCCCCCTCCTCCCCCTCCTCCCCTGCCCGGAGATGGCTCGGCCCCACCTCCTCCCCCCCCTCCTCCCCCACCGCCCCCCTCCCTGCCTGGCATGGAGGGACCAGGGGGAGAGAGCCAGGAGAAGGAGGGTGACCTGGGGAGGAAGACGAGCATGGCGGAGAGCCTGGGAGATGGCGAGGAGCCCATCTACAGCATGCCGGCCGACACCGAATCCGACTACGACCAGGAGGAGGAGGAGGGCTCTGTCACCGCGGGAGACGACGGGTCCGGCACCGGGAGCAACCGTGGCAGCGCGGCCATGACAGAGGACGAGAAGTTGAGGAAGTCCACCTGCACCAATGCCAGCCTCGAGTCCTACAGAGGCAGCTCGAGCTCGGTGAGTACACACACACACACACAGAGGGAGACACACACGCTAACACACACACGCAGACGCACTTTAACGTCACTGTCGTTGTTGCAGTATGTGGAGAGCGACGATGAGCATGACGGCCTGCTGGACACCGACGAGGAGGTGACCAATGGGAGAGTGAGCGTGCTCAATGGGAACGGACCTGCGTACTTCCACAGCTACCTGTACATGAAGGGTATGTACACACACACACACACACTACAAGTACACACACAGACACACTACAGGTGCACACACACAGTTCCTCCTCAAGATCTGTCCTACCACCTCTGGATTGGCACAGTTCTCCTGCAGGGCCGTGCCTTACCCTTCCCCGCCTCTCTCCTCCCTCCCCAGCTGGTCTGATGATTCCGTGGAGGAGGCGTTGGTGTGTGTTGAAGGACGAGACCTTCATGTGGTTCCGATCCAAACAGGAGTCGCTCAAGTCTGGCTGGCTCTACAAGAAGGGTGGCGGTCTCTCCACTCTCTCCCGCAGGTGTGTGTGTGTGTGTGTCATCAAGGAAGCTGAAACCTGAACCTGACCCTAACCCTGTCCCGGACCCTAACCCTAACTCTCCTCCTTTTTTGATCACTCATTCTCATTCTAGAATTGTGTCAACCCTACCCCACAGGAACTGGAAGATGCGCTGGTTTGTTCTGAGGGACAGTAAGCTCATGTACTTTGAGAACGACAGCGAGGAGAAACTGAAGGGAACCATTGACATCCGTGCGGCCAAGTAAGCCTCAGAGAGAGTGCTCGATCCTGACGCCGCAAAGCTTCTCTCTCTCTCTCTCCCCCATTTCCCTCTCTCTTTGGGTCCCCCTCTCTGTGTCTCTCCCTCTCTTTAACTCTCTCTCTCTCCAACTGTTTCTTTCTATGTCTTGGTCTATCCCTTGCCATCTCTTTCTTGCCCCCACCCCCCCCCCCGCCCCTCCGTCTCTCTTCCACTCTAACGATCTTGTTATTTCAGAGAGATAGTGGACAATCACGAGAAGGAGAATGCACTAAACATCGTGACAGATGAGAGGACCTATCAGGTGTTCGCTGAGTCACCAGAGGATGCCAGGTACCCAGGACATTGTCTCACCCTCCAACCCAGACTACCAACACCACCATTGCACTGGAAATGTTACTCAAAATGGTTTGATGAAATGAATTGCCCACAGCCATTTGAGTTAATGAACCGGATGAATTGAGTCAAATGGCTCTAAGGAATTCATGTCATCATATCATCATATCATTTGAGTCAACTTCATTGATCAGGTTTTACAGTTTGATAGAGTAAGAGTATGGAGGGACACAATGCTAACGTCTCCTTCTCAATCGCTCTTTTCCTGCCTCTTCCTCCTCCACTGTCTCTGTGTCCGCCCCCCCTCTCTCCATCTCTGTCTGTCCTCTCTCTCTCTCTCTCTCTCTCTCTCTCTCTCTCTCTCTCTCTATCTCTCTCTTTCTACCTCTCTCTCTCTCTGTCTCTCTCTCATCTTCTCTTTCTCTCTCCCTCTCTCTCTCTCTCTCTCTCTCTCTCTCTCTCTCACTCTCTCTCTCTCTCTCTCTTTGTTTCTCTATGTCCATCCCTCTTTCTTCCTCCCCTTCCAGTGGGTGGTTCAACGTGCTCAGTAGGGTGCATGTGTGTACCCCCGAACAGCTCATGGACATGTCTCACGAGCAGGCCAACCCCAAGAACGCTGTGGTCAGTTCCTCCACCTGCCCGGCTCTGCTCACATCTACACCTTGTACTGACACAGACTTACATGTGCTTCGTTCCATGTTTAAACATCATCTACCTGTCCCTCCTTCAGGGCACGCTGGATGTGGGGCTCATAGACTCTGTGTGTGCCTCAGACAACCCTGACAGGTGAGACGTCCATTTTGAACCTTTACACACTAACACACACACAGAGCCAGTCGGTACTGCTCTCTGTTATACTACAGAGAGACAGACTTATAGACATAGTTACACACACACAGACACACAGACACAGACGCACACATCCGTACTCTTCCCAGCTGTAATCACATCCCCGTGTGTCTCCGCAGGCCCAACTCGTTTGTGATCATCACAGCCAACCGGGTGATCCACTGTAACACAGACAGCCCAGAGGAGATGCACCACTGGATCAGCCTGCTGCAGAAGCCCAAGGGAGACTCCAGGATAGACGGCCAGGAGTTCCTGGTTAGGGGTGGGTAACACGCACACACACGCACACACTGCACGCTGTCACACAATACACATACAGGGCACACACTCTGATCCGCTCAATAAGTCAGAGAGTCAGTCAATTAATCACCCAACCACTCACCGACTCACAGACAGTGTTACCTTTCTTGGTATAGTTGTACTTTCTCAGGATATAGAATAAGTAACATTCTGCTTACACCCCACCCCACCCCTCCCCTCGCCCACATACACCACCAGGCTGGCTCCACAAGGAGATTAAGACGGGGGCCAAGAGCTCGTGTCTGAAGCTGAAGAAGCGCTGGTTCGTGTTAACCCACAACTCCCTGGACTACTACAAGAGCTCCGAACGCAACTCCTCCAAGATGGGAACGCTCCTCCTCAACTCCCTCTGCTCTGTCGTTCAGCCTGACGAACGAGTGCACCGGGAGACAGGTGAGGCAGGGAGGGAGGGAGGGAGGGAGGGAGGGAGGGAGGGAGGGAGGGAGGGAGGGAGGGAGGGAGGGAGGGAGGGAGGGAGGGAGGGAGGGAGGGAGGGAGGGAGGGAGGGAGGGAGGGAGGGAGGGAGGGAGGGAGGGAGGGAGGGAGGGAGGGAGGGAGGGAGGGACTTGAGGGATTGGAGGGTTCGGGAACAGAGGATTGACAGAGGGGTAGAAAAGTAATCTTTTATAGGCCTAAAGACTCCTGGTCCTGCCATGAAGGATTACTGTGGAGGGTGTAGGACAAAAGGTAAAGTGTGTAGGATGCATACTAGAATACTAACCTTGTTGTTTCTCAGGCCACTGGAACATCATAGTGCATGGGAGAAAACACTCGTACCGTCTGTACACTAAGATGCTAAACGAGGCCATGAGGTGGACAGCTGCCATACAGGGGGTCATTGACAGCAAGACCCCCATAGAGACCCCCACCCTGCAGCTCATTCGAGACATCAAGGTGGGGCACACGCACACACGCACGCACAGGCATGACCTACGACCCTGGCTAACAGGTGCCAAGTTTTTTTTTCCAAAGCATCCTATCAACATCTGTGGAATTCCATCCCTTGACTGTGTGTGCAGGAGAACAGTGTGAACCCAGATTTGGTGGAGCAGACCTACAGGAGGAACCCCATCCTCAGATACACCCAGCACCCTCTCCACTCTCCTCTCCTCCCCCTGCCCTACGGAGAGGTCTCCAGGCGTACGTATACACCCTACATACCTACACCCTGCCTACTACACCCTACACCCTGCCTACCACACCCTACACCCTGCCTACCACACCCTACACCCTGCCTACCACACCCTACACCCTGCCTACCACACCCTACACCCTGCCTACTACACCCTGCCTACCACACCCTACACCCTGCCTACTACACCCTACACCCTGCCTACCACACCCTACACCCTGCCTACCACACCCTACACCCTGCCTACCACACCCTACACCCTGCCTACCACACCCTACACCCTACACCCTACAAACCACGATGTACTGTACACTACTACTCGACACGGCGCCCTCTCCACTCTCCTCTCCTATGTCCTTGTCGATTGTACTCTACAATTCTCCCAACCCTGCTAGTAATGTCAGGCTGTGCTTCCCGTCCCCCGTGCAGTCCAGAGGGAGCAGGGCTATGCCAGCCTGCAGGACGAGGCCATCAGGGTGTTCAACTCCCTGCAGGAGATGGAGACGCTGGCTGACACGGTGCCCATCCTCCAGGGCATCCTGCAGACCTGCCAGGACCTGAGGCCTCTCCGGGACGAGGTACGCACCGCAGTACACACACACACACGCACGCTCTGTCAGCCTCCAACACACACACACACACACACGCTCTGTCAGCCTCCAACGCTCACTCACACACGCGCTCCGTCAGTCTCAAACACACATTCACACACGCTCCGTCAGTCTCAAACACTCACACACGCATTATTTCGGTTTCAAATGCTCGCACATAGATTCTGACGCTATCTTAAATTGATGTGACTGTGTAAATGTGTTAAAGAGTTTGACATCTGTAGGAAGTGACTTTTGCCTTTTTCTTTTTCTGTCTATAGGTATATTGTCAGGTGATCAAGCAGACCAATCACGTACCTCAGCCTAACAGCCCAGCCAATCGGGCACATTGGCACCTGCTCACCTGCATGAGCTGCACCTTCTTGCCCGGCCGAGCCATCCTGAGATACCTGAGATTCCATCTGAAGAGGTGTGTGTGTGAGAGAAAAACGGGAGAGAGGGTGAGAGGAGAGGGGGAGAGAGAGAGAGAGAGAGAGAGAGAGAGAGAGAGAGAGAGAGAGAGAGAGAGAGAGAGAGAGAAATACATGTTCAGCCTGTGTGTCATCATCTATGTGTGGCAATCACTTCATTACAACATGATTGTCTAGGGTGCGAGAGCGCTTCCCAGCAACAGAGATAGAGCGCTACGCTGGCTTCATCGGGGAGTCCCTGAAGAAGACCAAGTCCAGGGAGTACGTGCCCTCCCAGGAGGAGATCGCCGCCCTGCTGGTCAGACAGGAGATGAGCACCACCGTCTACTGCCATGGCGGAGGCTCCTGCAAGATCTCCATCAACTCACACACCACTGCCGGAGAGGTAAACATGCAGACACATGCTCACCACACACACACACACACACACACACACACACACACACTTAACACAAATACAGACACACGGGCACACCATATACACCTCAGTCATCTATGAACAAAGAAAGACATGTGTGTTGCTCTAGCTGGAACGTTCCGTTAACCTTGCTGTAACATTCCTGTGATCTGCCAGTAACATTGCTGTAACGTGTCACATTTCACATATTATTGTTGTAACGGTCCTGTGGCCTGGCTGAAACGTTGTTCCGCCGTTCTCCCCGGTTGCAGGTGGTGGAGAAGCTGATCCGAGGCCTGGCCATGGAGGAGAGCAGGAACCTGTTCTCCCTGTTTGAACACAACAAGGTGACCGACCGAGCACTGGAGAGCAGGGTCATCGTGGCTGACGTCCTAGCCAAGTTCGAGAGGTAAGGGAAGTGTGTGGGGGCGTTTCTGTACGTGTGCGTAAGTCTCTGTGTGTGTGTGTGCTTATGGTGTGTGTACTCACCCTGTGTGTGTGTGTGTGTTTCCAGACTGGCGGGTAGTGAGGAAGAGGAGGAGGAGGGAGGCTGGAGGCTCTACTTCAAACTCTACTGTTTCCTGGACATGGAGAGCATGCCCAAAGAGGGAGTGGAGTTTGCCTTCATGTTTGAGCAGGTGGGCTCATCCACTCACAGCGAGAGCCAGTGAATGTGCTGTTGCAGTTGGCTACCAATGCATGAAAAAAAGTATTCGCATATTGCACTCTTTTTAGAAATGGGGTTTAACAATATATAAATACTCATCTCACCACGTCCCTCCCTTCTCTCTCTCTCCCTGCTTTTCCTTCCTCTCTCTCTCAGGCTCACGAGTCTCTGATCAGTGGTCACTTCCCCGCCCCAGAGGAGACTTTGCAGCACCTGGCCGCTTTACGGCTGCAGTATCTCCATGGGGATGGTGCAGGCCGGGCCGGGTGGAGCCTGGGGAGCGTCTATCCAATAGGACGTCTCCGCAACCGGATCATCCACTCCACCAAGCAGGGCGCAGCCTCGGCGGGAGGAGGAGCCGGAGGGGCGGGGGAAAGGTCCAGCGGGGGTCAGGGAGCAGTTGGAGGGCAGGGAGGAGGGGCGGGGGCGGGGCAGGAGAAGCGACGCACCCCCAGCTTCCTGGACGGAACCCTGCGACGAAGCTTCAAGACAGGCTCTCTTAAGAAGCAGAAAGTGAGTAGCATACCACACACACACACACACACACAAACACCCAAACACACACACAAGTCAACTAACAGAACAGTACAGAGAGCCGCTTTACACATATATACTACATTACAAAATAATCTGTTTGACTGTAGTTCTAATAACCTCCATGTGGTGACGCTATCCAGCTGCATTTAATTGCAACCATTACTTCGGGAACGACTCTGCCCATTAAACATTCATACTTTTATTTACAGCCTGAATAATTCCATAAGCCCAGGAGTTATTATCATGATTGATGTTGATTGATGAATGGACTGCCTGCCTTGTCTGTCTGGGTGCCTCGCCCAGGTGGAAGAGGAGCAGATGCTGGAGATGTGGGTGAAGGAGGAGACGTCAGCCACCCGGGCCAGCGTTCTGGAGAAGTGGACCCGTCTCCAGGGCATGCCCCAGCACCAGGCCCTGCTCAAGTACATGAGCATCGTCAAGGAGTGGCCCGGATATGGGTCCACGCTGTTCGACGTGGAGGTGAGAGGGAGTGGGGGGAGGGAGAGAGAGAGGGGGAAGTTTTGATTGTTCAGACATCTTTGTGGCATCCAGTCCATCAACAAAGTTGTATTGAAAATGAAAAGCACCACAAATGTAGTACCAATGTAACCACTTCCCTGCCTTTTTGAACCCCTGTCAAACAGTGCAAAGAGGGAGGGTTCCCCCATGACCTGTGGCTGGGTGTGAGTGCTGACAACCTGTCTGTGTACAAGAGAGGAGAGCCCAAGCCCCTGGAGACCTTCCAGTACGAACACATCACCTTCTTTGGAGCTCCCCAGCCCTGCACCTACAAGATCACTGTGGACGAGAGGGAGATGTATTTCGAGACGCCCCTGGTGAGAACACGTGCTCACACACACAATGTGCTGAGCTTAACGACTACACTGCACTGCACTAATACAAACCCCAATGTCCCGTTGTGTGTGTGTGTGTGTGTAGGTGGGTGAGCTCACCAAGATCATGAAGGCCTACATCAACATGATGGTGAAAAAACGCTGCAGCATCATGTCTGTCTCCAGCGTCGCCAGTGCCTGGATCAGGTGATTGCCAGCAGCCAATAGCAGCCCTTGAATCAGCAGCACGGGGCTTGCGAGAGAGAGAGAGAAAGAGAGAGAGAGAGAGAGAGAGAGAGACAATGGGATGTCCAGTCCAGAGTTGTGGCTAGCTGGTTTTCACAAAGGAGGCCATCTTACCCATCAGCTGATCTTCACCACGGAATCCAAAATGGAGTATTTTCTCATCAATAAGTGTGAAGACGGACAATGACACCAACGGTTCTTTTTTCCTGGGAACGAGGGTTAAAATGGGGGGGTGAACAACTACGGTGGCTCTACAGACAAAAAGGGGACATATTTAATGTGGACATGGAAAAGATGTCTACTGAAAAAAAAGCATGGGGAAAAAAAACAAGCAGTATTTTGGGACACTTTTTCCTTACCTTCTAACTCTTAACAGTTTTAGTCCTGCATGTAGATGTTCAAGCACACTCACACTCTCTCTCCGTTCACTCCGGACCAAACGGACCAATGACAACAAGCACAACAACCCCACGTGACCCTTAACCCCCCCCCCCCTCCCGCCTGTCCCCCACCCTCCCAGAGCACTGCCAACAGAAGAAGTTCATTGCCTCTTGGTCTTCCCCTATGTCTCTCTCTATCTCCCTTGCTTGCTTTATCACTCTTTTTTGTTGTTATTCTCTCTCTCTCTCTCTCTCTCTCTCTCTCTCTCTCTCTCTTTCTCTCGCTATCTTTCTTTTTCTCACTGAGTCTGGTTTCTTTTCGGGGCCAAATGGGAAATTGGTTGCCCTGTTCGTCAGACTGTGTGGTGCCCACTTCCTGTGTGGTGCTTACTTCCTGTGGAGTCCTGTGACCTCACACATCCAATCCTACAGTACCAGTAGGAGGCAAACATAGCCATAGGAAGTGACTTCAAACAACTTGAACAATTTCACAGAAACCTTTTCTGATAACGAGGATGGCAGGTTTCTTAAGGGACCTTTTGGTCACAATCACCTTGACTCTGAGCCTCTGTCTTGGGACGGCAGCTTCTCGAGCCTGGGTATGGAAGCGTTTGTAGAGAAAGGAAGGCTCAGAGTGACCATAAACTATCCCAGGAGGGTGTGAGACTGTACATTCTCTTATTTCATGACCTCTTAATACACATTGCATAATTCTATATGTAACCGACATACACATATACACATGTACACTGGTCAACGCGTATCATTTTGTATACTGCACCCATATGGTAGAAACTATAGTGCATTTGAGTGGTCACTGTAATTGTACAGTAAATAGATGCCATTTTAAAGACCCTGTGAGTCCTGTGTAAAGTACAGGCAAACAAACAGTCATTAACTCCTGTGTATGTAAGATGCCATTGGAACCCTCACAAGCAGTGCCATCCGCCTACTAGGTTTTCACAGAATTGAAATGTGTAGAACCGTCATGGCGGACATATTGGTTAGGGCCTCTTGGAGTCTTGGCCCACATGTGTGTCTCTCTCTCTGTATTCTAGTGACGTTTTAGCCTTGTTTTGCAATACATTCATATTGGTTGAAGCTGCAGTGTATGACCTCTGTAAGGATTCTCTATACATTCTATATCTACCTTTGGTTGATTTTTCCTTTTCAAAGACTGTAGAGTGACTGCAACAAGACCTGTGGCCAAAGCGGAGGGACTCTTGTCTGTGTATGCATACAACCTGTCTGTGGTCATGTGACTCATATACGTCCCCCCCTCCTCATTCTCCTCCCCACACACTGCCCCCCTTCTGAAGTGCTGTGTTTGGAATGCTACTGTGAGCGTGTGTATTATTGGTGTATATTGGGTTGGTGGTGGGGAGGGGGGGTCGGGGGATTACGAAATGAGTAACAAAGAAAATGATTATTGAGTGTGCACATGAGCTATAAGTATATTTACATGACTAACCTTTTTACAAGAGAATGATGTTGTGATCGTGAAGGGGAGATGGGGGCTGGGTGGGAGGGAAAGTGGGGGTATAGGGTATTTATTTCATATTGTATGTATTGAAGAGCGACAGAAAGTATTTGTGCTTTGTTGAGAAGTAAACCAACTGGAGAGTGTTGAAAATGACACGGTAGTTATGGGAACTGTTGGCATGGGAGTATGGGTTGAAATATATCTATTGTTGAAAGGTGTCACTTGTCACTGGTCAAAAGATGAGATTGTGTGTGAATTGTGGAAAGTGGCCCTAGAGGCGGATGATGTACCTCTCAAAGGGTTTGAAATCTGTCTACATCTGGATCACCAACTGCACTGGATCTGGAACTCGCTAGTTGGGCACAACAGACTCCCACTGAGTAAGCCATGTGTCTGCGTGTGTTTTGTCTTGAATCTCACACCTTCTCACCCACATGGCCCCCAGGATCCTGTCCATAGAATTAGAATGACTAGAACACTGGACATGACAGTTTTAACTAGTAGGCTATGTGCACCAGTGGCTGCAACGAGATGCAACATTTGGAATACCTGGGGTAATCCATAAGCCATATTCATGTGGAAACAAGAACTGTTCTGTTCTGTTCTTCCATTCTATCTCTATAGGTCAGAGTCTAACGACTGCAACACAGAATTGTGAAGCTGCCCCTAGACACAGATCTCTGGTTAGTTTTAGGTAGTACTAATGTTAAGGTGAGCAGTTGAGAAAGGTAAACTGATCCTAGGTCTGTGTTTACAGGTCGCTGTTTCACCAGGGTCCTGTTCCTGCCGCAGGCGGTCAGAGTGGGGCCTATGTGGGATTTATGTAATTATCATGATATTGTAAAACGTGCTTGTTTGGGCGGGGGGGCGGGGGGGGGGGGAGAGAAAGAGAAAGGAATTCGTTTGTGGTTATTTTTGTTTGTAACTGGCTTTACAAAATTATGCTTTAATAAATTATTTGAAATTGTCCTCACTTTTTGTGTTTTTAAATTAGAAACTAGAATAATGGCACACAGACACGATCCTGCGGACTGATTTGCGTAA